>NW_016107462.1:1588264-1622379 GCF_001604975.1 Cebus imitator | reverse complement strand
TTGACCAGGATGGTCTCGATCTCTTGACCTCGTGATCCACCCGCCTCGGCCTCCCAAAGTGCTGGGATTACAGGCTTGAGCCACCGCGCCCGGCCAATCATTACAATTTTTTAAGTAAGAGGAAACCATACTGGTTAAGATAAAGGAGAAGAAAAACACCAGTACTAGGACCTCTCATATACTTCTGACGGCAGTGAACTGACAACCACTTTTGAGAAGTGATGTTTTTTATCAAAGATGTAAACATGTACATACCATGACACAAAACTCCATTTCTTAGATATATTCACAACAGAAATATGACATGTGTTCATAAAAAGATATTCATGAAATGTAATCCCCAGTGTTGGAGGTGGGGCCTAGTGGGAGGTGTTTGGATCATGAGGGCTTGGAGCATTTCCTTAGTGATAAGTGAGCTCTTGCTCTGAGTTCAGAGGAAATCTGGTCATTTAAAAGTGTGTGGCATCCCTCCACACATATACACTCTCTCTCCCTTGCTCCTGCTCTGCTATGTAAGATTGCCTACTCCCCCTTTGTCTTCTGCCATGATTGTAAACTTCCCAAAGCCTCCCTAGCAGCCAAGCAGTTGCCAGCATCATGCTTCCTATAAAGACTGCAGAACCACAAGCCATTTAAATCTCTTTTCTTTATAAATTACCCAGTCTCAGGTATCTATTTATAGCAATGCAAAAATGGCTCAATACAGCCCCAAACTACAAACTACCCAAATGCTCATTCCAGTAGAATGGATTAATGATGGTATATTCACTTACCACCAATGCAAATGAACCATCTGCAATGACATGTAGTCTTCGTGGACCAATCTTTCAAACATAATACTAAATAAAAGACCTCAGACACACACAAGAAGTACACACTATATAGGATTTTATTCTATGAAATACAAAATAGGCAAAATTAATCTATACAATTAAAAAGCCCAAATAGTTGCTACTCAGGGGAGTGGGGAGATTTGTGTCTGCAAGGGAGCATAAGCGGACTTCTAAGGTGCTTGTTTGTGAGTGCTAATCACACAGTGGTATTCAGTTTATGAAAACATATTGAGTGGTCCACTTTCATGTGCACATTTCTCCACGTAAATTATATTTTAATAAAAATTAAAGAGTAAAAAATAAAAACAGAATGCTTGTGAAAGATAATTTTGTTTGGTCACTTCAATTTATATACCGTTTCCACATTAACTTTATAATAATCAATAGCAAAGAATTCTTAATAGCAAAACTATCATCTTCCCTGCAGAATATTATTTAATTAAGCAGTGATTCATTCATAAAACACAATGCAGAGTCTAGTTCTTCCACAAAATGGCATTGCCATAGAGACTGTCATAGTAATGTCACTTATTTTTCTGATGTGTTTAACCAGATTAGTACACCCGAAGATTGCGGAATAAATACTTTATACCCTAGTTTAGAAAGGCATTTTATTACACAAACATTAAAATCCACTCCACCAGATAATACAATATAGTTAATTGAATTTGTATCCTACTAAAGTTTGGGGTTAGAACTTAGCTCTTAAAAGGAAAAATACATAGCATCAAAATTATCCTTGAAAATTCCCCAATGATGTGATACACCAGAGACGGAATTACAACTCATAGTCTATACATACAAGATAGATGGTTTTTTCTTTACCACTAATTTGATCACTCTTTCTCTGATTGAAGATTAGGTAAAGGAACTAGCTGACATTTAGAGCCATATTAACAAAAGGAAACACAAATATCAGAATCACATCAGCCTCAGAAGCACCTGGGAGCTATCATTAACTGAGGTAAGAACAGTCACAGAGTCCAACTCAGAGTTCCTGTAAGAGTACAGTGTGGAGTGGCTGGCTGGACTGGCCCTACGATTTAAATTATTTTCCCTTTTGCTCTCTCCCAATTGCTATCCCTGATCCCAAGGTAGTGCACTAATAATTGAATTCACAAAATTTTTAGTTTATACTTCTGAAAACTCAGAATATCTACCTTACATTGTAATGGCAAAATGTAAATGTATCTAAAATGCTTCCTGGGTAGCATAGTATCTAGCATGTTGTGAGTGCTCAGTAAATAACAGCTATTATTACTGAGGTAGAAGAATGTGAAAATAAATAAAAGATATAAAATTATGACTCAGTCTCAAAATAAATTTTAAAATTACCCTTTTTCAAACTGTGTGGAAAAATTTTAAAAATTTAATAAATATGTACACTTCATCTCACTCAGTATCCTTTTCCCAAAGCTCAAGGCCATGTGGCCACCATGGTTCCCTTTCCATTCCCTTGGCAATATGGCTTTGATGGCCCTCCATAAAGAGGTGAAGTGTATTTCTCAGGCCATTGGATGATGGCTGGCTATGGAATGCTTGGCCAACTGAACTCAGCAAAAGGGGCTAAGTGCCTGTTTCAGACTTGGCCTCCAAAAGCCATGTGGGCTCTCACTTTGTCTCTGGAGACTCTGCCTCAGTCATGAGCACAACCGTGGGCTAGCCTGCCGTAAGAAGAACGACAACGTGGGTCAGAGGCCAGTCAGCCTACTTATGCCAGTTGCAGTGTCCCAGATACCTGCCAGCCCCATGTTGATCAGCAAAGCCAGCCTATAATTCTACTGTGGTCACTCTCAGCTGACCACAGACACACAAGGAAAACACAATAGTACTGCCCAGCAAAATCATGAGCCAAATATGCTATTATTATTTTAAGTCAATATATTGTGGGTGGATTTTTACTCAACCATACCTACTTGATAGAGACTGTATATTTTCTAATCCATTCAAAACTTTAATTTAACCCTAGAGCATTAATTGCAACGTGTGGTTCAGACACAATTGTAGTATTCTTACACATTATATAATACATTCAGACATTCCATAATATTATACTGAGACACATATATGCACAAACCTAGGGGTTGGGTGTATAAAAATGTCTCCGACTGATTCACCTCTTTCATAATAGAGTATCCATGGACCTACAATAACAAAGACTTAGACCCTAATTGCCAGCATAATCTGGTCATTTTCTATGTGTCACATTATAAATAAATTATTTAACCAACATGTGTATCAGAGATTCTGGCCAACGGAGTAGGGTATGCATCTTCTTTCAAACTTGATGCACGATTAGAAAAGTACCTAATTGAGAAGATCAACTTTAAATACCAGCTTAGAATCATGAATAGTTACACATGGATAGGTACTTTTAATCTTTTTAAAATTTAAATAGTTGAAAAGGAACATATAGGCCAGGCATAGTGGCTCATGCCTATATCCCAGCACTTTGGGAGACTGAGGCAGGCAGATCATGATTTCAGGAGTTTGAGACCAGCCTGGCCAATATGGTGAAACCCCATCTCTACTAAAAATACAAAAAAAAAATAGCTGGGCATGGTGGGACATGCCTGTAGTCCCAGCTACTCAGGAGGCTGAGACAGAATTGCTTGAACCTAGGAGGTGAAGGTTGCAGTGAGCCGAGACTGCACTACTGCACTGTAGCCTGGGCAACAGAGCAAGACTCCGTCTCAAAAATAATAACAATAATAATAACATATACTGAAAAAGTAAGTTTATCTTCTTTCCCTGTTCCATTTTAAAGGCAGTGCCATCATTGCCAGTATATTGTGTAGCCTTCCAAAGACACTGCATTTGTTTTGTATATATACATTGTATATTCATGTGTATTTGCATATGTGTTTACTTGCTCCCCTCATTGATGCTTTGCATTTTGCAGTTTATCTTGGAAATCGTTATCGATATGTATAGACTTTAAGTCAGAGACTTGAAATGAGATGAGCGCAGGCCAAGGTATACAGAGTCCTCCAGTATCTAGAAGACTGTTAAAAGCTTCAGATTTTCTATTCACCTTTCAAAATTTTTTCTATTCCTTTCACTGACAGGGTATGATTGCCAGAAAGTTGGGGATCATTAGAGACCATTTTTTCCTCTCTCTTTGAACCAACATTTAATGAACCCATACTACATGCTTAAGCCTGCAGTTGTCACTGATTTAAATAAAAAATCAGCCCCAAAACTTGAAAGGGTGAGAGAATGGGACTTCAATTTGGACCTAGGTCTTATAAGGGTTTAATTATTTGTTTGTGGAAATATTTTATTGTCTTAATGGTATTAGCCATTATTTAATAAGAAGTCATGTATTGTCTAAGACTGACTATCTTATGAGGGGGATCAAGTTACATCCTTAAAAGAAAATCAGATGCTAAGAAAAGCAGCAGCCAAGTGTCAGAATGTCTGGTTTATAGGCTCCAATGAAGCTCAGAAATAATTAGATCATGCAGGCGGTTGTCTTACAGATGCAAGTACTGTGTGCAAAGAACAAGGCCACACTTACTCAGAAGCCAAGTTTATCCAACTCAGAATTCTGCATCTTTCAGAGGAACATTTGTGGCTTGATGATTGCCCATCACGAAAGCACCTTTAAAAATAGAATAATGCACCACAAACACATCTAAATTCTTTTTAGCATTGAGTACAGAAAAAAAACTTGTGATATAGTTTCTAAATTTCTGAAACAGTTTCTAGTCTGTATTATGTATTGAAGAGATATGACTTGTGTTTGGCTTTGGCTTTTAGGTTTTTTTCTTTTCTTTTTTACCGCCTACTTTAGATGACTTTAGCTACATCCTGAAGACATAAAGTCAATAAAATAGTAGCAAGTTATTATAAGAAATTAAATCTGCAGTTCTTTTTTTAATAATCAGATTAAATTCAGGATACATTTCCTATAATAAGAATTTCGAAGTGCTTAAAATCTGGGACAGATTTTTTTTTCAGCAATGTTACAGGAACTAATGTGGGAGGAAGAAGGGGAGGGGGAGGTGAAAGAAAAGGAAGAAAAGGAGGAAGGAGACCAGTAAAGAGGCAGAGAAGGAGGGGGAGGAGGAGGGAGGGAGGAAGGAAGAGAACCAAGATAGCCTACTCCCAAAAGTAGTGTTTCCACGGAGAAGCAATGCTATTAGAGACACTTAGCTTGCAAGATGACTAGGAGACATTCTTAACTTTATATTGGAAGATTACAGTGTATGCTAGTTTTATCTCATATGAGGCAGCAAATTTTCTTAGAATACCAACAAGTGGGCTTCAGAGAATTATATAGTGAGGACACAGTAATCACTACAAAAATAAACAAAAGCTTTTGGTTTATTTCTCACCGAGAGAGAGTCTGTAAAAGGCTGAACTTTTTGAAAAGTGAAATCTGATGCAAAAACTTCATCTAAGGAAACATTAGCTTGAACATCCAGGGAGGTGGGAGTAGAAATCAGTGCACACTATTTTTTCCTCTCTATTATATTTTCTCTTCCTGATAATTTTGGGAATAACATCATGTCCTATATTCTGCCAGCTACTGCTAACGCTCTGAACTTTCAGTTCTTGCCTGGCAGGGATCCATCAATCCACAGTCTTTCCACTATTAAATCTATTTCTCAATATAGGTCACTTGAGTCCAAATTACTCAGTTAGAGATAAAATACAACCCTCCACTAGAGGGACATATTTTTATCCCAACATTCAAAGAGTTGCCTTTTTAACACATCCCAGTGTTAATAGAGGTTATACTCATAACTTTTCAAGAAGAGACTATAATTTAGAAATCTACTCTCCCCTTGATAATAGGTTTAACTTCTATTAACATAAAACGAGAACTACATGACGTAGAGGAAGTGAGATAAGATGCATTAGTCTAAACTAATGATGAAAGTTATGACTGCTCCATATTGTGGAGGTCTCTTCTGAAATCATACCAGCATTTAGAGAAATGCCACTATAACCCCCACAGCTGTTGCCTAGAACTCAAATATTGAGAAAGAAATTAGGAAGCCTGTATCAAGGCCATATGTTGTTAGTGACACTGAAATTCCTAATTTTTTATTTTAAATAATGACACTGTACTTCATAGTAAGGGAGATTCAATTTCTGGGTGTATAGTTGACCACAAGTGATGTATTCATTTTTTTTCAATGTCTTTTATTGCCTCTTACAGAAGAGCCTAGTAAAGCTTATATCCCAAATCCTGACTTGGCTTTAAGTTACTATATAGGTACTATTTTGTACATTTAGCAAGATGTAAATGCAAATTTAGGCATCTGTCAGATATTTAGCAAAGATAATAACACTTAGACAATTCTGTTCAAAAATTTAATTTTTATACCATTGAAAAATTTACTAAATAAGCAAGTGGTATACTGAGGATATTATTTAGGAATTTTTACCCTTAAAGCCTAATGTTTTCCTACTAATATGTAGCATAACCAATGAAAAGTCATATTACCTAAATCACTCATTAGAAAATCTAACATTAAATATGGACCACCAATTGAGCTCATGGAATTATCAGAACATTTTACGACAATTGTTCCTGCACATTGGGAACTTTTTCAAGCAAACTCATATGTGGAATTCAACTGGGGTGAGAGACTGGGTTAAATAAGACCCTGAACAGAGTCCCGAGGCACAGAAATGTGTAAAGGTCACCAAATAAGGTATATTATTCTTAGGAAAGTATGCTAACTAATGACTTATTTACTTTTATCTTAGACATACTTTTAGCAATGTTAGCTATTTCATTTTCCTGTACATATTATTAACAAACAAATTATAAATAGAAAGAAAGCTGTTAAGTCACACTTTCTGCAAGAAGTGGTGTCTAATACTGAGGCAGAGTACAGAAAATAACATAGCACTGTATACAGGTATTCAGAAAGTATACTCCTCTTGAATCAGCAAAGGCCCCTCAAGACACCTCTGTTTTCTACATGGTTCAATAACAGTAAAAAAGATAACCCCTAGGCATCTTGTACAGAATATGAAATTCTGTTCAAACTGCAACGTAAGATGGCAGAGAAAGCCACAATTCATTGTAGAAGGGCTTTCGTTTTACGGCTAAAATTTTTTTTATTGTTATTGTTGTTAAGGTTTTACTCACAGAAGATATAACTACAATTAGCTAAGCAAGTGACCTATGATAATGTGAACTTGCCAGTGTCATAAAGGAAACAAACTTATTGTGTATGCTTTGATTGTAAACTACTGGGAATCAATTTCATTTGACCAATATTGAGTCCCTACTCTAGGCAAAACACTTGTCATGGAAAATGCATTTGAAATGAATCTTTGTTATACATATAAGTAACATTTCTAATCTATTTCATTTAATTAATCTAATCATGAATGACAATGACCATTAGAAATTTTTTATACCTATGTCTTATAAACCCTTCCTCAGCCTATTAAAACAGCTTCAAAAAATGGATTTTAATAATAAAAATAGCAAAACCTTCCCTAGAACTAGCTAGGTTTCACACACTATTCTGATCCCTCTGAACAGATTACTTCATTTATTCATTTAATCTTTACCATCTTTTGCAAAATAGGTACAATCATCACCCTTATTTTTGAGATAAGGAACCCACCAAGAGTTATTTGGAAACTTGCTCAGGGTCTTGCAGCCAGGAAGTAGCAGAACCAAGATTCAAAATCCAAAGTTTTCTAGTGGGAGAGGGAGGATTATCAGCATGTTCATGGATATGGATTTTTAAACAATCCACAAATGAAATGTATCATGAATGCCAGCTATTCTAGATTTAGAACTATCTATTGAGTACTTTTGGGGTGATGGGTACACTCGAAGGCCAAACCACACCATTAAGCAATATATAGATGTAATAAACCAGCAGGTGTACCCCCTAAATCCAAAATAAATAAATTTTTTTAAAAAATAAGAAAAATATAAGGTTTTATTTTACCTTCAAATAAAGAACTATCAACATGCTGTGGCTAAGTTTGAATAGATATTTAAAGCTCTCCAAAAGTCGTCACCATTTGTTTCAAAGGACTTGTCAAGGATACATGCATTGCCTATCACCAGTTCAGATGCAAACTGCCTCAAAGGGCAAAAATGTCAGAAGTATCGGATAGCCTTATATACAATGGCCCAAGAACATTTTCTTTTCCATTTGGTTTATCATTCAATATTCAAAATTTACTATTGTTAATGAATCACGAGAACATTTCAAATGCATATGAAAATATAAGCCATAAGAGATTAATACAATTGTTTGAATGAAGAAAGGTTCTTGGTGAAAGCAACATTTGAAACACTGAATTATTTTGGTTACAAATGCTGGAAACCCAAATCAAACTAGTTTAGGTAAAGGTGGTGAGGAGGAGATATTTTATTCATTCATAAAATTAGAAGGTCACAAGTTCAGCTGACTGAGAAGCATATGCTTAACAACATCTCTAGGACTCTGTCTCACTTAGTTTTTAATTCTTCTGCTCATGGTATGTGAGTTTCATTCTCAGGCTGTTCTTTCCACAAGTCTCAGAAAATGGCAAGAAGTAACCTCAAATATGCACCTTTATTGATGAGCTACTAAATCTAAGATAAATTTCTCATTGGCCTGGCTTGGATCAAAAGCCCTTTCTTGATCTAATCACTGCAGCCTAGAGGCCAAAGAACCCATAAGGTTGCACCAGGACAAAGCTGGTCAAAACTTGGAAGAGGCCATCATTGCATCAGTGGCTAGAGTGAGAGATGGTACAAAGAGGTTATACAAAATGCTGTATAAGAGACATCTGATATACCATCAGAGGTTAGGTACGCATACACTTCAATATTGTCTATCTTTAAATTTCAGGAGAACATGATCATCAAGGATGACTAGATGAGCTGAACCTGAGATTCCCAGATTTAGCTTGTGGCCCTCAAAGGATTTAAAGTTGTCCCAGGCTAATAACATCCCCTGGCTCTCAGCAAATGTAAAAGCAAATCCCCCGTGGTGGAAAGTATCCCCAGTGTAAAACCCCGAGGTTTCCAATTCATTAAGGTCAACCAGTAGGAGCCCACAAACTACCATGGGTGAGAGTTAGCAAAAGCAAGCAAACAATCATATTTAGATACCTAATTATTTAGTATAGGAATATCAGAGACAGAATATAAAATTAGTTTATGAATTATAGTAATGAAATCAAAGAACCTGCAGGGGCCTCTCCCTGAGTGCCTGTATGGGATTAACTGCTTAACAGGATGCCAGGACAGTTGCCCCTCCCCACCAAAACATGTTCTGTTACATAAAGAAAGAGAAAGATATATGTTGGATAGGTAGAAACAACATTTGACTACCACTATCATGATTTCTCCATAGAAAAAGCTCAGATTTCATGCAGGGTAACAACTTCCCTGTATTCAGATATAATTATGTGTCAAGCATTGTGCATTTCACATACCTCCTTTCACTTAATTCTATGGCAATATTGAGGTAGACATGGTTGTTATTTCTAGGAATGATGTGAAATTGTGTACCATGTGAAATTCACCTATACCAGCTATTTATACCACAACCTTTCTACTTGGCCAATGCCCCTTTCAGTTGATTGGTTCCTGTGCCATACTAGTATTTGAAATAACCAGTCCTGTTTTTTCTTTTGTTTCTTTTCGAGACAGGGTCTCACTCCGTTGCTCAGACTAGAGTGCTCTGGTGTGATCACAGCTCACTGCAGCCTGAAGCTCCTGGGCTCCAAGCTCATGTCAACCTCCCAAGTAGCTGGGACTACAGAAATGTGCCTCCATACCTCGCTGATTTTTTAAAAATTTTGTAGAGATAAGAATTCTCTACATTGCCCAGGCTGGTCTTGAACTCCTGGGCTCAAGCCATCCTCTCACTGCAGCCTCCCAAAGTGTTGGGATTACAGGCATGAGCCACCAGGCCAGGCCTTCCTGTTTATTTCTAATACTGCCATAAAGCAACTGAGATTCACAGAGTTTCATAATTTAAAAATGTAAATTCAGTAAGTACAAATCCACTAGTAGAAACTCAGTAAATGTTACTCGTTGTTAGTGTTAATTCCTTGTTAGCATAAACATGACAAATACTATAGGGACATTATATTTTAATGGTTTAAGATACTCATTAAAGTATAATTTTCATAGAATAAAGTCCAAATTCTATTTAAGTGCACAGCTTGATGTGTTTTGCCCAAAGTATACAGCCTTGTAACTATCACCACAGAAGACAGACATTCCTCTTATCTCAGTTTTCTCTTGCCCCTTTGCAATCAATTCCTTTGTCTCTCTCCGGATAACCACCAATATGCTTCCTATAGTTTTACCTTTTCTAGAATTTCATATGAATGGAACCATATAATGCACAATCTTTCATATTTATGTTCTATTATTCAGTCTAACAATAAAGTCATCTATATTGAGAGTCCTCTATATTGGTGCGTGTATAAGTTTGCTCCTTTTTGCTGTTTAATAATATTTTATTGTTTGGATATACCACATTTTGTTTATTCATTTCCCAGGTGATGAAAATTTTGGCTTACTCTAGTTTTTGGATTTTACAAATTATACTGCTTTGAATATTCACAGCAGCATTACAAATCTAGGGTAGACAGTAATTGTTGAGAAGTTAATCCCCCACAGTTAATCCTATGCATGTTCATTTTAGGGGGGCAGATAATAAACCAGGAAAGGAACTGATGAGTCATAAAAACAACTACAGGTTTAACTTTATAAGAAACTCCCAATCTGTCTTCCAAATGGCTGTAAGCATTTTCTCATTTCCACGAACAATGAATGAGAGCTCCATTGGCTTTACATATTTGCCAACACTTAGTATTTAAGTCTTTTTAATTTCAGCCATTGTAGTGGTTATCCAGTGCTTGTAGTAAATTTAAATGTCATTTTGCTGATGACCAGCAGTGTAGAACACATACAATATGCGTATTTGCCATTGTATATCTCCCTCGGTGAAATGTCTGTTCAAATTTTTGCACATTCTTAATTGTTACATGTTTACTTGTAACTGTTCAAATTTTAAAAAAGAAGTTTTTCACAAATTCTAGATACAAGTTCTTAGTCAGATATATGGTTTTGCAAATATTTTTTACCCTTCTTTTAATTAATGTTTTCTTAAGAGTCTTTCAAAACCAAATCGTTTTTAACTTTGATAACGTCCAGTTTATCATTTTTTTTGTTTCTGATTAATGCTTTTTAAATTATACTTAAGAAATCTTTGGTTAAACCAAGAACACAGAAGATAAGCAGGGGTCTTTTTCCTGGTTTTGTATATATGTTTTATAGTTTTAGGTTTTACATTTAGGTTTACAATTTATTTCCATTTAATTTGTAAGTTATATAAAAATAAGGGTTGAGATGCTTCTGTATCTCATCCCAGACAGATAACTATATTATTTTTATGTGGCAGCTATAGAAAATTAAATCAAATTTACTGTTTTAAAACAACACAAATATATTATTGTGCAATTCTATAGGTTAGAAGTCCAAGTTGTTGGGAAGGCTACACCTCTTTCTGGGAGATCTGGGGAGGAATTCACATATTTGCCCTTTTTAGCTTCCCAAGGCAGCCCATTCTGTAACTCATGGCCTCCTTCACCATCTTTAAACCTGCAATATCGGACCAAGTTTTTCTCCTCTACCATGTCTCTGGTTCTTTTCTGCCTCTCTCCTCTCCTTTTAAGAACACTTATGATTACAGTGGACCCAACTAGATAAGCCATTTATCTTCCTATTTTAAAGTTAGCTGATTAACAATTTGATTTGCAAACTTAACTCCCCTTTGCAATGTAACCAACACATTCACAGGTTCTGAGGATTAGAATGTGGGCATCTTTGGGGAGGGGGGCGGAGGCATTATTTTGTCTATTGCATCAACTGTACCAGGATCATATGTTACAAAGACTACTTTTCCCATTGAACTAATGTGACATCTTGTTTGAAAATCAGTTGATCGTGTATGGATCTATTTCTGGATTCTATTCTATTCCTCTGGTTTCTTTGTTTATCTTTTAAACCAGAGGTCACTAAGCCCTGGCCTATGGACTAGTTCTGGTCTGTGGCCTGTTAGGAACCAGGCCACATAGCAGAAGGTGAGTGGCAGGTCCGTAAATGAAACTGAGCTCTGCCTCCTGTCAGATCTGTGGTGGCATTAGATTCTCATAGGAGCATGAACCCTATTGTGAACTGTGCATGAGAGGGATTTATATTGCATGCTCTTCATGATAATCTAATTCCTGATGATCTGTCACTATCTCCCATCACCCCTAGGTGGGACCATCTATTTCAGAAACACAAGCTCAGAGCTCCCACTGGTTCTACATTATGGTGAGTATGTAACAATAACAGAAATAAAGTACACAATAAATGTCATATGCTTGAATCACACCCCATCCCAACCCATCTGTGGAGAAATTGTCTTTGATGAAACTGGTTCCTGGTGCCAAAAAGGTTGGGAACTGCTGTTTTAAACAATGCCACATTGTTTCGTTCACTGTAGATTTATTTATGATAAGTCTTGAAATCAGTTACTGTAAGCCCTTCAACTTTGTTCCTTCTCACAGTTATTTTGGCAATTCAAGATCTTTTGTATTTCCATATGTGGCTTTTTTGTGGGAACTGCATTGGATCTATGTGTTGATTGGATAATGGACATGTTAACAACATGGAGTCTGCAGATCTGTGAACGTGGCATCTTTCTCATTTAGGTCTTCTTTATCTCAGCACTGTTTTGTAATAATTAATATACAGGTCTCACATACCTTTGTTAAATTTATTTCTAAGGGCTATACTTATTTCTGTTTCCATTGTCAATGCAATTGCACTTTTAATTTCATTTTCCAATTGTTCATTACATATCTTAAAAATGCAGTCCTTTTTTTATATAGTGACCTCATGCCTTGTGAAGGCACAAATAGCTTTTTAAATATATTCCATAGGATCTTCTACATATATGACAATGTCATCTGCAAATAAAGATAGTTTTCCTCCTTTTTGTACAATCTTCTTTTTTTTCTTCCCTTATTGGACTGATTTGGATCTCCATAACAACATTGAACTGAAGTGGCAAAAGCAGACATTCTTCGTTATCCCATATTTTTGGTAAAACAAATTCAGTCTTTTACTAAGTATGATGTTTACTGTGAATTTTTTCTAGAAGCCTTTATCAAGCTGAAAAGGTATTTTTAAATACTGGTGTCCTGAAGTTTTTATCATGAATGGGTGTTAATTTTTAATAATTTTTTCTACTGCTATCAAGGTGGTCAAATGATCTTTCTTTATTCAATTAATATGATGAATTGCATTGAGTAATATTTGAATATTAAGCAAATTAATACTTGAGATTAAACCCTTTTGTATGTGATGAGCTATTCTTTTTCTATAATGTTGAATTTGATTTGCTAATATTAGAAATGCTTACATCTATACGTATGAGAGCTGTTGGTCTATAGTTTTTAATTTTGGGAATATCTTAATCTGGTTTTGGTATCAATGTAATTCTGGCCTCAAAAAATGTGTTGGGAAGTGAACCCTCTTCTATTTTCAGAAATGGTTTTTGTAAGAAAATACTTTCTTACAAAATG
Source organism: Cebus imitator (assembly GCF_001604975.1). Taxonomy (NCBI): domain Eukaryota; kingdom Metazoa; phylum Chordata; class Mammalia; order Primates; family Cebidae; genus Cebus; species Cebus imitator. The sequence continues at coordinate 1,608,976 of NW_016107462.1, read as the reverse complement.
TTTGATAGACTATACTTTCTTCATTAAATGTTTGATAGACTTCACTAGTGAAGCCACCATGTCCTAACATTTTCTTTCTCGGAACATTTTTAAATTACAAATTTAATGTTTTTAATTGATATAGGGTTATCTAAGTGCTCTGTTTCTTCTTGAGGCTGTTTTGGTGAGTTGTTTTTCAAGATATTTGTCCATTTCATCTAAAATGTCAAATTTATTGGCATAAAGTTGTTCATGAAGTTGCCTTTTATTGTTTTACACTCTTATTTTTATTAACTCCTTTCTTCTACTTAATTAGTTTGCTGGTTTTTGCTAGCTCTGTGGCACAAGTTTAGATCTTAAATTGAGAGATTTCATCTTTTAAATGCAAGCATTTAAATCTATAAAAGTGCTGCTGAACACTGATTAGCCACAATCCTCAAAATGTAACATGCTTTTCTTCTATTGTTTTGCCATTAAAATATTTTCTAGTTTTTAAATAATTTATATGATGATAAAGTATACACAAAACTTACCATTTTGATCTTTGTAAGTGTACAGTTTAGTGGCACTAAGTACATTCACACTGTTGTGCAGCAGTCATCACCATCCATCTCTAGAACAACTCTGTCATCTTTCCAAATGAAAACTTTACCCATTGAGCAATAATTCCTCATTCCCTCTCCTCAACCCCTGGAAACTAACTTTCTACTTTCTATTTCTACAAATTTGACAATTCTAGGTACTTCACATAAATGAAATCACATATTTGTCCTTTTTGGTCTGGCTTATTACACTTAGCATAATGTTTTCAGTTTACCCATGTTGTAGCACGTGTCTGAATTTCCTTAATTTTAAGGCTGAAATAATACTCCATTGTATATATGTACCACATGTTGTTTATCCATCAGTCAATGGCATTTGGATGAATGCCACCTTTTAGCTATTGTGAATAATGCAGCTATAAATGTGAGTGTAAAAATATCTGTTTATGTTACTGTTTCGATTTTGGGGGGTATACACCCAGAAGTAAAAATTTTAACTTCTTGAACATGGGTTATTTATAAATATATTTTTTATTGTCCAAATACTTGGGTGATTTCCCAGATAATTTTCAGTTGTTGATTTATAATTTAATTCTATTATGGATAAAACACTGTATGATTTAAATATTTTTGTATTTGTTAACATTTGTTTTTTGACCCTGTATTTGGTATGTCTTAGTGTATGCTCCATGTGTTTCTGAAAAGAATGTATATTCTCCTGTTTAGGCATAAACTATTTTATAAATGTCAGTTTCTTCATGTTGGTTCATATTGTTATTTAAACTTTTTTTTTTTTACATGGAGTCTCTGCCACCCAGTCTGGGTGCAGTGGTGCCATCTTGGCTCACTGTAACCTCTGCCTCATGGGTTCAAGCAATTCTCCTGCCTCAGCCTCCCTAGTGGCTGTGATTACAGGCATGCGCCACCACGCTCAGCTAATTTTTGCATTTTTAGTAGAGATGGGGTTTTGTCACGTTAGCCAGGCTGGTCTCAAACTCCTGACCTCAGGTGATCCAACCATCTCAGCCTCCCAAAGTGCCAGGATTATAGGCGTGCACCACCACAACCAGCCTATTGAATTTATTTTTTAGATCTTTACTGATTTTTTAACTATTTGTTCTAATTGCTGAAAAAGGAGTTTTGAAACTTCTAACCATACTTGCTAATAATTGTTAAATCATCTATTATCTTTTCAATTGTAATAGTTTTTGCTTCAGGCATTGTGGAGCTCTGTTACTGGGTACATAGATTTCTATAATGGTTTTATAGAACTGTTATTCCTGTTGTACTGGACTTTCTTTTTTTAATCAAATATCCCTCTTTGTCTACTAATATTATTTTTGATCTTTTTTTCATAGATTGAAAAAATATAATTTTCCTAATAAGTGTTCTTGTATATATTTAAAATATACAACCTGATTTTATAAAATTCATACACACACACACACACACACACACACACACACACAGTTAAATGCTTCCTATAGAGAAACAAAGTAACATATCCATCATCACAGTTACCCATTTTTCCTTCCTATAGCAAGAACAGCTATAATCTTCTCATTCAGCAAAGATCCCGAATATAACATTTATAATTAACTATAATCTCCATGTTATACCTCAGATCTTTCAACCAATACTTTTTATCTTAACATGTAATTTATATGATATTCATATATCCAGTTTATTTTTTTTCATTGTATCTCTGACAAAGAGTTCATTTCTTTAACTCACAAAGGGCTCAGATAATCAATCAAAATACTAAAAATGGGCAGTGTTTATGAACAGACAGTTTATAGGGGCAAATGTCGTAGATCAGTAAATGTAAGAAACATACTTAACCTCACTAAAACCTAGAAAAAAAATACAAATCAGGATACTAATGATATATCCTTGTGCCTTAATTAGATTGGGGGAAATAATAAAACATTGATAATACTATGTATTGGTAAAGATTTGGGAAAATAAACACTCATCACTTCTGATGGCAGTATTAAACCATTTGGGGGAGTACTTCGGCAATATCTATAAATATTAAAAAATGTAACAAAACATTTATATCAACAACTTCAATACTAAGAATTAACTCCACAAATAATAATAAAAAACTTCCACAAGTACACAAGATATAAATATAGACATGGGCATTGCAGGATTGTTTTAATAGCAAACAACTGGGAAAATACTTAAATATTCACTTTAAAATGGGGTAAATAAATTATGGCACATCCCTAAAATAGAATTCCAAGTTGCCACTAAAATGAGGTACATCCATATTTTTTGATCTAGACAAAAGCCTATAATATATTGTCTTTAAAAGTTATAAAATAAGTTTGCTATGTCCCCATTTTTTGTAAAAATAAAGAGAAACAAAAACTCTGTGTGTGTTTGTGTATGTGTGTGTGTGTGTGTGTGTGTGTGTGTGTGTGTAAGTGTATAGGTAAAAAAAGTCCAGACCATATAAAGGTTTCCTCTCAATAGTGGTACCATGAGTGATTGTCATTTTATACTTTATATTATAGCATCTTTTCTGAAAATTTTACCAAAAACATGAATTATAATCACTATAATAGGATGTATATTTTATATACATAAACAATGGGCAGGGGTGAAAACAGGTGTCAAAATAAGGAGGTCATTTATGACAAATTAGGGTTCCTACTTTGAGAATATTTGCAGCTGTCTATGACAGAGTGTGCCTTCCCCCAACCTTTCAGCTTCCCCAGTCCTGGCCCACCTCCACAGATCACTGGGAGCTGTGGGTACCTGTTTGTCCTGGATACTCACTCAGGCTTCCCTCTATTGTAGCCTCTTTCCCTCCTGACAGCATTTCTCAGCCCACCTCATTTGCTTCTTGTTTGTACAATGTTTTGGATGATGGAGGCTGGGGAAGGTAGAAAAGTGGAGAGTTTCTCATCAAATGTAAAGGCTGCAGACCTCGCCTGCCTCCCTCACAATCTCCTCCAGGCCCTGCTTGTTGGTGTCTGACCCTCATTGGGTTTCTATACTGCAGGTCACACAGTGAATCAATTTATTGCCACAGCCAGTGTTTTTAAAAACTACAATAAAACAGAACAGAAAATATCAAAACGTATTATGTACATTAAAGGCCAGTATTATTTATTAAACTTTTGTTTAAGATATATATGTAATATTTCACAGTCAAAATAATTTGAAAAATACTGATATAAATTGTTAAAGTGATTAATAACAGGTCTTAAGTCCTGAGAACAGAAGTCCATCCAGACAGCCCCAGTCCCTTTCCAATTTTGGGCTCATTCTCCTCCTACCAAGCCAGGAAACCACACACACACATACACACACACACACAAACACACACACACAAATTGTGAAAAGGAGAGCAGGACTCTGACCCCTCATAGTGGCCAGGTGACTTCTGGTGGATTCCAAGGTCTCCACCCAGATCTCAGCAATGATCACAGCTTAACATGGGAATTTTAAGCATGGCCTTGCTTCTCAGTTGGGGAATTCCAGCATCACAACATCTGGCTCTGAGAAGTCTCTCTTTTTTGCTTGACTCTTTTTGTTTGTAGTTCAAGTTTTTCGTATGTTGGGCCTTTTCCTCTGGAACAGAACAATTCACCATCAAGACTTTACCTTCTATCACCTCCTTCTTGTCCTGCATTGCTCTGTGACTAAGCATTCCTCTCATTAACACCTGATACTCTGGAGTTGTTTTCGTCTTTGTTGTTCTGAACCACAATATATTTCTATTTCCCTGAGTCATAAACACAAGCCTAAGAAATGAAAAATACTTGTTTCCTAGTTAAAAGGTAATACCATCCTTCTAGAAAAGTACCAGGTGCTAAGTCTTGATGTACAAGGTAGTGCAGGCATCTGGGATGCACTGCAGGGTCAGATTCTACTCTCTTTGCACCAAGTTTGGAAGGATCTCCGTGAGGATGCTGTTGATGGTGTAAGAGTTTTCTTGACCCTCAAAGCATGAAAAGAGAAGCAGTGTCAGTAGGACTTAGGGATGCTCCAACAGCTTCCTGAGGTTAAAGACTGCCAGGCATAGTTGGTTCCACCTTCAGACCATGCCTTTTGGGCAAATGAGTCTTTCACACATATGCACTCTTCAAATTATTCTCTCACCACATCCTTCCTGCCTGTCCCTCTTCTTTAGCATACTATTTGAATAGCATGTATCATTTTCCATCCTTAACTTAGAGTTTATTTGTGTCTGTATTTAAAGAACAATGTTGATAGACAGAGTCTTGGTTCTTAAAAATCTAGTCCAACAGTATTTGCCTTTCATTTAAAATATTTAACACATATAGTTAATGTGATTATTATATAACAGGATTTTAGTCAGCCATTGCGGTATATTTTTTGTCTCATCCCTTTTTTATTCCTCTCTTCCTCCTTTCCTAGCTTCTTTAGTTTTCCATAAATATTTTAGAATGTCATTTGAGCCTCTATTAGCTTTTAACTATACTGCTTTGCATTATTTCTTTTAGTAGTTGCTTAGGGGTAACAACATGCTTTGTTAACTCATGATAATCTTCTTAGATTTAGTATTGAATTATTATTACTATAGAGACAGGTACTCACTCTGTCACTCAGGCTGGAGTACAGTGGCACAATCGCTCCTCAATGCAGTCTCATCTCTTCAGGCTCAAATAATCTGCCCACCTCAGCCCCCTGAAAACCTGGACTGCAGGTACACGTCATCACACCCAGATAATTTTTTATTTTTATTTTAGTAGACACAGGGTCTTGCTATGTTGCCCAGGCTCGTCTTTAACTCCTGGGCTCAAGCTATCAGCTTGCTTTGGCCTCCCAACATGCTAGGATTACAGGCATGAGCCACCACGTGTGGCCTTAAATTCTTATTTTTATTAAGATATCAGAATCTTAAAACAGTGCAGTTCCATTTATTCTCCATCTTTCATGCTGTTGTCACCAATGTACATTATAAACTCTATGTCTTTTCAAAAATATTTAAAGAAAGAACAAAATCTTTGTAATCTTTTATACTTTACTATCTTTGTTTCAATGCTTCGTATTTCCTTCTGCATATCTACATTACCATCTGGAGTCATTTTCCTTGCACTCAAAGTTCCTTTAGTGTTTCTTGTACTGCTAGTCTGCTAGCTATGGATTTTCTAGGTTTTGCCTAAAAACTTCTATTTTATTTTTATATTTGTAGAATAGTTTTACTAGTTATAGACTTCTTGGCTGCCAGTGTTTTGTTTTCATTTTTTTTAATTACTCATTATGTTGAATACGTAAGTCCAATATCTTCTGGTCTGCATTATTTCTGGTGATAAATCAGCAATTAATCATATTGTTGTTTTTCTCTTGTTACTTTCTGTAAGTAATGTGCTATTTTTCTCTTGCCACTTTTAAGATTTTCTGAGGCTTTTTGTTTTCTTTTTAGGTGTCTTGCTGTAGTGTACTGAGACTGGACTGCTGGTTGTGTGTGTGCATGTTTATATTATTTGGGCTTCATTGAGCTTCTTGAATCACTAAGTTAGTGGGTTTTCTTTAGCAAATTTTAAGAGGATTTGGGCCATTCTTTCCCCAAATATTTTTTGTCCCTTTCTCTCCTTCACCTTCTGGGACCCCATTCACACACATATTGAACTGTTTGAGGTTGTTCTACAGTTTTCTGGGGTTTTATTCATTTTTGCTAAATGTTTTTTTGTTTTATCCATGTTACTCAAATTTGGTAATTTCTACTGATTGAACTTTAATTTCTTCTTCTTCTTTTTAAAGACAGGTCTCCTTTTGTCACCCAGGCTGCAGTGCAGTAGCACAATCATGGGTCACTGTAGCCTCAACCTCTTGGGCTTAAGTGATCCTCCCTCCTCAGTCTCCCAAGAAGCTGGGACCAGAAGTGTATGCCGCCAAGCCTAGCTAATTATTTATGTTTGTAGCAACATGGTCTCCATCTGTGGGCTCAGGCTGGGCTCAAATTCTTGAGGTCAAGCAATGTTCCTGTCTTAACCTCCAAAGTGCTAGGATTACAGGTGTAAACTACTGTGCCTGGCCAATTTCACTGATTCTTTATTCTGTCATTTCAAATCTGTTTTTGAGCCTATATAGTGAAGTTTTCATTTTTAGTATTGTACTTTATAGTTCTAGAATTTCCATTTTTTTCTTACTGTTTACAATTCTCTATCACAATTTCCTGTTTACTTATAAATATTATGGTCTCTTTTAAATCTTTAGCTGCTCAATATATCATCAAGGCCCACTCAATGTCAGTTTCCATTGACTGTCACTCAAACTCAGGCAAAGAAGCACCTTCCTGNTTGAAATCTTTAGCTGCTCAATATATCATCAAGGCCCACTCAGTGTCAGTTTCCATTGACTGTCACTCAAACTCAGGCAAAGAAGCACCTTCCTGTTTCTTTGCCTATCTAATAATTTCTTGTTTTAAATTAAATGTTGTAGATTATACCTTGTAGTGACTCTGAGACATCTGAGGATTATTGGTTTGCTTGTTTTATTATTTTTATTTGAGTAGGCAAGTTGTTTGGTCTAGATTCAAACTATGAAAATAGTTTCCCCAATTATGTGTAGCAGTCGGTATTTGCAGTTCTGGGGTCAGCCAGGGATTTGGGGAAAGTTTATATTCAGACTTTGGACTTCAATACTTTTGCATCCCTCATTTCCAGAATTCCTTTTTAAAGGTCAAATATTCCTGTGCTTTTGGTGCTATCATCTACTGCAAACTGGTATGAATGGTTGGGATAGCTCACTGGGGGAAATCATGTACAAAAGCCATAAATATATAATTTTTGCCAGTTATGCCAGACATAGTAGTCCAATTTTTAAAATATTTGTTATTAATATAATTTAAACCATTATGAATTGGTAAGGAACAATAGAGATCCTCCATATACTTTATTTAGTTTATTTCAATGGTAACATTTTGAAAACCTACAGTAAAATGTCACAACCAGGATACTAATACTGACTGATATACACTGATATTATTTATATTTCCCTGATGTACATGTATTCGTGTGTGTGTGTGTGTGTGTGTGTGTGTGTGTGTATAGTTCTATAAAATTTTATCATGTCGGTAGATTCATGTATTTACCACCACAATCAAGCTACTTAACACTTTCCTCACCCAAAGGATCCCTTTTATGACCACATTCATTTCTCTTCCACCCCAATCCCTCTTTGCCCCTAGAAAACACTAATATGCATTCCATTTTCCAATTTTGTAATCTTCAAATGTTGTATAAATGGAACTCTACATTACATAACTTTCTGACAAAGGCCTTTTTCACTTAGAATACTTCTTCAGAGATTCATCCAAGTTATGACATATATCAATTGTTATTTTCTTCTTATTGTTGAGTTGTATTCCATGGAATAAATACACCACAGTTTGTTTGCCATGCACCTGCTAAAGGTTTTCTTGGATGTTTCCAGTTTTAAGCTATTATGAATAGCTGCTATGAACTTTTGTGTACTGAATTTTTCGTAAACTGCCTTAGAGTGCAGTTGCTTGGTTATAGGGTAATTGCATGTTTCATTTTGAAAGAAACTATTTCCCAGAGTGACTGTATAACTTCTCATTGTCACTAGCATAAGTGATTATTGTCTCCAAATTCTCACCAGCATTTGGCATTGTCACTATTCTTTATTTTAGCCATTCTGATACATGTGCAGTGATATTTCATTGTGGTTTTAATTTGAATTTCCCTGATGGACTCATAGCTGGTATATATAAGAGACTCTCAAAACAATCTTAACAAACAATTAGAAAGTAGGCAAAAGATATGAAGAAATGTTTCACTGGAGAAGACATACAGGTGGCAAATTCTAGATATGAATCTTTCTGCAATGTTATCTGAAGAAGGAATTGCCTGACACCAATACTGTGTGTCTACCCTTATAACGCTCTATAGTCATTTTATCATGTAAATGAAGACTTTGAAATTACATAAAAAATATTTACAGCATAGGTATCATGTAAAATAGAACTTTATATTTTAATATTGCAGCATTAAAAACACAAACAGGCTATGTCTAGATAAAACACTAGAAATAAATATACCAAAAGATAAAATTGTCCTTGAGAATAGTAATATGAGTGATTTTTAAACCTATGTTCCATTTATTTGTGCTAGCAGGAAGTTAGAAAGTTAGCTTCTATAATCACTAAATTGTGTTTAGCATTTTTATTAGGTTACAACTTAATCATTGCTGAAAATGTATTTCTCAAAGAGGTTAATGAAAATTCTAATATGAACATTATGCATAGTCACAAGATTTCTATTTATTCCCTATACTCAATTTTGATAAGGTAGTACATTTCCTTAAATCTCCTGAAATCACAAGTAACTTCAGATAAGAAAAGCATATCACTTTTTCATATTAAGAACACGTGTAGGTAATGATTACTACTAGATTTAGCAGTATCATCCTTATAAATTACATACACATAACATGTTATTAGCTATATAACATCCCATGAATAATTTGAGCAAGTTTTAACCATATTCTAAAATGAGAACTTTAAGACTAGCTATCTAAAATATTAAAATCAGTATGCAATAAATTAATGAAAATTACCCCTAAAGTATATTATCCAAATATGATGTATATTTTAGTTGAACATTTTAAAAAGAAATTTCACATACAATAAATAAAAATTAAGTAATGAACTAAAACCTTTATGGACATTTAGGCAAAATCTCAGGAAAAGCTAGGCCCTGAGCAACTCTTTCTGATTTGCTAAAGATGATATTTTCAAGTTATTGGGTAAATTAGGATTTCCTGTGAATGCAGCTGAACATTCTGGATTAGCTTAGACAAATCCATGTAATCTACTTAAAATTTATTTTGGTTCCGTTTTCTTCCCCAGAACCAACAGAGAAATCTTTCCTCCTGCGAAATCAGTAAATCCAGCATATCAAATTCAGTCATTTTGACTCAATTATTATAGACAATATTCCAGGAAGTTGTGATTTTTAATTTATAAAAGTTTATAAACACCTATAATTAAAAGAGAACTAAAAGTGACCTATGAGATAATGAAACCATTCCCATGCCAAGATCACAAAATTCTGAAATCTCTAGGTGGAAAGTATAAGCCTTTCCTCTTCACCATAATGCCATTAACATTTAAAAATTGGCAAGGTTGGCATTTTATGTAATAAATAATTTCTTATGATTTTACTATCCATACATCAATGCCACAGGCCCATGTTCCAGCCTGACCTAGCCATGCTTGGAAGTTGCCGAATATTACTTTTAATAACATTCTTTTTGCCTGTAATAAGAGCTGGAGAGAAAAATCCTCAGAGCACAATATTAATAATTAGTATGCAGATGATTAGTGTACCTTTAAGAGCTCATAAATTAGAAGTTCAAGTCATGAATACTGCAAACACTCCACTAACACATATGCTCCTAAAAACACAGTGGGCCATAATAAGGTAGCTGAAAAGGGGTAGTCTTAAAAATTTATATATTATTCATTTCCCATTGGTTTTTATAACAAACAACTCCTTGAAGGAAATGAGCTGCCAAAGAAAAGTTACAGCAAAGTAATCCTAGGGCTGGGACCGAATCAGAGAATAAGAAAATATTTTATTAGTGTTAAAAATTCTGCCCCAAACAGATAGAGCCGTGGACTGGATGTAAAAGCTCTGGTTTGCTCCTAAGGCCACAGGGGATAAGAATTCAAGATTAATTTACTGCATCTGAAAGGCATTTAACTTTTTCAAAAGAAATGAAAATATGGCAACATGGTTATACTGATGTTACATACCTCAGAAAGTCCTGCAAAAATTTCTCAGCAGCCAATATCCTCAATTTACTTCATCTAGTGACATGTTAGTTTCTGTCTTAGGGGCCTTATTTTAACTTGAAAACATCCCATTGAGTATTGAGCATATATGATGAGTTTATACCTGAGGGGTTTCCCCTCTTGGTACCATTTTCCATTTTGGAAAATTTTGTTGAATAGGTATATGTTGTACCTTGACAGAAATACCCAGTCAACCGTTTGGAAGATTGGTATGCGCAGGATGATGTATTGGTCTTTTCATTTTTTTCAATGACACATTTGGCAGGGACATATGTTAAGGATTGAGAATGCACAAAACCCACTTCCATCAGAGAATTTATGTTTCGGTGTATTGAGCTCTCTCATCACAAACCTTTATGATATCCCAAAAAAACGACACCCACTGACCTAAAGCTAGCACCCTGTAGCACACTTTTCTAAAGACTCCAACGATAGAAGAATTTCTTCAATTCCAGTTCTTCCCACCCCAATGACACTATGACCTTGTAGGCAAACTGCTGTCATTGACTATTCTAGTAATGACACTGTAAGATGAAATCTATTGTTTTCGCAAAAATATTCAGGGAGATGGCCTGTGCTATGGACTGAATGTTCGTGTGACATCCCACTTCCCGAATTCCTATGTTGAAGCCCTAATCCTCAATGTAATGGTATTAGGAGGTGGGATCTTCGGGAGGTATTTAGGTTTAGACAAAATCCTGAGGGTGGAGCCCCATGATGGAATCAATGTCCTTATAAGAAAAGAAAGAGGCACAGGATCTCTCTTGATCTCTTCTTTTGTGCATACATCGTGGAAGGCTAAGTGAGGACAAAATTAAGAAGAAATCCCTCATGAGAACCTGATCATGCTGGCCCCCTGATCTCAGACTTTCAGCCTCTATAACTATGAGAAATAGATCACTTCCATTTATATGCCACACCCAGTATATGGTAATTTGTTATAACAGCCTGAATTGACCATAACAGCCTACAAAGTTCTTATTTACATTTTTTGAAATTAGTTACAATTCAAAGTTAAGAGTTAGCCATAACTGTTCAACCCTGATTAACACACTTTGGATAAACTTTGAAAAAATTGTGTTCATACTTTAATCATGGGATTTAATCCTGGGGTAGCAAGAGTAACAGAAATGGGGACATGAATCAGGGAAGGAATGGAAACCAAGGCAGGGTGGTATAATAGCAAGCTGCCCTCAGCTTCCCAGCAGAACACAGCACCATCACTCAGTCACTCAGAAGCCACATGGGATAGCCATGTTGAAGAACAGTCCATCAAGGGGAATGGTAGTAACACTATCTGTGGCTCCTTCCCTTTCTTATCACTTACTGATCAAAGTTCTCCCCGTTGGCTGTTATCTTCCTTGTACTTTTATGTTGTGGTACAAGGCCCTTCTGGGCAGCTCTAGGAAAGCCAGAGCCTTGTAGGTCCAGAGCCAGGGGCTGGAACTGCTATGGACCATGCCACAGTGAGTGCAACCAACCCTAGGCTTTTTTCCTTTGGGAAGGGAATGTCCACAGAAGCTTTAGAACCATGAGAACACGAGCCTTCCCTGGGCCATTCGATAGGACACTGAGCAGGTAACTGAGGCCCAAGTGAGCAGGTGCAGGCAGACTGAGCAGGCATGAGGTGGCACTTAACCTGGATCTAGTACCTCTCCCCAAGTAATGGACCATTTAAAGAATATGTGGTTCTTGTAGCAACATGGGTAGAACTGGAGGCCATTATCTTAAGTGAAACAACTCAGAATCAGAAAGTCAAATACTATATATTCTCACTTATAGGTGGGAGCTAAATAAAGTGTACACAATGAGAGTGTGGAATAATAATCATTGGAGACTCTGAAAGTGGGAGGATGGGAGAGGGATGGGGGATAAGAAATCACTTAATGAGTACAATGTACACTATTTGTGTGATGGTTACAATAAAAGCCCAGACTTCACTACTCTGCAATATATCCATGTAACAAAACTATACTTGTACTGCCTAAATTTATACTACATATATATACATGCATATATATGCATATACATGTATACATACATATATATCTACACACATATACATGTATATGTATGTGTTCATAAATGTAAGCATATATACACATACATGTAGTATAAATGTATATATGTAGTATAAACATGTACATGTATATACATACACACACACACACACACACACCCATATATATATATATATATATGGCTCTTCTTCACAGATATTAGATGGGTTAAGGACACTATATAAAGTACCTTTGAACAAAAAAACTGTCATGACTGCATGGCAGCAAGAGCTGCACTGTTGTTTAGCCAATTTAAGCCCTGGATAGAGAGAACTACAGTAAGATTTCAACATGCTTCTTGACTTTCAGGGTTTCTGACTCTCAGCACTCTTTCCACAGACCTGATGAGTACAAGTCAAGCCTTTCTGTTCATGATGACTGAAAGAGATATATGGCTGCTTGGAAGCAGAGGATTGATGCAAATGGTTTCTGCTACAATGCTATTTTTAAGAAATGTTGCAGATATTGAAATCTAAAGCAACAGGTAGCATTCTGCAGAAAACATGTTTCACCAGCTGGTGCCACTAGTCAGTCCTCTCTTACAACTTTTTTTTGCTTCCAACCCTGTCTAGGGTCTGACTGGGCAAGTAACTGATTGTGCTGTGTCTGTGATCACTTTTCTAGTTCTCATCCCAATTAGATACTGACCCTTGCTTTCTTCTGCTAAGATCCACTTGTCCTTAACCTCCAATGGCTGTGAAGAGCTCACTGACCTAGAGATGTGCCTCTGTATCAGCATGTCTGCCTGAGATTTCTACCTTCCTGCCTGAATCAGTCCTTTCTGCAATCAGGAGCTTAATTCCTATTTTTAAATAATGGCAAGGAAGCGGCTGGTGGAATGGCGGCAAAGAAAATGGCATTGTAGTGATCTGTTTCCTCATGTGTCTCCAATTGAAAGGGCTCCTCAAGGGCAGAAACCATTTCTTGCTGAGCTTGGTATCTTCAGTGTCTAAGCCAGAATTTGCTCTATTGGAAGGAGTCAACAAATATCTGTTGAATAAATGAATGGCACAAGACGAGGGAAAGAAGATGGGCTCTAAAAAGTACACATGTAGGGAATAGTGGAAAGAAAATTCATATTTTTCCATTACAACGTTATGTGGAGTATTACATGAAATGCCTTTACGTGAACAAGCCGGATGCAAACTATGTGTATATCTATCATGGCAGTTTTGTTTTTTAAAAGTATATAATTACAAACATTTACATGCATTTATATAGAGATACATAAGGAAAAATATTTCAAGGAAATGTAGCAAAATGTAAATAATAAATATCCATGGCCAGTGGGATTATAGGTAATTTTTGTTGTATTCTTTATATTTTTTCTGATTTTTCTAGATGAACATATAATTTATAATTCAAAAGTGATGCTATAAAAAGTCCACCCAGAATTCAATAGAGGAAAGAAGAAAAGGATGTGGAATAAGAAAGTCATTTTATAATTTATTAAAAGATAGGAGAAAGGCTGTACCTATCAGGGCAAAACTACTCCTACAATGGTCCTTCTTCGTCCGAGCTTTTGCTTTATGTGGTTTCAGTTACCCAGGGTCAACCATGGCCCAAAAATAGGCAAGTACAGTACAATAAGATAAGTTTGAGAGAAGGACACCACAGTCACATGACTTTTAGTACAACATATTGTTATAATTGTTCTATTTTCTTATTGTTCTTAATATCTTATTGTGTTTAATTCACAAATTAAATTTTATCACAATTATGTATGTACAGGAAAAAAACAGCATATATCTAGAATTTAGTACTCTCTGTGATAGGCATCCACTGAGGGTCCTGGGACAAACCCCCAAGGATAAGTGCAGACTACCGCGCTGCCACTCATCATCCTTGTTGTCATCATCGACATCATCACCAAATAATGTACAGGACATCAGAGTGAGCCAGAGTAATTCTCCCTAGAATATACTTCTGCTGCATCGTTTTCTAATAGTTCAAGTCCTGCACCAACTATCAGTGGGGATGGAAGAGACTCTTCAAAGAATCACTGAGCAAAGATTTGGGGCATCAGTAAGTCCAGCCACTGCTCTTGCTATATACTCAGATAGTCAGTCTCCCTAAACAAGATTCTACAGTTCCAGGGATACAAAGCCACTCTATAATCCTTGTTCCAAATTCTTGCTCTGTGGAACTTTTTCAAATCTCTCTTTTTTCAAATCCTAAACAACACAAAACCGAACAGGAGGATTGGAGGAGTTGTAGAAGCAGGCTGTCTGATTGCAGACCAGAGGTTCTCAACAGAAGGCATTTGGCCCCTTGGGTACATTGAGTAATGTCTGAAGACATTTTTGATTGTCACAACTGCGGGGGAGGGCGGGTGCTACAGACATCTGACAGGTAATGATCAACATCCTATTTTGTACCAGATAGCCCTCACAGCAGAATTATTTGACCTGAAATATCAGCCAATACTTAGGTTGAGAAACTTCATTTTCAAATATGAAAGAATGGATCCAAAATGACAGTTACTACCTCTGTCACCATCAAAAAGGTCCACACCTTGGCAAACAACAATGGAATGTTCAACTCTAGGGACTAACACAGGCATCAGAAAGCCATTGCCATTCAACTATAGGTTTCAGAACTACACCCTGCTTCTTAGGTCCACTTTGGCAGGAAAGAGAATTGAATGCCCTTCACCCTAACTTGATACCACAATTCGTGATTGGAGCACATCAGCAGAAAACTCAAGGCTTCCCCTCAGATGCCTGCAGCAGAGAACGCAGAAGTCAAGACAGCATGCCTGCACTTTATTTCTGCATTCATAACCTTTGTCTAGAGAGCATCTGGTTGGAACAATCTAAATTAAGAGATACTGGGAAATGAAAGGTTTGCTTTCACGACCTTGCACTATAAATGGAGGGTAGGATGGCTGTTGACTGAGCTACTTTCCTACACCTGCCAAAATATCATATTTATATTTAAACACAGTCAGTGCTCCCCGTCAGACTGTTTATGATTCCCGGCTGTGTCATTCCTCAATTCTTACTCTGATTGGCCTCTCCATTTGCTGGCTTTGGTTTTCAGGAGTGTTCCCCCCAACAAGAGCTCACAGGATCTACATTTCCTGATTTCTTTCATGTTTGACAACGTTGCTCTGTAACCATTAGAAATTAAAACAACTTTGTTGGGTAAGTTCATTGGATGATGCTCTCTCTCCCTCGAGCACTGCAGACAGTGCTTTCTGTTTTCTGACCTTGGACATCAATATGGAAAAGTCTGAGGCCAGCCAAATTTCCTCTTCCCCAGGTACATGATTTGGTTTTTCTGCCTAGAAACCTGAAGGATGGGAGGTGCTGAATTATTTGTGTGCTCGTTGATCTGCCAATGTGATTTTCTCTTCATTTTGGGGAAGGTATTTTTTGCTATATCTTCAAATGCATTTTTTAAAATTTTATTATTTTGCTTTGGGAGAAATATCCACCTTAGAGACACCACTTATTATTATGCCGGTTGTTTTAGTCTAATGTATCTATTAGCATTCTTACTGTTTTAATCTCATCTGGATTCACTGTAATTATGTATAGTCTTCCTTCTATGTCAATAATTAAATTTTCAATGTTGATTCTCTAACTTGATATTTCTACTTATTGATCTGTTTCCTTGAGTCTACAAATCACTCTGTTGTTTTTGTAGCTAATACATGAGAAATGCTGGACTCAACAGGATACATCATGAAAAAGGTTGATATGCTTCCTCCCCCTGTCTCCTCTATCCTGTACTTTGTATTAATCCTTTTTTGTTCTTACGTGAAAAGTTAGATAAGACCCAAAGCTTCTCTAGTCCCCTTTGAGTCACAAGAACAATCTCATTTCAGTAACTACAAAGTCCACTTTCAAGTACGTTACAACTTTAAATTTTAAATTGTTCTCCTTGCCTAGTTCAAATCCACCTCAAAAAGCAAAGTTTTCAGTGAGTCAGGAAGTGTGGTTGCTTCTCTTTTTCCTCTCTCCCATCCTTCCACACTGTGATGGTTAATATTGAGTGTCAACTTAATTGGATTGCAGGATGCAAAGTACTGCTCCTGGGTGTGTCTGTGAGGGTGTTGCCAAAGGAAATTAACATTTGAGTCAGTGGACTAGGAGAGGCAGATCCTCCCTCAGTCTGAGTGGACACCATCTAATCAGCTGCCAGCGTGGCTAGAATAAAAACGGGCCGAGGAAAGCAGAAGGGCTAGACTGGCTGAGTCTTCTGCCCTCCATCTTTCTCCTGTATTGGATGCTTCCTGCCCTCGAACAGCGAACTCCAAGTTCTTCAGCTTTTGTACTTTTGGACGTACACCAGTGGTTTGTCAAAGGCTTTTGGGCCTTCACCACAGACTGAAGGCTACACTGTTGGCTTCCCTACTTTTGAGGTTTTGGGACTTGGACTAACTTCCTCGCTCCTCAGCTTGTACATGGCCTGTGGTGGGACTTCAGCTTGTGATTATGTGGGTTAATTCTCCTAATAAACTCCTTTCCACATATACATCTATCCTATTAGTCCTGCCCCTCTAGAGAACCCTAATACACACAGCTTCTTCACCAGCTCTGTTTCTAAGGCCTGAATACTATAATCCAAGAAGTCATGGCTTAGGAGTTGAGCCCTCTGGAGGGTGGCAGGAATACAAATGCAGATTCCTAACATGAGGGCTCTTGGTTGTTTCTTAGGACACCCTCCCATGGGGGCTTCTGACCACAGCTCCTATGACATTAGCAATACCTCTGCTAGGCTTCCTACCCTCCATCTTATCCCTGGAATTCCTACTTTCCAGCCCTCTCCTGGGTCACGTGGTCCCCATGGAAGTTCTCTGGATGGAAATGTTTTCACACTGCCTCTGTGAAATCATACATCTTTCCTTAACATGGGGATAAGCACAGATGGTCGCAACTTACTATGATCTGGCTATGATTTTTTGACTTTATAATGGTACAACTATACTTTAACCATAAAACCATTCTGTTTTTCACTTGTAGTACAATATTCAATAAATTACATGAAACAATCAACATTATTATAAAACAGGCTTTGTGCTACATGATTTTGTCTAACCATAGGCTAATATAAGTGATCTGAGAATATTTTAGGCTAGGCTCAGCTATGATGCTTAGTAGGTTAGGAAGATTAAATGCATTTTCAACTTAGAATAGTTTCAACTTATAACGGGCTTATTAGAATGTAAAGTCAAGAAGCATGTGAGACCAGATATCTGTGGCCCATGCATATAATCCCAGCACTTTGGGAGGCCAAGGCGGCGGGTGGGGGCAGATTACTTGAGCTTAGGAGTTTAAGACAAAACTAGGAAAAAATGTGAGCCTGCATTTCTGCCAAAAAAAATATAAATAAATAGCAAGGTATGGTGGCATATGTCTTTAGTTCCAACTACTTGGGAGGATGAGATGGGAGGATCACTTGAGTCCAGGAGTTTGAGGTTGAGTGCACCACTTTTCTCCATTTGGGCAAAAAAGCAAGACTCCACCAAAAAGAAAAAAAGGAGGAGGAAAAGAAATAGAAGGAAGAGGAGGAGGAGCAGAAGAAGAAAGAAAAAAAAATAATCTGTCTTTATATCCTTGTCCTATTTGCTCTAACACCATAGACCTAAACCAAAAGGAACACACATCTATCTCAACTAATGTTTTGCTTGTATCACATAGAGTTGGGCTTAGGTTGCACACACAGCTCTCCCCTCCTCCATGAGTGAAGGTATAAAAAAAAAATGATGTACCACACTGTGCATGTCCTCATATCTTCCTCCCTCCTTAATTGCCAGAGATGGTTATTCTCAAAACCCGGCTAACCATCTTTGCCATCTCTTAGCGTACTGCTTTGGTGACTTAGCTTCTCACTTTAGGATAAGAGAGTACATAGCATCTATCATATTTTAAAATATCATATGTCACATGCAATAACTGAGACATGTTTATACTAAAAAATAGTTGTATTAATTTTCTATAATTAATACAATTAATTGCTATAACAAATTACCAGGCTTAAAACAACAGATTTATTACTGCACAGCTCTGTAGTTTACCCCAACATGGGTATCACAGGGCTGAAAGCAATGTTTTAATTGACAGGGCTTTGATCATTTCTGGAGGCTGGTGGGGTTCCTTGATGTGGGGAACACATGTCCTCATGTGTCCTTACACCATGTGTCAAGGTGACTTTCTCTTCTCTGGCAAACGAAGGCCAGTGAAATAATTTTCCCCAAGTATTTTAATTTTGAGGGCAGTAATTCAGGATTGTAATCCACTGGGGTTATTTCATCTCTGTGAAAACTTGAAATGACTGGTCATTTATTTATACCTTATAGGTACCTGGCATTACTGCCTCTGTGACATCATACATCTTTCCTTTACATGGAGATCGCCCTGATTTCTGTCCTTTCTGAAGTCTGGATGCTTATCTAGTCTCCTGACTCTTTGAGCAAATTCTTATCTTCCCAAGAAGCTTTTTGGTTTTTTTGTCTATTTGTTTTACCCAAGTTAGCCAGAGTCCATTTCTGTTAGTTTCTACTAAATAATCTTAACTGATACCTAGTGTTTAACAATAGAAGCAAGGGGCAAAAGGCCTTTGGACAGCGATTCTGTACTGTCAGTTTCACGGGTAAGTTCTGTTGCTGCATTTCTGTGACATATTGAATCCTAAGAATTGCTGATCAATAATACCTTAGTAAAATATAATACTTCATTTTGCCTCACTTAGGGAAGAATTCATTTTATTTGGAAGAAGTCAATGAAAGAAGCATAACTAATAAAAATTCAGCGTTTCTTTCTAGTGATTTAGGTTTTTGCTGAATTTGAAATTTTTATGCCAATACTCCATGGGTCACTGATTTAGACAAATTAAAGACATAAATCATATGAAAGCTGTAATTGCCACAGTAGTTTGGTTTTCACTTATATGTATAAAATCTATTTGTTTTGCTCTATTTTATTGCCTCTGCTTTACCTGTTTTTGTTGTTATGCTAAAACAGCTTTTCCTTGGACTATCCGTTTATCTATGCCCAGCTTGGAAACAGTGTGGAATCATAGTTTGGGTAAGCTGAGTTTTTCCAGTTTGCCAAACCTCACACCTTTAAAAGGGAACCAGTTTTTATGTGGTAACATTCATGTTATTATCAATCTATGAGGAAGTCTGTTGAGAGATTTCTGGGTAAATAAGTTACTATCCAGAATATTACAATGTAAAATTATTCTTTTTAGACATTTGTTCCTTAATCAATAATTAATTATAAGTAATAATTAATTATAAAGAACAGCTACTTTATTAATTTATAGGGCATTTATTACATGCTACTTGAAGATAACATTAAATTCAGTTATCACAGCAACCCTATGATTTAGGAATTTATCATCCTCAATTTATACTAAGGAATATGAAACTTAGGTACTGCAAACAATATGCTTGTGATTCACACAGAGACAGAGCTAGAATTTGAAACCAGTTCTGGCTGACTCAAAACTAATTGCTTCCAACAACACTAGCTTGTTGGCTTTTACCAAATTTCCATTCACCTCCTAATTAATTCAAACTGTGTTTATATCTATTTTGACAATATCATCTAAACAAAAGCACACATTTTCTATGTTATTATAAAGAACTCAGAAATTTCAGTAGGAGGTTGGCCGTTAAGATTGGGCCATCGATCCAACTTTGGAAGGATTGTTCAGACATTTACTATGGGTATTGTAGAATCTTTGTTAAATCAGTAACTGAAGGAGAATGCTAAATAATCTCTTTAAAAGCAAACTCCCATGATTATCTCAATTGATGCAGAGAAGGCCTTTGACAAAATTCAACAGCTCTTTATGCTATAAACCCTCAATAAACTAGGTATTCACAGAACGTATCTCAAAATAATAAAAGATATTTATGACAAACCCATAGCCAATATCATATTGAATGGGCAAAAACTGGAAGCATTCCCTTTGAAACCTGGCACTAGACAAGGATGCCCTCTCTCACCACTCCTATTCAACATAGTACTGGAAGTTCTAGCCAGAACAATCAGGCAAGAAAAAGAAATAAAGGGTATTCAAATAGGAAAGGAGAAAGTCAAATTGTCTCTATTTGCAGATGACATGATTTAGAAGACCCCATCATTTCAGCCCAAAATCTCCTGAAACTGATAAGCAACTTCAGCAAAGTATCAGGATACAAAATCAATGTGCAAAAATCACAAGCATTCCTATACACCAATAACAGACTTAGAGCCAAATTAAGAACAAACTGCCATTCACAATTGCTACAAAGAGAATAAAATACCTAGGAATACAACTAACAAGGAACGTAAAGGACCTCTTCAAGGAGAACTACAAGCCACTGCTCAAC
>NW_016107462.1:1433300-1586909 GCF_001604975.1 Cebus imitator | reverse complement strand
CTCACTCATAGGCGGGTGTTGAACAATGAGAACACATGGACACAGGGAGGGGAGCACTACACACTGGGGTCTGTTGGGGGGAAATAGGGGAGGGACGGGGGGGTGGGGAGGTGGGGAGAGATAGCATGGGGAGAAATGCCAGATATAGGTGAAGGGGAGGAAGGCATCAAATCACACTGCCATGTGTGTACCTATGCAACAATCTTACATGTTCTTCACATGTACCCCATAACCTAAAATGCAATAAAAATAAATAAATAAATAAAAATGCAACTAACATCTTTTTCTAGTTCCCAAATTTTTAATTAAAGGCACTATTCAGCCATTATCTGCTGAGATTATTAAAAAAAAAAAAAAGCAAACTCCCATAAAGTTATGCTTTTCAAGAATCTGTGAATTTGAACCATTGCCCCACCCTCTCTTGTAGGGCAGCAACTGGGAGATTCCAATGAGCAGAACTCATCTTTTTCCTGGCTGAGTAAAACTCATGGGAAAACAAAAACAAAATTAAATGTCAAAACTTGATGTCCAGGAAGAATCTCAATATAGTCCATCCTTTCACTTTCTATATGGTGATTTTAAATATGTACATGATTCTTGAATAACATGGGGTTTAGGGGTGCTGACTCCCTGCAGAGTTGAAAATTTGAGTATAACTTTTGACTACCCAAAAACTTAACTGCTAATAACCTAATGTTGGCCAAAAGTTTTACTGATAATGGAAACAGTCAATACAGTCAATACATACTTTGTATATGTATTATATAGTATATTCTTAAAGTATGCTAGAGAAAAGAAAATATTAAGAAAATCATGAGGAAGAGAAAACACATTTATAGCACTGTACTGTATTTATTGATACCATAAGTTTATGTTTTCTCTTTGCAAGGTCAACCGTCTGTCTCAAATGGTGGACAACCAAGGCTGCAGACCTCAATCAATGGTACATATCAAGCAATTCAATGTTTCCTTGTAATGTCATTACTTTTTTGCTGTTTCTTGAGAGCACATCCAGCATCACTAGAATGGGTTCTATGGTGTTACTCGAGGCTTATGGTATTGCACTAAACACCATAAAAAATATATGAGAACTATGAGAGATCATGTTTTACTGTTATATGCAATTTACTGGAGAGGTGAACTGCCTACATAGAGATCATCAGTATCACACAGTGTTTTAAGTGGATACTCACAACACTTGAGCTCACCACAATAGCAACAGGAGGTGGCTATGAAATTATCATAAGTAGAACAGTATGTGCTACAGTTAACTTTTGCAGTTAGACTTTCGCACAGAGTCTTTACCTTTGTTTACATTTCTCTTGACTACAAATGGCTCCATGTTCAGTCTGTCTTTGTGTGGGTAATTTTGATATGTTTTAACTTTTTATAATAGATTTGTATATATTTTATCATAGTAAACGATAAAATAGACTAGTATCTACACATATGTTACACACTCATGACATACTTAACTTTTTTCTAATTTTTATTCTTTCTAGTCTATGGGGTTTATCTGTGAGTTTTTTCAAATTGTTCCAAGTCTCCAAAATATTTTCCAATATACGTACTAAAAATTGCACATAAGTAGATCCAAGCAGTTTGACCTGTTGGGGCCAACTGTACTTAAATATACATTCTTCTTAGCACTTTATGCGTATTTGTGTTTCTACCTGTGTCTGCACATTTGTACATTTTTACATATAGCATAATGAAGCATGGTGGTTCATTGTAGTCTCTAAACCCAACACTTGGGCTCAAATTCAGGCTGTCACTTACTACTTGCATGGCCTTGGAAAAAACAATTTTAGCTGCTCTGTGCCTCATTTTCCACACCTGTTAAAAGGATATCATAGCAGAACCAACCTCACAAGATTTTTGAGGATTAAATGCTTTAACACTTACGAACACTTATAAAAGTCCTTAACATATAGTAAATGCTTGATAATTGTTAGCTATTATTTATTTTGCACATACATTTAGGTGTGTGTCTCAGATGTTTAAGAAAACACTTGATACTGAAAGAAAAGGCCCTTAAAAAATGACTTCCATGTCATTAACCACAGTAAAATAAAAATTACTCTTCCAAAAGAATCGCTGCATACACATTAACCTATTGGGCTCATATATCAGTAAACCTAGTCTAATTTTCACTATTGTATAAAAACAGCCTCAAAATCTCATTGACTTGCAACAATTAAGTTTTATTTCTGGATTACATTTCACATCTATGTCAATCAACTGAAAGTGGGCTACACATCAAGTCATGTGTGCTTCATCTGTGAAGGAACAGCTCATGTCTGGAGATTTGCTGGCCTAGGGAAAGTCTCATGATAGAGGGAAAAGGAACACATATCACTTCCACTTGTTTTTTTGGCCAAATCAAGTCACATGATGTAGCTTAACATCGAAGGGTCAGGAATGTATGATCATCCCATGGGGAGGGGGGTGGGAGGAGGGGAGAAGAAAACATTCTGAAGAAAAATACTGATTCTACTATATCTAATAATAGCTATTATTTATTGAGCAATTACCATATGCTAAGCTTTGTGCTACATGCTATTAGAATTATTATATCTCATCTTTACAAAATCCCTATAAGATACATGTTTCTGTTCTTTCTCCATGAATGAGGAAACCTAGACACCAAAAAGTTTGATGTATTCACCTACAATTCTTGCATTAAGCTCAATGATAAGTATTTCACTTCATTGGTGATATATAACCAGGATCTTTACCTGCATGGAATATTAGTAGGACAGACTATTTAACAAATAATTATTTGATCACAATCATGATTAAGTGCTCAAAGAAGAGGTATAGGATGTCATAATAACAAATGCAGAGAGAGGTCAAGGAACATTTCTTCAAGAAAATGATCTTAACCTGAAATCTGACTGATGAATAGAAGGTAGCAGGACAAATAAATGCATGAGTGGATTTTACATGCAGAAGACCTGAAAAGAAAAATGATACTGTGTTGATTTTATAGCAACACAATCAGATGGCTGATGAGAATACGTCTAAAGTCACAGCAGAGGAAACAAGGTGTTTTAAGGGAAGTAAAGGAGAAGTTCTAAAGCTTAGTAGGCCTGGGTTCAAAACCTCGTTTTCCCACTTATTATTTGTACAATATCAAGCAAGTTATACAGCTTCTCATTGCCTCAATTATCTCAATTACAAAATGGGAATAGAATGAGGTACTTACCTTAGAATTTTTTGAATTAATTTTTGTAAAACAGTTAAAATAGTACACAGTGTTCAGTAAGTTTTTGCTTTCCTTAGTATTATTACAAAAGTACACCTAAGAGAAAACACAGTGGCATAGCTTTGGAGCAATCAGTTGTCAAAGTGGTCAATTAGGACAATGGGCCAAACTGACAGGAACAATCATGCCATCATTCACTCACCCTGACAGTGCAAGTAAGCGGTGCATGAGAGGTGCTGGCCCCCAGTGTGTCACTTTCCCTCACAGAGCAGTGCCAGGTGAGGGTCAAGTGGATGCACTGCAGATGAGGGAAGCTTCACATTGCCAAGGAGCTCCTTCCTCTTTATGAGCTTACGTGGGGAGCAGGGTAGGGGGACCAGAGAGGGAAAAAGATGCAGGAGAGGAGAAAAGGTACAAAATCAAAGTGGAGAAAAGTGCCTCAGCCACAGCCCCTGATAAGGAGGTCTCAGCTGGGTTGCCTGGGCAAGGAAAGCAACTGTGCCGAAAAGCATGGCTGGCCCAGCGGGCTTGAGTCCTTGACTGCAATTCCCTCCAGAAAACTTAAATGCACTGCCTGTATGGTGTAAGTTGAGCAGCTTTCCCATGAGGACTTCCAGGCAAAGCCTTGCATACGATTGCCTATGGTTAGATCTGAAAGTTGACACATTGGATTTTGGGCTTAGAAAGAGACTCCTGAACATTCAATCAGAGCTATAAATTTTGGGGGTGGGTAGGGGGGTGGTAAACTACTCCCATGAAGTTTCCTAGCTGCTGATCACACTGTTATTGGAGTAAGAATTGCAGCAGGTCATCGGGAGGAGACATTGCCAGTCTCAGTCATTTTTTAATAACCTTCTGCCTTATTTCAAAGGTTTTGCAGTCTGACTTTCCACCAGGTGAAAGGCAAATCTGGCACCTTGCTGAGTGCCACTCAAGGTGAATGTCCCAGGTGTATCAACTCCCAAGTGTTCTGAGGCTTTGCCTACTCAAAGACAAATCCTGAAACTGTTTCCAAGAAAGAAACTGAAAGGTCAGTGTTACTGAGATGAGGTTAAATGGTAGCTCAAGATGAGGCTGGAGGGCAAAAAGGGACCAGATCAAAATATACATGAGTCCACCAAGGTTGCATAGGTAAATCCATATGGAGCCAAAACTCAAAGTCATGTGCACCTGGTTCTTCAGCCTTGCTCAGTACACTGAGTTAAGTCAGAAAAGAAAATCATTTGAAGATGATGATGGGGGAAAGTAGTGATATTAAACATATGTCTTTGGCAAAAATGGAAGAAATATTTGCCTGGGATCCTAGAATGAAATGTTGATATTTTGGTTTTAACAACAGAGGATGATGCTCATACGTCTATCAAGCTGGTGGGCAATGACAGTCTGGATGAACAAGCTGACTCCAATAGTCTGTTAGTGCAGATGTGTCTAATGCCCTCTTCAATTCAGTATTTAGCTTTTCCATGCAACTTAATGAGGGGAAAAGTAAATCTGAGTCAATGATACATCTGCTCATAAACTTTCATTTGTTAAATATGAAGCAAAATTCTGACAGCCATAAAACAGGGTGAACAGTTGTGTGTTTGTATTAAAATATCATTGAGATAAGCAATAACCAGCAATCCGAGCAAAGGAACATCTGCGATATTATCATGCTATTTCTGGCTGAGTCATCTCATGCTGGGAGAAAACACAGGAAAATGGAATTATCACTTGTGACATTCTTAACTGAGTTAAGAAAGGGCTCTTTTTCTTTTTCATCTTTTTTTTTCTTTTTTTTTTTTTTTTATGTTCCCAGAGTAGGCCCTAGAGATGCAACAGTGTCATTTAAAAATAAATTTGTAGCTGATTCTTAAAGTTCACTATAAACCATGCACTGCCGCCACCTTTAAAATTAAATTTTGCCCTGACAATTCCTAGACTAAGATGTAAGCCCTCAAAGTCTTCTAATCAATGCATCTGCCTATACTGTTCGCATTTTTGAAAGGACTGTTTTGTTTGGCATCTGGAAGGAAGATCGTATATAAAAACATTTGTCAATGCTTGTTTTCAGGTTTTTACCATGAGAAAGTTTAACTGATAGGCAAAACTTCTTCCATAATAGATCCTAGTACAGGCTTAGTAATTTATTATGTGCACATCTTGGATAAAGGTAAAACAAAAATATGCTTATTAGACTGAATTATATTCTATACAAAATATTGAATTAATGGAATCAAGATGGTAGTAATATAATATTTTAAGAAGTGTTAGAAGTAACTTGCTGTTACTCTCTCATTACACAGGTGGTAAAAATGTACCCATATTTCTATAACCTATGACTCCTACCTGCCATGCATTACTCTCATGGCAGGTAGGAGTCATAGGTTATAGAAAAGGTCCTACATACCTGCATTAAATATTAGAATTTTGGCCTTGAACAAATTAAGAATTCTGAGCCTCAGTTTATTTATCTCTAAAAGGGGAAAAACATTAGTCATGTCTTATAAAGTTCTTGCATAATATAAATGAGATAACATGTTTAAACTGCTAAGGCACAACACTCATCAGAGATGCTTAGTAAGTGGTTCTTAGTATCTGCTTCCTTATAGCTGGAAAAAGTAGAATTTAGTTAGTAAGTTCACTACATAAAGTTATTTCTGCATATACAGTAAAAGAGAAAACGAAACCCAAAGAGTCCTAGATGGTGACACATTTTGTCAATTTTTCCAGGCCTACCTACTAAGCCCATGAAAAGCATACCAGTATACCCAAGGCAGTACGCAATTTAAATCACAAGCTTTAACCAGACGTTTCTGCCAATCCAAGCAATACAAAGAACACGTAATCTTAACCTTAGGATTGACTGCAAAGAACTAGACGCATCAAATGATCCTCCAACTTAACTCTCCAGGTAGCGAAGAGGAACAAGCACTTTTAGCTTAATTCTCAACCAGGTGAATTTCCCCTGGTGGTTTTGTTTTTGGTACAGCCATGCCTTGTATTTGAGAGGTCTGACTCACAAATGTCCCCAATCTCCCTATTCACCTACTGAAAACAAAGAGCCCACAGCCCGAAAGTCATTTATGTGGACAAAGTCCAAGTCAGACATGTAGGTATGATATGGACTGAATTTTAAAGACAATTATCTCTGTGAGTGTGCCTCCATTTAACATGGAGATCCCTTTGAAAATTACCTTCAAACAGGAAAATATGAAATAAACAGCTGGCGACTTGAAATAGAAATTTGAGTAGTGCAAACTCTAGTTATCAGCTTAAATTTGTGTTATTGAATAATATCAACTATAACTTTATACAGTGCCTTTTTTCCATACTTAATACTTAATTTTAAATACTTAATATTAACAATACCTATTAATCAGACAGCACATTAAAAGTAAAAAATATTAAATAATCATTAGAAATACCAAAAGCTTAGAGGGGTTGTTTTACTCCTAGTACATGGTTTCTATTTAAATATAAACTACCTGATACAAATGTGTAATAAATGTATACATTTCTCTCAAATGCTCAGTCCCTTTACAAACAAATTGATCTTCATGACAGCTCTATAAAATGGGAATACATCAGTGTTTTACTTTCGTTTTCCCTGTGGTCTACTATGAGAACAATTACTTTCTAGTTTGATGTTCACTGTAGCACAATAGAATGGGTGCCCCTAAAGGTGTACAGCATGACAGCCCTGTTTTCTTCTCAAATGATGCCTTCCTGTTAAATGTGTTTACCAAAATTATTCCAAGCCTTTGTTGCCTGGGTTTATTCCTATAAATGCTTGCTCTGAAAGGGACAGCATCTGCATTCTTGCTTTGCTTGAGTTCTTACAGGTACTGACTTCAGCCCTTTTGATAATGCATTAGAGACATCTACCAGTCTTCCAAGTTCTAAGAGCCATACACACCAGGGGTCACCCTGCCCATCCCATAGGGGACTCTCAGAACCAAGCGACCTTATCAAATATAGCAGCTAAGTATCAAGAGTTGGCTAACATGAATCATCAGTACATGAAAACCTAAAATCCTTTAAAATATCACAGGACTCACACTTTAAGCATTTATAGTCAGTTGCTTGTAACCATAAAGATTTGGAACAAATGACAAAAAATATTCACCAGCATGCATCCTCTTCAGTGGTTTGGTTTTTAAGTTTTTACTTTGGATTGTTATTTTTACAAATGCATTGTTTAACATCATATAAGAACCCATTTGTCATCCTTAATTATGATTTAGAGTTTATATTGATTGGTTTTTGATTAGCTCTGAACTGTTTGTAGAGGGACAAAAAAGTAATTTCCATGAGAAACTGTCATTAGTTAGTTATTTTCTGTGCTGTTTAAAATATACTTTTTAACAATGCATGCTGTTCTGTTGATGGGGGCACCAATCATTTTTAACTACATAAAACCTCCAGTTATTGGGTTGTGGGAGTTAAATAATATAGGGTTCCCATGTAATCTAAAATAATTGAGGAACTATAGTTGCCAATTTTCATGAATGTTTTACAAAGTCTGATTTTTCCAATAATCGTATTTTTAGTTTATATTGCCTCAAAATGTTTGAATTTATATTTATACCAAATAAAAAAAGTAACATGGACTAACATGCCATTTCTCCACATGTGGTTTAGAATCTCCTGGAAGTGCTTTTTATAAATTCCAGCCCCTCTCAAGTGCTCATGAATCAAACCATGTGAAAATTATTATGGTAAGTTAGTGGCTGGTTTTAATGCTGGAAGTTACATAGTATAATTGTTGTTGTTATTTTTATTTCCATCTTAAAAGTAAAAAAACTGAGACTTATGAAACTTGCCAGAGTTTACTTAGATTATTTAATAGCAGGTCCTGCACTTAAACCCACAGGAATCCGATACCACAGCCTATATGCTTAACCAAGTGTTTCAAGAGTATGCCAAATTTACATGAAATTGATAAATTTACACAAATTGAGTGTGTGAAAGATTTGTATAGAATATAGATAAGAGAAACAAGGGAGATGAGAACAGCATGCAAAGACTGGAACAACAGAAAGGCTAGGTTTCCTTTTGGACTTAAGGTGTAACTGATGGGACAAGCTCCATATAGGGAAGCATCCAGAATTATCAGGCTGGGGAAAACGCTGGAGAGTAATAGCGAGGTTTCTGACTAGGAAGACTAGTCTGTACATCTCTTTATGCCCACAACTCAGGCCACCTCCCAACTGGGCCACAGCAGCATTGCAAGTGGGCTCTCTCCTTCAGTCTTGGTTTCCCAGTACATCTGCCATGCTGTGCTCACAGCGCTCATTCCAAAATGAAAATCTCATGTCATTACTCAGCTTGAAATCTATTTTGATGTCCTCTTACCCTTAGAATAAGGGAATCCAACGTGCATATCATGGCTTCCATAGCCATATAAAATAGGCAGGAATGTCCCTCCTTACCTCTCCATTCTCCACTTCTGAGGATGTCCATTTTCTGTCTCTGTCTCCACCCAGGCTTCCCACTCACCCATTACCCTCTAATACCATAGACATATAACTACTTTCATTTTATTCCCAATGACATGATCTTTTCCCCTATTTGGGCTTTACATATCCTGGTCCCCGTGCAAGAAACATTTTTGTGTCATGCATATGCATTTCATCTACCAATTTGTCTCCTTTTTTGTTTGTTTGTTTTATACCAGAGATGGGGGTCTCATTATGTTGCCCAAGCTAGAATGCAGTGGTTATTTACAAGTGTACTGCAACCTGAAACTCCTGTGCTCAAGCAATTCATGTTTCAGCCCCCTAAATAGCTAGAGCTACAAGTGCGTGCCACCACGCTTGGCATATACCTGCCAATTCTTACATATCATGTAGGTGTCTGCTTACTTAAAATCCTCCCTGCTTCCCTCAACCAACCTATCCAGACACATTTACTATTATTCCCCTTGCTCATTCTAGCATTTTTCTCACAGTGTCATAATAAGCTTCGTGCTTTTCTAGAAACCTCATCAGAAGTAATATTCCCTTAGGTACAGTCAAGCTCTGTCTTCTTTACTAGGGAACTGGTATAGACTAGTGCTTACTCTACTGCCTGCCAGTAATTGATTGACAAATATTATTTGTCAAGTAAATGAAGAGATGAAGGAGCAAATGAGTGATTGGGGAAAATATGGCAGAGGAAAGATGTATAAGGATAATAAAGAATACATGTGAAAAACATGGCAGTGTAATTTAGTTGCCTTAGATAAAGGAATCAAATGTTAATATATTTAATACTGCAATGTATCAAAACATCCTTTTAAAGATAAAAAAAATTATACATTTCTTCAAGGTATCTCTACAGGGTGTCCATAATGTCAGGAAACACAGAAAATATAAAGAGTTCCTTGATGATATTATTATAATAAGTGATATATTTGCCTATGTTTCTAGATTTTTTGGACACCCATAGACATAAGCACTATGCAAATGACTCACAATCTTTGCTGCCCCAATTTCTGCGTGACTGGGGTAACTCGCAGCCCTTTTAGTTAGGGAAGTGGAGAATTAGTTGATGTGATGACTCAATCAGGAGCATCTCATTAATCTGGCACATGCTGCCAACAGGTTGCTTTATCTGTGTCCTCATCCCATCTTTAGCATCAAGGGGGTTCATGTGACGGGCTTATGGAGCATGCCGGTCAAGAGTATGGCCTTTGATGTCACACAGACCTAGGTTCAAAGCCCAGCAGAACAGTGTCACCTTGGAACACACTAGGCCTGTTTCCTTATTTGTGAAATGAAATTAACAAAGGGGCTTTTAGGAAATTTGAGATAATTGTCTTGATTTTTGAACTAGTCTCAATTGATCTTCCTTAATTTTTTAGGCAGTTTTAGCTTCAAGATTAGCAAACAGCAGGCCAAACTACATCTTCTCTGTGACCTAAACCCCCTGTCTTTAAGCATGGTTCTGATATAGTATTCCTGATAGTTCTCTACTGGGCACTATCTTAGCACCCAACTTAGGCTTATGTTTGTATCTAGTACCCTCCTCATCCTTTTATTTATCCACCTATTTATTATAACAGAATTACTTCCTGGTGCCTAAATCTCACACACAACTCTCCATACACAAATAATGTTTTGCAGCACCCCTGTATTAAGAAATAGACTCATTCCCTGATACAGTGGCCATTACAGAAAAACCCATCAGCAAGTGACAATTTTCCCCATTGTTTTTAAAAAATCATTCTTAAAATGAAACTCGAAATAACTCTAGGATGAAGGAATAATATGTAAGAAAACAAAACAATAAAAAAGCTTGCCTACCTAGAAGTCAGGAAAAGTGTTGATCAAGAACAAGGTGCAAAAAGACTGCCGGTCGCAGTGACTCATGCCTGTAATCCAGAACTTTGGGAGGCTGAGGCCTGTGGGTCACTTGAAGCCTTGAGGTCAGGAGTTTAAGGCCAGCCTGGCCAACATGGTGAAACCACGTCTCTAATAAAAATACAAAACTAACCAGGTGTAGTGGGGGATGTCTGTAATCCCAGCTACTTGGGAGGCTGAGGCAGGAGAATTGCTTGAACCCAGGAGGCAGAGGTTGCAGTGAGCCAAGATTACGCCATTGCACTCTAGCCTGGGTGACAAGAGCAAAAACTCTGTGTGAACAAACAAAAAAAGTGCACAAAGAACACAAGATCCAGAAACTTTCCATTATGAAAGAGAAAATACTGCACAGGAAGAAAAATATTCCTGTGTGAATGTTCCATATGCATATTACTAACTAAAATTATATACAAATTATTATTAATGGTAGTTATCCTAGTGAGGGGAACAATTAACTTTTTATACTGTTTATTCCCATACTGTTAATTACAGTTGTAACATTTATAATGTTTTACTATTATTTAAGACAAATAGAAAAGTACTGTGGTGAATTGCTTGCAGAAGTACAAATTCTGGTCTATGTTTAGACCTTTTGCTCCAGGCCTGAAAATCTTTCCAGAGTTTCTTAGTTTAGTATTTTGGGGGTATGATTTTGAAGTATTCTGAGACATTATTTTCTTTAGAAATACCATTACTATATCAAATATTAAATTCTTGAACTTTTTGTTATTCCTTTGAATATTTCAGGGTTGTGTTATACTCCCCCCTTTCAAAGGAAACCACTCTTTGCATCTGCTGCAGTCAGAGCAAGAAACATCCTTCTCTTCAAATTGCCTTTTTTTTAAATTTTTTACTGTTGTGTTACAGCACAACCTTCTGTGTACAGCATACAAATGATGGGTGGTATAGATGTTGTGGGTTTGCATGCATAATAAATATGGTTCCATTTGAGTAGTTGGTATTTCATAATGCAAGAGTAGAAAATGGGGCAATTTAAATATTTTGGGAGTCTTCAATATATATTCACTGTGCATGCATATACATATTTACATACAATTTTCAACACTCTTATTTATAAGCAAATAGCCAAACAGACAATTATTTTTATGTGGGCCCATGTGACACAGTCAATGGTTTGGAAAATATTGGCTAGTTAACTAACTCATTATTGTAAAATAGAAAATGCAGTAAGGTATATCAGCTATTTGAAACATAAGCCACTGAAGTTAGAGTAGCTCTCTTGGAATCAAATTTAGGAGCGATGTTTAGATATAAGTCCTCTTATTTTTGCAATATGTAAGAGAACATGGAAATACGAAACATTTGAAAAAGCCGTTTAGAGTAAAATGTGGCTCAATACTTTTCTATAAAAGAAGCTGGCAAATGAAAACCAATGTATTCCTTGTGATTTCATATTTTAATTTCAGAGAATGTTATGTCGGTTGGGCCACAGCTTCTATTGCAGTTAGTTGTTTGAATTACAAATGGTAATACCTGCTGAGAGTGCTAAAATAAACCTAATGAGCTCTTACATTGGTGTCAGAGTCTCCGTGGAAGTCAACTAGCTGAAATTACTCAAAATAAGTAGAAAGAGGAGGCAGACACACAGAAATGAGTTGACTTGGAGAGTTAAGGTGTCACAGGCATGTGACGGATGCAACCAGAGCTCCATCAATGTCCATCCTGCTAAAACAGTGAATGAAAATGACTGATCTACAATTTGCATCCTCTTTCAGTCCATCAGCTAAACATTATTGAAACCAGTCAGCCAAGCCCATTAGAACAGCACTCACGTATGAAACAATGCCCAGGTCTGCTTGTTCTCCATTTTTATGCACTGCTACAGGACTATAAATATTCATCGTAATGTAACTGAAAATTATTGAAGTGAGAAAAAAGAGAAACAGGGAAGCCATTTGCTTCAATTCATAAACAGCATCTGTTGGGAAGTTATTCATAGATTGCTTCAGGGCCTGCTGAGCAGCAAGCCCACGGAAAAGGATGCCATTGCAAGCAAATTGGCGCAAACTGCATGGAGATGCCATTAGACATGATTCACTGACAGCCAGGGAAAATGATCAGGCACTGGGTTGTTTTATGTGTTCTTTTATCACTGGGACACAGAACTACCCTCCAGTCAAAGTCTCACACAGTTCAAATTAGACAAGCAACCTTCTAAGTATATTAAGGCCCAATAAGTGGCTAGGGAAAGTTAGGGAAACTGCCGCACTCCAGGTGATTGAACTTGTTCATCTGCCCACACCTTAGGCACGCTTCAAATTCTGCCTGCACAACCTGGCAGATGCGAACATCCCTGGTAATACATTGTCCATCAGAAATTAAACATTAAGGAAAAAACTTTAGAGAAAGTTGAAGGTAAATCAGCGGTGCGTCTGCCCTGAAAGGAGTGAATCTGAATGCTCACCACTTACCAAAACCATGTGAAGAAGAAAAATTAGCAGGGAGTTCTTTCCAATCTGGCACTGTGGTGAAGTCATATTTCATCAAAAACTGAATTTATGGCTTCCTAGTCAAAGTCCCAAATTCAGTTAAAAAAAAATAAATACAGCGAGAGCTTTCAAATGTGAAGTGATCATGAATAAAATAGATGGGTTGATTTAGGAACTGTTTATACACATATATTGATTTATGTGTTTGTAGTTAAAAGGCATTTTTGAGACTGAGAAAGAAAATATTTATCTCAGATTTTGGGTGTTTTTTTGTTTGTTTGTTTGTTTTGGCAATGTGAGTGTTGTCTGTTTTAAGCTGAACCCACTGTTCATTCTTGATATCACCAAAAGACGAACAACCAGGCACAATGTGTCTCCGTATATGAGGTAATAAGAAAGTTTTACACTTCCCTATGAAGGACTCTTGTTCATGCAGACACCACACACACACACACACACACACACACGAGAGAGAGGAAAGAGAGAGAGAGAGTTAGAGAGCGAGAACCTAAATTAGATCAAGCCTTTAGATCTAATTACTCCTTTATAGAAAAAAACAGGGGACAGGAGAACACATTAACGCCATGGACGTGCCATCAGCAAACTTCAGACAGTGAAAAACGACAAGATAAGTGACTTGGTTTTCCCAACAAACAAATTGCAAAGAAAATAAAAGGGGTGGGAAAAGGAAGAAGGAATCTATAGATTTAAATAGAATTAAGAGATATATCAACTAAAGGCAGTACATTGACTTTGCTTGGCTCCTGATTTGAATAAACCAACTGTACATTCCTCAAAGGAATAAATAAATATAATACATACATATGTATTCAGAGAAATCTGAACACTGACTAGATACTTATGGTTTTCAAGAACTGTTAACATTTTTTGCTATATTAATTGTATTATATTTTTAAAGAGTCCTTATCTTTTAGAGACACATATTAAGGTACGGGCTTCAAAATAATCTAGTTGGGATAGAAGGAGCAGGTAGGGTACAGAGAAAAGAATTTTACTTGGTTTGATAATTATTGAAGCTAGGTAATGGGTAGAGACAATTCTTTCTACTCTTTGAAGTCTCTATAATCAGTTTTTATTACTTCATAGTTAACCTATTCAGTGTTTTGTTGGAGTTGGCTCACACTGGCTCAGAGAGCTGACTGTCAAACTTTCAGAAATTTTATGAGCCTGTTGTTAAACCATTGGCAGCTTGAAATCAGCCATGGCAGTGTATTTATTTCATGAAAATCAGCTAATGCTGCAAATAAAGCTTGCCTTTTTTTTTCCTGAAGAATTGATTGTTAAATATGAACTAGCACACCATTGCTTCTACCTCCAATGCCAAATGCAAAGAACTACACGCACGTGCCCACACACACACACACACACACTCACTACACACACACACACACACACACACACACACACACACTCACTTAGGAAAAATAGAATTAGGAAAACCTCCTCATCAGTATCAGAAAGGGCTGAGTTTTCAGCTTAGTTTCCTCTACTCTCCCTGCCCTTCACCAGTTATTGTAAGTTCTCTAAGATCCCAAGCTGGGGCAATCCATGGACCCACATCCAATCATTCCTTCCTACAGCAAGTCCTTACCATTTTTCCTCCTATCAAAATGTATCCAACCTGTGGCCCTTTTCCAACAGGACATACTTTGACATAGACCAGTGTTCAAATGATCAGATTAACTGATTCTTGCCTAGGTGTGAAGAAGCCTAAATCCTTCTGAAATAATTTTCTTTGAAGGTTTCTGGGCTTTTGGAAGGCTTCATATTACTGAATAGTTCTGCATCACTAAAGCCCCTTTATACTTATTGTACTCCTCCTATCAAAAATATAAGCTAACAAGGTGGGTAAAATTATCCTCGTCTGGCAAATAAGCACATTATAAATGGAGAGAAGTGTCTTCTCTGAGGCCACTGGGCTAGTTAGGGACCCAAGACCAAAGCCTAAGAATATTTTCTATCCTAATCTAAAAATCTTCCTACAAGCCACCAGTACATTTTTTTGCATAAACTTACAGAAGGTTTGTATAAATATGCGGACCACAAAGGAAATAAATTTCAAAGGCATTTTTTCCCTTTACCGCATGCATTGGTAGGAAGGCCACTAGCTAGCTAAGTCTAATTCATAAGCATTTAAGTGCCTACATAATAAATGTAGCATCTCTTAGATGCTATCAAAAAATGAAAACATCCTACTTTTTTTAAAAAAGATACTGGCTCCCTTAATTTGTAGTTGTCCTAGATTGCCAAAAGGGTGTTTTTTTGTCTGAAATACTGTGATTTGCAAAATTATGTGGTTGTCATTTCTGGTTTCATCATGCATTCCAACAGAAGCCATGCCAAGCTTTCAGGAACTGTTTAAAAGGCTGGGGCTGTTGTCCCATAAACATCTAAATTTTCTGCACTTGCTTCCTTCTGAAACTAGATGAGTAGGACAAACAGCCCCATTAGCACTCGTGGGTTCCTTCTGCTTTTCTATGACCGTTAATTCTTTTTTTTCCCCCATTTATTTTATTGCATTTTAGGTTTTGGGGTACATGTGAAGAACATGCAAATTTTTGCATAGGTACACACATGGCAGTGTGATTTGCTGCCTTCCTCCCCATCACCCACATCTGGCATTTCTCCCCTTGCTATTTCTCCCCAGCTCCCCACCCCCCACTATCCCTCCCCTATTTCCCCCCAACTGACCCCAGTGTGTAGTGCTCCCCTCCCTGTGTCCATGTGTTCTCATTGTTCAACACCCGCCTATGAGTGAGAACATGCGGTGTTTGATCTTCTGCTCTTCTGTCAGTTTGCTGAGAATGATGGTTTCTAGGTTCATCCATGTCCCTACAAAGGACCCAAACTCATCGTTTTTGATGGCTGCATAATATTCCATGGTGTATATGTGCCACATTTTCCCTATCCAGTCTATCATTGATGGGCATTTGGGTTGGTTCCAGGTCTTTGCTATTGTAAACAGTGCTGCAATGAACATTCGTGTGCACGTGTCCTTATAGTAAAACGATTTGTAATACTTTGGATATATGCCCAGTAATGGGATTGCTGGGTCAAATGGAATTTCTATTTCTAGGTCCTTGAGGAATCACCACACTTCCACAGTGGTTGAACTAATTTACACTCCCACCAACCGTGCAAAAGTGTTCCTATTTCTCCACATCCTCTCCAGCATCTGTTGTATGACCGTTAATTCTAACTCAGATCCTGCAACTGAGAAAATGGCCAGATGTGGGGGAAAGATGAGATCTCCACACTAACACTAAATACAATGGATGTATTCTGCCCCTGTGTGCTCTTGGCAGAAATTTGAGTCAAAATTAAGTGCTCCTAATTGCTCATTAATTCCACTATCTCTTTTTATTTGTGTATTCCTATATTTTACTGACCCCCTGCTATTTCCCAGGGACTATGATAAACACATGGGATATGAATGGCAGAGACTCTGACCCCAAGGAGCTCACAGGCAAGTTAAAGGGAGACATAAGTAAAGATGCAAGTATCTTAGAGTATGCAAATTTCTACAAAGGGGCTAAATACCAAAGGGCTCAATGGGAACACAGAGGAGCACTTACTACAGGCAAGGGTCTGTAGCCTTGGGTGAAGGGAAATATTCTTAGAGGCTGAGACATATAGGTAAAGCCTAAAACACAACGGGAAATTTTTCCAATGAAGTCATTAATCAGGGAGTAGACACTACAGACCCTGGAAACACCATATATGTCAATGTTGAGAAGATCCCACCTTGAGGTGTTTTGATTCAGTAAATTTCAAGTGAAGCCCAGGAAAGTATATTTTTAGCAAGCACCCCCAAGAGATTCTTATGCAAGTGATTAAAAACTTCAAGAAGATTGATGGCAACATGATCGTCATTTCAACTAGTTCAGAATGTGACCATCCTGGAAAATTTGTCTCAGGCATCCATGAAGCAGCTTATTTGGCAGCATTTATATTATCAACTTAAGACATGTTATACTTGTTGTGTGTAAGCTTTGCGGGATAGGAATGTAGGTCAGAAGGTGGACCACATATCTACGAAGGTGGAAAGAAGTGCAGGAGGGTGGAATGCTTGAGGAATATACCACAAGGTGTATAGAATAAAAGGAGGGCTCCCTGGGCTGCAAGATGCTGAACCCGGACCTGAAGAAAGGATGGAATATGTGAGGGGAGGGCACTAGTACTTCAGGTAATAGAGATTTGCAGATTCAAGGTCTGGACTGAATCTGGGTTTGGCTCCCTCCTAGCTATGACATTCGGCAAGCTGTATGACTTCCCTTTGCATCAGTTTCTTCATGTGTAAAATGGAAATAATATTTTCAACTTGGTGAGACTATTGTGAAAAGCATATAAAGTGATTCATCAAGTAAGTACTTAAGGGACCTCATACATAGTAAGTACTCACTCAAAATATATTGAATAAAAAACTAGTTATCATTACTTTGATCATTTGGAGGTCCCAGTCTTACTACAGCCTCAACAAATATTTTTCCAAGTGCTGGCTCAATATGCCATCTCAAGAAAGCATGTATGTTGGCAAAGAACCATTGCTTCCAGCTGCAAGGGACACAAGAAACAATTTCATTCCAGTTCTTTGTTTTGCAGTAGGCAGAGTACAGTGAAAGGAGCAGATATTTTGAAACTAGATTTATCTGGGATTCTGTATAACCTTGAACATGTTTTACAAACTCTCCCAGGCTTGGTTTCTTCATAATACAATAAATGTATGACTCTCAGAATTGTTAAGAGACCTTATGAATTCATTCACTCAAAAAATATGAATTAAGCATTTACAGTATGTAAGAAACTGTTCCAGGATCTGAGGATCAGCAGTGAACAAAATAAATGAGAGATCCCTGCTCTCATCTAGCTGACATAGACAAGAAAAGGTAGGTGTATTATTTCCCTAGGACTCTGCAACAAATTACTACTAACTGGGTGGCTTAAAACAACAGAGATTTGTCTTCTGGTGGCTAGAAGTCTGAAATTAATGTGTCAACACACTTTGCTCCCTCCAAAGGCTCTTCATTGTCTCTCCTGGCTTTAGGCAGTTGCCAGCAATCCTGAGTATTCATTGGTTTGTAGACCCCTCACTTCAATCTATGCCTCCATTGTCATGTGGCACTCTCCCAGGGCGTCTGTGTGTCCAAATCACCCTCATCTTTTAAGGACACTAGTCATTGGATTTAGGTGACACACTGATCCAGTATCATCTAATTGACTACATCTGAGAAGACTCTGCTTCCAAATAATATCACATTTACAGGTACCAGGGGTCAGGATTTTAAAACGTCTTTTGGAGTAAACACCATTCTGCCCACAACCGAGGTAATGACCAACCTGACCAGATAATGTCTAATAGGAAGATCTTAGCTCCCAGAAGGTCCTCAGTAATGACAGGTAATAGAGGTAACATACCTTGCTCACTGTTTACATATAAGGTCATAAATCTGCCTTGCTCACCAATGATCACAAACTCAATATATTGAAAACTAAAATTCTGGTCAAATGACTTTCTACAAAAGGTTCTTTCCAAACACGAGTGTCTCCCAAAATAGGTTATTCATAGGACTTAATGCTCCTAAAAATTTGGGGAAGTATTAAGTGGATAGGGGTATTAAGTGGATACTTTAATAATTATGTATTAATTCCAATATGTGTTGGAATAACTATTACAAGCACAATAAACTCATGATTTTACAGATAACACTTATGATGGGCTTAATAGACTTTAAAATTTTTTGATTAGGTATTTAGTGTAGATAAATTAATAGAAAAAGCTGAGAAAAGAGTTGGTAAGTAGCTATAGAAAAAGTGCTGCAATGATACTTGAGTAAAGCAAGTTTCAGAAATACCATACTCCTGTGTGTTAGTTCTCTGTTCATCCTGTCAAACAAACTAGCATTCACGGCTATATGTTTAACATGAATCCAATTTGCAAAATGCAATTTCAGAAATTCCCCACTTGGGACATTGAGGATTGTATGAGGTCATTCTTGCATTGCTACAAAAGAAACCCTGAGGTTGGGTAATTTATAAGAAAAGAGGTTCAATTGGCTCACGGTTCTGCAAGCTTTATAGGAAGCATGGTACTGGCATCTGCTTAGCTTCTAAGGAGGCCTCGGGAAGCTTACAATTATGGTGGAAGGAAAAATGGGGGCAGGTACTTCAGATGGCAAAAATAGGAGCAAGAGAGAAAGACAGTGGTGGCAGGAGGTGCTGTACACTTTTAACGGACCAGATCTTGAGTGAACTCAGAGCAAGAGCTCCCTTATTACCAAGGAGAGAGCCCAAGCCTTTCTTGAGGGATCTGCTCCCTAATTCTAATACCTCCCACAAGGCTCCACTTCCAACATTGGTGATTACAACTCAACATAAGATTTGGTGGGAGTCTAAGTCTCTTTGTAGGTCTCTAAGAACTTGCTTTATGAATCTAGGTGCTCCTGTATTGGGTGCATATATATTTAGGAGAGTTAGGTCTTCTTGTTGTATTGATCCCTCTACCATTACATAATGCCCTTTTTTGTCTTTTTTGATGTTTGTTGGTTTAAAGTCTGTTGTATCAGAGACCAGGATTGCAACCTCTGTTTTTTTTTTTTCTTTCTATTTGCTTGGTAAATATTCCTCCATCCCTTTAGTTTGAGCCTATGAGTGCCTTTGAACAGAAGATGGGTCTCCTGAATACAGCACACCAATGAGTCTTGACTCTTTATCCAATTTGCCAGTCTGTATCTTTTAATTGGAGCATTTAGCCCATTTACACTTAAGATTAATATTGTTATATGTGAATTTGATCCTGTCATTATGATGCTAGCTGGTTATTTTGCCCATTCATTGATACGGTTTCTTCATAGAGTCGATGGTCTTTACAATTTGGTACATTTTTGCAGTGGCTGGTACCAGTTGTTCTTTTCCGTATTTAGTGCTTCCTTCAGGAGCTCTTGTAAGGCAAACCTGGTGGTGACAAAATCTCTCAGCATTTGCTTCTCTGTAAAGGATTTTATTTCTCCTTTGCTTATGAAGCCTAGTTTGGTTGGATATGAAATTCTGGGTTGAAAATTCTTTTCTTTAATAATATTAAATATTGGCCCCCACTCTCTTCTGGCTTGTAGGATTTCTGCAGAGAGATCCACCATTAGTTTGATGGGCTTCCCTTTGTGGGTAAACTGACCTTTCTCTCTGACTGCCCTTAACATTTTTTCCTTCATTTCAACCTTGTTGAATCTGATAATTATGTGTCTTGGGGTTGGTCTTTTCAAGAAGTATCTTTGTGGTGTTCTCTGTATTTCCTGAATTTGAATATTGGCCTGTCTTGCTAGACTGGGGAAGTTCTCCTGGATACTATCCTGAAGAGTGTTTTCCAACTTGTTTCCATTCTCCCCCTCATTTTCAGGTACACAATCAAACATAAGTTTGGTCTTTTCACATAGTCCCATATTTCTTGGAAGCTTTGTTCCTTCCTTTTCATTCTTTTTTCTAATCTTGTCTTCATGCTTTATTTCATTAAGTTGATCTTCAGTGTCTGATATCCTTTCCTCCCCTCGAACATTTCATACTTGTTTATGCTTCATGAAGTTTTCATGCTGTGTTTTTCAGCTCCATTAGGTTGTTTATGTCCTTCTCTAAACTGTTTGTTCTAGTTAACAATTCCTTTAACCTGTTTTCAAGGTTCTTAGCTTCCTTGCATTGGGTTAGAACATGGCCCTTTAGCTCGGAGGAGTTTGTTATTACCCACTCTTTGAAGCCTACTTCTGTCAATCTGTCAAACTCATTCTCTGTCCAGTTTTGTTCCCTTGCTGGCCAGGAGTTGTGATCCTTTGACGGAGAAGAGTTGTTCTGGTTTTGGGAATTTTCAGCCTTTTTTCACTGGTTTTTTCTCATCTTCACGGATTTATCTACCTTTGGTCTTTGATATTGGTGACCTTTGGATGGGCTTTCTGTGTGGATGTCCTTTTTGTTGATGTTGATGCTATTCCTTTCTTTTTGTTAGTTTTCTTTCTAACAGTAAGGCCACTCTACTGAAGGTCTGCTGGAGTTTCCTGGATGTCCACTCCAGATCCTGTTTGCCTGGGTATCACCAGCGAAGGCTGCTGAACAGCAAGGATTGCTGCCTGTTCCCTCCTCTGGAAGTTTTGTCCCAGGGGCACCTACCAGATGCCAGCTGGAGTTCTTCTATATGAGTTGTCTGTCAACCCCTGCTGGGAGGTGTCTCCCAATCAGGAGGCACAGGGGTCAGGGACCACTTGAGGAGGCACTCTGTCCCTTAGCAGAGCTCAAGCACTGTGCTGGGAGATCCGCTCCTCTCTTCAGAGCCAGCAGTAACGTTTAAGTCTGCTGAAGCTGTGCCCACAGCGCCCCCTTCCCCGAGGTGCTCCATTTCATGGGGACGTATATC
Organism: Cebus imitator; assembly: GCF_001604975.1. NCBI lineage: Eukaryota > Metazoa > Chordata > Mammalia > Primates > Cebidae > Cebus > Cebus imitator. The sequence continues at coordinate 1,565,513 of NW_016107462.1, read as the reverse complement.
CAAACTATATCAAGCACAAAGACTATAATAGTTTTTCAGGTCAGTCACCTGCTAAACTAATGATCATTTTTCTCAAATCTACATTTTTTCATCGAATGGTGCTGGAACAACTGAATATCCACATGATAAAGAATAAAGCTGGACTCTACCTCATACAACAAAAAAAATTAACTCATTAATATCTAACAAGGGTATATATCTGACACATGTGTGTGCATGTGTGGGGGGCATCTGTATTATTGCAAGTTTTTTCTTCCATTTGGGGGCTTATCTTTTTACTTTCTTGATGGTGTCCTTTAATCTATTTTTTCTTTGACTGTTGTACTTTCCTCCTAAGCATTTTATAGTTTTAGCTCTTACATTTGGGTCTTTAATTCATTTTGAGTTAATTTTCATATATGCAGTTCTCTCCATTTTTGCTTTTCTTGGAATGTCTTCATTTCTCTTTTATTTTTGCAAATGGTTTTGACAGATTCATTTGTTTACAATCTTATTCTTTGAATACATTGGCTCTATCACTCTACTGTCTTTGCCCTTCATGGTTTCTGATGAAAAATCTGTTAATATATTTGTGGGTCCCTTGTAAGTGATGAGTCACTTCACTCTTCCTAATTTTAAGATTCTCTCTTTGATTTTGGCTTCCAATTAATTATGATTTGTCTAGGTATGAATCTCTTTGAGTGTTTTTTACATGGGGTTCTCTGAGCTTCTTAGGTATGCAGAGAAATGTTTTTCAGCAGATTTGGAAGGTTTCAGCCATTATTTCTATAAACATTCATTCTACCCCTTTTTCTCTCTTTTTTCCTTCCAGAATTCCCATTATATGTAGGTTGATATACTTGAATGCCCCACAGACCTCTAAAGCTCTGTTCATCTTTCTTCCTTTTTTGTTCATTCTGTGTTTCAGACTGGATAATTTCCATTTACCTATCTTCAAGTTTAATGATTCTTTTACCTGTTCAAATTTGCTGTTTAGCCCTTCTAGTGAATTTTGTTCAGTGATTATACTTTTCAACTCCAGAATTTCTATTTAGTTTTTAAAAAATAATTTCTGTATAGTTTTTGGTAAGCTCTATCTGGTATAAAATTGCTCTTACACTTAAAGTTTATAAGCATGTTTGTTTTAGATTTTTAAGGCAAATTTAAAATAAACAATATAAAGTCTTTGTCTACTTATTCCAACACTCAGTGTTCCTCAGGGACAGTTGCTATCAATTTATTTTTTCTTGGTATGGGCCATACATATTTATTTGTGTGTCTCATAATTTTTCTTGGAAACTGCACATTTTACATAATATAATGTGGAAACTCTGAGAGCCAGAATTTCTCCTTCTTGGGGTTTATTGTTGCTGATTGCTGTGTTGTTGTTTAGTAACTTCTCTGAACTAATTCTGTAAAAGCAGTTTTCTTCATTTTGCTTGGTCAATGAAATGTTGCTCATTAGCTTAGTGGTTGCTAATAATTGAACAGATGTGTTCTTAAACACCTGAAACTAATAGCTTTTCCAGTCTTTGCTGAGCAGCTCTGCATGTATGTTGGGGCATACCTTTAACACTTAGCCAACCAGTTGACAATTTCACCTTAGCCTTTACTTCTTGCTAGCACAGAACCTCAAGGTCCTACAGAGGTGAGAGCTTAGGACATTCACAGGTCTTTCCAGAGTTATGCACAGAGCCCTGGGTGTATGTGCAGATTTACGCATGTGCATGGCCTTCTAAATTCCTAACAACATGTTGGAGTTTTTCAAGGCCTTTATAGACTATCATTCTCCAGCTTTTTCTTTTAAGTTTTTTTGTTTAGCCTATTATTTGACCCAAATGTTTTCTACTGCATCAGGCAGTCACAAGGTTAAAAATTTGGCTCTAAATGTTTTTAACAAACTTTCCTAAGAAAACAGATTTCTTCACTTGGTAAGATGGAAGTCAGATCAAATAAAGATAGTGTTGCAAGTGGGGTCTTTCCAGGAACCACCAGAAAGGTCATATAATAACAATTCTCTAGAAATGAGGCTTTGAAGAAGTGCCAACCACATTCTGGCAGTCAGTAGCCCTTCCAGTGAATTTTCACTATGATTGTGGTCTGTTGGTTTAGAATGCTACGGTGGAGCTAGAAAGAGGGAGATGGAAATATAGCAAATTAAAATGCAACAATGTTCACCCTTCTTAAAAAGATTCACTTGTTTTTTTTAGAACAAATGTTCCCCAGGTTTCTGCAAACCCTTGGTTAATTTCCAAAGTTTGAGAAAGTTGGTCCTGATCATTTTTGCCAGTTTTTTCATTGATTTTATGGAGGAGAAAAATATCAGGGGTCCTTACCTCATCATTTTTAGTGCTGTCACATTCATCCTTCTTTCTTCATCTCTAAAGGCAGGGTTGGCTTACAACCCTACTGTGCTGAGTCTTCCCTTTTTCTCCCATGTTTTTTTTTTTCCTATCCATTAATTTATTCCCAGAAAATGCCAAGTGTCAGAGCTGGGTAAAGATGTGAGTGTCAGGTTTTGTCAGTGTTTAGAAGATGAGAATAATTAGAGGGTAAGTTATTTTAAAATTTATTTTTGTTCCCTCTAAATGGTGATTATTCCATTAACCATGTTGATATTTATACTACAATAAAACTACCAAAGCACACACACATTAAATGGCATTTGTGTCCTGACACTGAGAAGGAAATACATAATGAGACCATCACCTACCAAAGCACACACATTAAATGACATTTGTGTCCTGACATTGAGAAGGAGATATACAGTGAAACCATCACAAATGCTCAAGCTGATGAATATAAGTTAACTGCTTCCTTTTTCTTTTTCTTTTTTATTGCATTTTAGGTTTGGGGGTACATGTGAAGAACATGCAAGATCGTTGCATAGGTATACACGTGGCAGTGTGATTTGCTGCCTTCCTCCCCCTCACCTATATCTGGCATTTCTCCCCATTACATCCCCCCCACCTCCCCACCCCCTGCTGTTCCTCCCCTATTTCCCCCCAACAGACCCCAGTGCGTAGTGCTCCCCTCCCTGTGTCCATGTGTTCTCATTGTTCAACACCCCCCTATGAGTGAGAACTGCTTCCTTTTTAATCATATCAAGAAATACATATTTTCTCTCATATATGGTCTTCCCCCACTGATAATCCAACTTTCAACTTTGACCCACATTTACCCTTATTTGGTAGTCAGTTTCCAAAAAAAACCGCAAAGTTGCTGTTGTTATTTTAATAAATTCACAAATGCTACTAAATATAGGAAACAGGAATATCAAAGCCCCATTGACATCTTGATGCTGGGCAGTTATCTAGGTTGACTCACTAGCAAAGTGACTTATGACTTATTCTTTCACCTTATCTTAGAACTTTGAATGCTGTTAATTGTTATAGACCATGAGATTACTAATACATAGCTTATGCTGTGAGTTTTTGAATAATAAGGACCAAGGCTTCTATGTAAACTTTGGAGATTTTTTTTGTAGTTGCTTTCTAAAATAAAATAGCCAGTGATACCTAAGAGCAAAAGTAGCATCACCAGTTATTTTCTATGCCCTTTCCAGTCACACTTGACCTTTTCTTCAATGCTTCCCCAAATTCCAAATTATTTTCTGCCTGAGGGAAGGAAAAGCATTTCCTCCTGCCAGAGACAGCCAAGATGCTTCAGAAGCAACAGCTGGCCAGAAGTGATTTTCCCTTCCTGTGGAGTATGCCAAATCATAGAAGTAGATCATTATGTTTCTAGGTAAGAATCCCAGATTGGTAATTCTTTGGGCTTTATTTAACTTCTTTTGTTTGATGAACATTACTAAGCATCTCTCTATACTCAAAGGTCTAAAATTTACAAAGCATAACCAGAAATACATCTGACCAATTAGAATGATGGAAATTATTTCAATTGAGGCTACAATGACAACATTAAAACAAAACTCATGCCATAGGACCTTACAGCAATGAACTCATGAAAACAAGACACAATTCAGGGATGGTTATGGTCCTGAGGTCTCATAGGCAGTTGGGAAATGAGAGCTTATGTTTCAGTATAAGAAATTATTCACTAAATGGAAATTCAGCGATCCAAGTTTGGCCAGCTTTTGGTCACATTAGGGAATTTGTTTGCCATTTATTTCCTAAATATTTTGGTTTAGGGACTTTGAGTATTTGTTTTCACATCTTGGAACTAAAATGTGATAGAATTTGTTCATTGATTTTTAAAATTATTATGTTAAGAAACAGCCCCTATCCTCTACCCCAATGGACAATAGTTCAGGCATTTCCAAACTGCTCAGTGAGGCTACTTTGATCTGCCAGACACAAGGTCACTAGCACAAATGGTGACTGTTCCACTGGACACATTTGTCTGCCTCTGAGTGTGGCCTGAAACATCTGGCTGGGACAGAAACTCACAGCCACCTTGTTCACTGTTATAGACAGATCATGAATGATATCAGCCTGGGGAAGCGAACACACACAACAATTTCCTGGTCACTTATTTTAATTCAAGAGGGAGATAAGGAAGAAATAACCTTGTTCTTAATGTGAATTCCAAGGAGGGAGCTAAATAAATCGCCTCTACTCTATGCACTCCATTATTAATCTATACAAATGCTGGTCAATTAAATTAGATTACACTTGAAAACTGCTTGGTATTGCAGCCTGACACATAGTAAGGCTCTTTGTAAATCTTAGCAGCAATGAATAATGAGTTATTCATTGTCACTATAATAACAATATATAATAATAATAATATTCTGAACTACTTAGTGAACTTTTGCATGCATTTAACATTCCAACAGAGAAGATGACAGAGCAAAGACACCAGACAAAGTGCTCTTTGTAAACTTGTTGGGAATCGTGTAATATTTCATATGTCTGAGAGGCCAGATGTTCGGGCTTGAACATGAAAGAATGTTATGTGGGCGTGTGTTTGGGAGGAGAGATAGAATATCAGCAGCTATAGATGTGAGACATTTCAGGAAACACAATTAACAAAAGTGTAATGTGAATTGTCTGACACTTACCTCCTCTGTGGACACTATGTATAGCCAGATGATCCATGGGTTAAGCAATAGCATACTACTTGGTTTCAATACCTTTATGTAAGGACTCTCAGTTAATTTCTGCTTTGAGATTTATTTCAGGAAAATCACTATCTTTTTAGATTAATATGTCTTCCTTCTATTTTCAGAAATCACACTGCTTCACTTGGCATTTTTCTTTTGCTGCTTTAGCCACTTAAGAGTTATACCTCACTTTATCACCCAGGTGGGTAAAATCTGCTCAACCAATATGAGGAGTGCTAAAAACGTCAACTCCTTCTGCCTTCTCCAGACGGTTTAGAGGTAACCAACCGTACCCAGTGTTTGAAGTTGCTTTAAGTATATAAAAGTATAAAGAATAGCATAAAATAGCATTGACAAGATAGCATTTATAAGAGAGGAATGTGGTATTACAGCACATTAAGTGTAATTCTCACTCAGAAAACTGGGGTTCAAATACTATTGCCACCAATTGCTTGCCTCTTCAGCTTCTCCATATGCCGTGGTTCTTTATTTGTCTTTGTTCCTTTGGCTTGCCTGGCCAGAATGCCTTCCTCTGTTCGCCTCTTACCTAAGCCAGATCATTAGTCAAAACCTTTCCGGTTTCACACTCTTGGCAGATCCCTTGTAGGCAACTCGTGTCAATCACTATATTTGTAGCCCTCCAATGACAGTGATTGGCTCAGGAGAATGTGTGACCCCAAATAGTCTCATCAAAGCAAAGTGCTTGAGTGTATAGGAGTTGCACTGAAACCATTTGAGGAAGAGAAACTTTCTTCTTACTAAGCCTGGGGCTTGCTGGTGGCCATGTTAATACCCAAAACTAAGAAGTTGCCTGAAATTAACACCAGCACTAAGGAAGAAAGCTTCAAGAGACAGACAACATACACCTTTGAGTATTTAGATCCAGTCATACCTGAAACCATGTACAAAGGGACCTTCCAGGTATTGAGCAACTGGTTATCTTTTATGGTTAAGCCTATTTTCATTGCATTTCCCTCACTTGCTGCTAAAAGCCTACTGACTAACATACCTACAGAATGCACAGTACTAGGAACTCAACCGTGACCAAAGAAAATACAGTCTCTGCCTCATCAAGTTAACTTTCTTGTGAAATGTGCTAAGATGTCAATGAGTCATAATAACTGCTAATGGTGGAGACACACCAGGGGCTGTGGGAGCACTCAGAGGAGTGCCAGATCCGATGTAGGGGAGCCACTGAGGGAAGACTTCTCAGAGGAAACACCACCAGATGAATTCCCTGCCAACTCTTCCTTGGGGTTAAATTAAAGATGTTACATTTTCGGCCTCAAATTGAGTGCACAGTGAGTAATAATGTTGATGATTAGCCATAGGTACCATTATTATAACTCTAAAACTATAGCTTTACCTTAAAACTCCCACCCAGTAAGATGTCATCCCTTTATTCTATTTTAATAGCTAGACTTGCATTATTCATGGTTATTGCCTCAAAAACATAAATTATCTCAGCTGTTCAGCCATCATATATATAGTTTCCAACCCCACCACCCACTCCCTATCAGAATTTTGGCTACGGCCCCAGTTGGTACTGAGAGAGAACATATAAACGTTAAATACTATAACAATCTGTGGTAGAAGGGAAAAAAAAATCAGTAACTGACAGTGCTGCAAAATGTAACCAGGAAAACAAAAATACCTCATCCAAGTGCCCATTTTTTTAAAGTGATACACGCTGACACAGCAATTCTCTGTTAGGTTTGGTAAACCCACCAAAAAGCTGATGTAATGGACTCGATAAAATCCTTTTCATGGACCTTTTCCTAAGAAAATAGTAGAGTTGGTGAGGGCTTGAGCAGTAGATTAAATAACAGCAACTGATGAAGGACAACATGAATTTCCATGCATTATATACATGTTAATTACATGGCAGAAGTTATAAGAACTGAACATTTAACCCTTAGCTAGAAATTTCAAAGGACCAATAATATTTTATTGCTCAGTATCTGGTCTGAGGGTTTTTCTTTCCAATCCATATGCCCTTTGATAATTAGGTATAAAAGGTTTTCTGAGTAATTGCACACTAAGAGATCCAGGATGGAACGTTATCAAGCTGTTCTTCAAAATACCTCTATAAAAAGTGTGAGTTTAAATTAAAAATTACAAGAGAAAAAATACCCACTGAACTGTAAAATTATGTTGAAGCTCTCTTTGATCAAGATACTTCAAACTTGGAAGAAGTTATGAGAAATAAATCCACAAGGGTAGGACTGATCAGATGTGGTGGCCAATGTCCAAGGCAGTCCTCAATGATTCTTGCTTCCTGATATTTATTTCCTTATGTATTTCCTTCCCACAGTGAATAGGGCTAGACTGTGAAACCAGCTGAATATTGCAAAAATGAAATGTGACTTCTGAGGTCAAAAAAAGGTGTTATGGCTTCTGACTTTCTCTTTGATCAGACACTCTGGGGAAAGCCACCTGCCATACTATGAGGACAGCCAAGCAGCCCTCTAAAGAAGGCCAAGCAGGGAGGAATTAAGGATTCTCATCTACAGTGAACACCAACTTGCCCACCACGTGAGTGAGCCACATTCGAAGAAGACCCTCCACACTCATCAGGCCTACCAACAACTGCAGCCCTGACAGACATCTTGATGATGACCTTCCAAAACACTCTGCACCAGAACTACCCAGCTAAGCCGCTCTAGGATTCCTGACTCACAAAAGCCATGAGATTATAAATGAGCATTGTTGTTTTAGGCCCCTGTGTTAGGCTGTTCTTACATGGCTATTAAGGAATGCCTGAAGCTGAATAATCTGTAAAGAAAAAAGGTTTAATTGGCTCACAATTCTGCAGGTTGTACAAGCATGATGCCAGCATCTGCTCCGCTTCTGGAGAGACCTCAGGGAGCTTTTACTCAAGGCGAATGGTAAAGTGGGAGCAGGTACATCCCAAGGCAAAAGCAGGAGCTTGGGGAGGTGGAAGGCGCAACACTTTTAAATGACCAGATCTCATGAGAACTCACTCACTATCACAAGGACAGCACCAAGCCATGAGGGGTCCTCTCGCATGACCCGAACATCTCCCACTAGCCCCACCTCCAACACTGGGGATTACAATTCATGTGACATTTGGCAGGGACATCTATTCAAACTATACCAGGTCCTAGATTTTTGGGTAATTTGTTATGCAAATGATAGATGATGAATTCACTAGATGACCTCAATTGTTTCTCTAAACTCTAAATCATAAAGTAATTATTTATTTAATAATAGAAGGCATATTTATTGTTCTAAATATCTATCAATGGCTGATTATTACTCCATCTGCAAGGAACTGTTTGGCAGGTGATGCTTATACACATCCATTCATTTAGAATATCTCTCTGCATGTCGGTCTTCAAGTAATTGTGAAATAACAAAACTGGCAAAAGACCATGAACATTCTTAAACCCAACCTCTCTTCTACATGCTGGCTCTAACTTCCCCAAACTAAGCCTAAACTCCTTGAGTGAGAGGAACTTATTATTCATCATAATTCAATCAAAATCTCTCAAACAAATGAACTCAAGCAAAATCTATCTCCCTGTGAATTCCAAACACTGACCTTGGACACTAAGTCTTATTCTTCTCCAGTCAGTCTTTTTAGATCACCAACGAAAATTTTACCTTCCAATTTGAGTTCTCTCTTACATAAGACAAAGTAGCCAGCACTACCTCATAAGATATCATTGAACCCGGAGATCCAACAGAAGCAGCTCTGGAGTGTAGTTCCCAGTGAGAACAATGTGGAGGGTGAGTGATCACATTTCCAAATGAGTTTTTACTGCCCACAGACCAGGAGATCCCCAGTTTGAAAGCGCCATGAGTTTCCAGCATGAAATAGCAGGAGCCATGGGTTTCTACACAAAAGCTCACACAAATCTGGGTGGCTGTTTCAACTGGCGCCTATAATGCCTGGGAGACAGAGCCACCCCTTCAACTGAAAAAGGGAGCTGAAACAGGGAGCCAGGTGATCTGGCTTAGCGGGTCCCACCTCCACAAAGACCAGCAATCTGAAATGCTCTGGACTGAGAGTTTTGCAGCAAGTGCAGCTGGACCCAGGACAGTCTAGCTCAGTGGGGAGAAGGGCATCTGCCATTACCAAGGCAGTCCACCACTACTGAGGCAGTCTGCCATTACCAAGGTAGTCTGCCATTACTGAGGCAGACTGCCATTACTGAGGTATTTCTAACCGTACCTCTGTAAACCAAACTGCAAGGAAGTTTACACAGCAGCTAGGCAGAGCCCGTGGCAGCTCAGCAATGCCTCTGCTGGCAGACTGTGACTCTTGCTGAGCAATGCATCTCTGAAAAAAGGCAGCAGCACATCAGGAACTTATAAATAAAGCCCCACCTTCCCAGGACAGAACACCTAAGAAAAGAAGTGGTTATGAGTTCCGCTACAGCAGACTTAAACGTACCTACCCAGCAGCTCTGAATGGAACAATGGAGCTCCCAGCACAGCACTTGAGCTCCTATGAGGGAGAGACTGTCTCCTCAAGCAGCTCCCCAATCCCCATATATCCAAAAGGCCTCATAAAAGACAGCTCAGGCTGGCATCTGGTGAGTATCCTTCTGAGATGAAGATAACAGAAGAAGAAACTGCCAGCAACTCTTACTGTTCTGCAACCCCTGTGGGTGATTCCCAGGCAAGCAGGGTCTGGAGTGGACCTCCAGCAGTCCTGCAGCAGAGGGTCCTGACTGTTAGAAGGAAAACTAAGAAACAGAAAGAATAGCTTCAACATCAACACAAAGGCTGTACACACAGAGACCCCATCTGAAAGTCACCAACTACAAAGACCACAGGTAGATAAATCCACAAATATGAGAAGAAACCAATGCAAAAAGGATGTAAACACTAAAAACCAGAATACCTTTCCTCCTCCAAGGGATCACAACTCCTTACCAGCAAGAGAAAAAAGCTGGATGGAGAATGAATCTGATGAACTGACAAAAACAGGCTTCAGAAGGTGGATAATAAAAAACTTCTCTGAGCTAAAAGAACACGTCCTAACCCAATGCAAAGAAACTTGAAAAAAGGTTAGACGAAACGCTAATGAGAATAAACAACTTAAAGAAGAACATAAAGGACTTGATGGAGCTGAAAAACGCAGCACGAGAACTTCATGAAGCATACACAAGCTTCAGTAGCTGAATTGACCAAGCAGAGGAAAGGATGTAAGAGACTGAAGATCAACTTAATGAAATAAAATGGGAAGGTAAAATTAGAGAAAAAAAGAGTGAAAAGAAATGAACAAAGCCTCCAGGAAATATGGGATTATGTGAAAGACCTAATCCACGTTTGATAGCTGTACCTGAATGTGATGGAGAGAATGAATCCAAGCTGAAAAACACTCTTCAGGATATTATCCAGGAGAACTTTGCCAACCTAGCAAGGCAGGCCAACATTCAAGTCCAGGAAATACAGAGAACACCACAAAGATATTCCTCAAGAAGAGCAACCCCAAGGCACATAATCATCAGATTCACCAGGGTTGAAATGAAGGAAAAAATGCTAAGGGCAGCCAGAGAGAAAGGTCGGGTTATCCACAAAGGGAAGCCCATCAGACTCACAGTGGATCCCTTGGCAGAAACCCTACAAGCCAGAAGAGAGTGGGGGCCAATATTCAACATCCTTAAAGAAGAAAACTTTCAATCTAGGATTTCATATCCAGCCAAACTAAGCTTCATAAGTGAAGGAGAAATAAAATCCTTTATGAACAAGCAATTGCTAAGAGATTTTGTCACCACCAGGCCTGCCTTAGAAGAGCTCCTGAAAGAAGCACTAAACATGAAAAGGAACAACCAGTACCACCTACTCCAAAAACATACCCATCAACACAATGAAGAAACTGGTCAACTAATGGGCAAAACAACCAGTTAGCATCAAAATGGCAGGATCAAAATCACACATAAAAATATTAATCTTAAATGTAAATGAGCTAAATGCCCCAATCAAAAGACACAGACTGGCAAATTGGATATAAAGTCAAGACCCACTGGTGTGCTGTATTCAGGAAACCCATCTCACATTCAAGGATACAGATAGCCTCAAAATAAAGGGATAGAGGAAGATTTACTAAGCAAATGGAGAGAAAAAAAAAAAAAGCAGGAGTAGCAATCTTAGTCTCTGACAAAATGGACCTTAAATCAACAAAGATGAAAAGAGACAAAGAAGGGCATTACATAATGGTAAAAGGATCAATGCAACAAGAAAAGCTAACGATCTTAAATATATATGCACCCAATATAGGAGCACCCAGATACATAAAGCAAGTTCTTAACGACCTACAAAGAAAATTAGACTCCCACACAATAATAGTGTGAGACTTTAACACTCCACTGTCAATATTAGACAGATCAATGAGACAGAAAATTAACAAGGATATCCAGAGCTTGAACTCAGATCTGGACCAAGCAAACCTAATAGACATATACAGAACTCTCCACCCCAAATCCACAGAATATACATTCTTCTCAGCACCACTTCACACCTATTCTAAGATTGACCACATAATTGGAAGTAAATCACTCCTCAGCAAATGCAAAAGAATGGAAATCATAACAAACAGTCTCTCAGACCACAGTGCAATCAAATTAGAGCTCAGGATTAAGAAACTAACTCAGAACCACACAACTTCATGGAAACTGAACAACTGGCTCTTGAATGTCCACTGGATAAACAATGAAATGAAGGCAGAAATAAAGATGTTCTTCAAAACCAATCAGAATGAAGACACAACATACCAGAATCACTGGGATACTTTAAAATAGTGTCTAGAGGGAAATTTACAGAAATAAATGACCCCATGAGATGTGAGGAAAGATCTAAAATTGACACCTTATCATCAAAATTGAAAGAGCTAGAGGAGCAAGATCAGAAAAACTCAAAAGCTAGCAGAAAACAAGAAATAACTAAGATCAGAGCAGAAGTGAAGGAGACAAAGACACAAAAATACCTTCAAAAAATCAATAAATCCAGGAGCTGGTTTTTTGAAACGATCAACAAAATAGATAGACTGCTAACCAGATTAATAAAAAAGAAGAGAGAAGAATCAAATAGATGCAATAAAAAAACGATAAAGGGGATATCACCACCAATTCCACAAGAATACAAACTACCATCAGAGATTACTGGAAGCAACTCTATGCACATAAACCCGTAAACCTGGAAGAAATCGATAAATTCCCGAACACTTGCACCCTCTCAAACCTAAATCAGGAAGAAGTCGAAACCCTGAACAGACCCAAAACAAGGTCTGAAGTTGAGGCAGCAATTAATAGCCAACCAACTGAAAAAAGCCCAGGTCCAAATGGGTTCACAGCCAAATTCTACCAGTTGTACAAAGAGGACCTGCTACCACTCCTTCTGTAACTATTCCAAACAATACAAAAAGAGGGAATGCTTCCCAAATCATTTTATGAGATCAACATCATCTTGATACCAAAACCCGGCAGAGACCCAACTAAAAAAGAAAACTTCCAGCCAATATCCATGATGAACATCGATGCACAAATCTTCAATAAAATACTTACAAACCAATTACAAGAGCACATCAAAAAGCTTATCCATCATGATCAAGCAGGTTTCATCCCAGGGATGAAAGGCTGGTTCAACATAAGCAAGTCTATAAACGTAATCCACCACATAAACAGAGCCAAAGACAAAAACCATATGATTATCTCAATTGATGCAGAGAAGGTCTTTGACAAAATTCAACAGCCCTTTATGCTAAAAACTCTCAATAAATTATTTATTGATGGAATGTATCTCAAAATAATAAAAGCTATTTACGACAAACCCACAGCCAATATCATAATGAATGGGCAAAAACTGGAAGCATTCCCTTTGAAATCTGGCACTAGGCAAGGATGCCCTCTCTTACTACTCCTATTCAATATAGTATTGGAGTTTCTAGCCAGAGCAATCAGGCAAGAAAAAGAAATAAAGGGTATTCACTTAGGAAAGGAGGAAGTCAAATTGTCTCTATTTGCAGATGACATGATTGTATATTCAGAAGATCCCATCATCTCAGCCCAAAATCTCCTTAAACTGATAAGCAACTTCAGCAAATCTCAGGATACAAAATTAATGTGCAGAAATCACAAACATTCCTATACACCAATAACAGACTAACAGAGAGGCAAATCAAGAGTGAACTCCCATTCACAATTGCTGCCAAGAATAAAATACCTAGGAATACAAATAACAAAGGATGTAAAGGACCTCTTCAAGGAGAACTACAAACCACTGCTCAATGAAGTAAGAGAGGACACAAACAGATGGAAAAACATTCCATGCTCATGGTTAGGAAGAATCAGTAACTTGAAAATGACCATACTTCCCAAAGTAATTTATAGATTCAATGCTATCCCCATGAAGGTACCAATGACCTTCTTCACAGAACTGGAAAAACTGACCTCAAACATTTTTTTTTTTTTTTTGAGACGGAGTTTTGCTTGTTACCCAGGCTGGAGTGCAATGGCGCGATCTCGACTCACCGCAACCTCCGCCTCCTGGGTTCAGGCAATTCTCCTGCCTCAGCCTCCTNCACCACGCCCAGCTAATTTTTTTTTTTTTATTTTTAGTAGATACAGGGTTTCATCATGTTGACCAGGATGGTCTCAATCTCTTGACCTCATGATCCACCCGCCTCAGCCTCCCAAAGTACTGGGATTACAGCCTTAAACTTCTTATGGAACCAAAAGAGAGTCCCCATAGCCAAGACAATACTAAGCAAAAAGAACAAAGCCAGAGGCATCATGCTACCTGACTTCAAACTATACTACAAGGCTACAGTAATCAAAACAGCATGGTACTGGTACCAAAACAGAGATATAGACCAATGGAACAGAACAGAGGCCTCAGAGGCAACCCCACACATCTACAACCATGTGATCTTTGACATACCTGACAAAAACAAGTAATGGAGAAATGATTCCCTGTTTAATAAATGATGTTGGGAAAACTGGCTAGCCATGTACAGGAAACAGAAACTGGACCCATTCCTGACAACTTACTCTAAAATTAACTCCAGGTGGATTAAAGACTTAAACATAAGCCCTAACACCATAAAAACCCTAGAAGAAAATCTAGGCAAAACCATTCAGGACACAGGCGTAGGTAAGGACTTCATGACTAAAACACCAAAAGCATTGGCAACAAAAGACAAAATAGACAAATAGGATCTAATTAATCTCCAGAGCTTCTGTGCAGCAAAAGAAACAATCAGAGTGAACTGGCAACCAATAGCATGGGAAAAAATTTTTGCAATCTACCCATCTGACAAAGGGCTGATATCCAGAATCTACAAAGAATTAAAACAGATTTACAAGAAAAAAACAAACCCATTAAAAAGTGGGAGAAGGATATGAACTGACACTTTTCAAAAGAAGACATATATGAAGCCAATAAACATATGAAAAAATGCTCATCATCACTGGTCGTTAGAGACATGCAAATCAAAACTACATTGAGATACCATCTCATGCCAGTTAGAATGGCCATCATTTAAAAATCTGGAGACAACAGATGCTGGAGAGGATGTGGAGAAGTAGGAACACTTTTACACTGTTGGTGGGAGTGTAAATCAGTTCAACCACTGTGGAAGACAGTTGGCAATTCCTCAAAGACCTAGAAATAGAAATTCCATTTGACCCAGCAATCCCATTACTGAGTATATATCCAAAGGATTATAAATCATTCTATTATAAAGATATATGCACACATATGTTCACTGAGGCACTGTTTACAATAGCAAAGACCTAGAACCAACCCAAATGCCCATCGATGATAGACTGGACAAGGAAAATGTGGCACATATACACCATGGAATACTATGCAGCCATAAAAAACAATGAATTTGTGTCCTATGTAGGGACATGGATGAATCTGGAAACCATCATTCTAAGGATGCTGACACAAGAACAGAAAATCAATCACCACATGTTCTCACTCATAAGTGGGTGTTGAACAATGAGAACACATGGACACAGGGAGAGGAGCATCACACACTGGTGTCTGTTGGGGGAATAGGGGAGGGACAGCAGCATGGAGATTGGGGAGGGATAACATGGGGAGAAATGCTAGATATAGGTGATGGGGGGATGGAGGCAGCAAACCACATTGCCATGTATGTACCTATGCAACAATCTTACATGTTCTTCACATGTACCCCAGAACCTAAAGTACAATAAAAAAAAAAAAGACATAGTTGAGCCCCTGACATCCCTGATGCTCTGAACTTGCCTTGGTTTCTCTATAATCACAGCCTATTAACTAGCAGGCTACAGATTTGTGGACCTTCTCTTATGCTTCTATTTGCTTCTTTCCAGAGATTTGAATGTTGACACTTTTTAATGCAGCATGGTCTTTCCAGTACCATAAGCCCCACAACTCTTTCCTTTTTTGTAAACCTATTCACTTCACACATTTCTTACCTTTCTGTCCCAGCGTTCCCAGAACACAGCCTATGTTTCTGACCATTAGGTTACAACTGCTGCTATTCCTGTTCGATATGCTACAGTTGGGGTTGATTCAGAAAGCTTTCTATAGGTACTGGGATGAAATAAGGCCTTCATCACCCTATTGGCCCATTCTTAGTCATGTCAACTTAATAAGTACTTTCTAAGCATCTCCTTAGCACCTCGAATCAGAAGCTGTGTTGAATCATACAGAAAACAGAAAACCCAGCCAGGTGCAGTAGCTTACACTGTAATCCCAGTGCTTCTGCAGGCCAAGGCAAGAGGATTACTTGAGACCAGGAGTTAGAGACCAGCCTGGGCAACATAGCAAGACTCTCTCTATCAACAAAAAACAAATTAAATTAGCCAGATGTGGTGGTGCATACCTATAGTCCCAGCTACTCCTAAGACTGAGGCAGGAGGATCACCTAAGCCCAGGATTTTGAGGTTGCAGCGAGCTATTAACATGCCACTACATTCCCTCCTGGGTGACAGAATGAGACCATGTCTCTTTAAAAAAAAAAAAAAAAAAAAAAAAAAAAAAAAAAAAAAAAAAAAAAAAGACAGAAAACTTGCCAATCTACATCTGAAGGACAGGAGCTGTGTCTGTCTTATTCATCCCCATTCTGCTGCATGGAACCTAGTACATAATGACTGTAGAACACACAAGGAAAGGGAGAAAGCAAAAAAACATGCTGCTATAACTGAAAGATGGAGTCAACAACCAGCAAACCTCAACTCATAAAATACAAGCAATAAATGCTTGAGAAATTTAAGCAGAGGGACAATGTCTAAACTTCATATGGTCAGAGGAGGGGACATGGAAATATATGAATTCCTTACTGGCCAACTGTGATTCTGCTCAGTCTGTAATATGAGCTCTTTGAAGAACCACCACTTTGAGTGTGTTGAATCAGTCCCCAGCAAGAGCTACCTGTGCTTTTGCTCCCTGGTGTTGGCAACCTTAAGGACTAGATTTTGTTGTTGTTGTTTACAGTGTGATTTAGTGATGATATAAATTTGGGAGACTTAGCTCTAAAGTCTTTTTACCTTTCTATTAAGGAAAAAGTTATAGTGGACCAAAAATGTAGGCTGTGAATTGTTCTCAGTGTGGAATATGAGGGGGAAATAAATAACGCATGGCAGACCTCAAGAGGTCTGTCTTTATTGTTTGTTTCATGGTACACACATCCGCAAGCCTCAAGTAGAATAATTACTTCTCTAAATATCAGCTGAAGGGGGGACCAAATTCAGCACACAGTGGCACTCGACTTTTAATTCCGCTGACCGCTAAAACACCATTAAATTGTACTTCAAGTCCTTGAAGTACTAAAAAGTTGTTAGAAAATCGTATATGACCGCTATCCAATTTAATAGTTAATGTAGTTCTCTCTGTCTGTAGTTGAGAAGACATTCAAAGTACAAAGGAATGGTTCTGGAAGCCTTAAAGACCCAAAGGAAAGTACCAAGCCTTTCAGAACAAGTTAAAAGGGATGTGGAAACTATAATCTCCTCTTCCGACTTCATTGTCATTATCCAATCATACTGGATATTCTAGAGAGGCAGTAGGGATTATTGGTTAACAGCATAAGCTTTCTCTAAGGTCAGAGAGACCTCAGTTTGCCTCCTGCTCTGAATCCTACACAAAGTTTGCGTGATTCAACCATGTAGCTCCTGTGACCCTCAGTTTTTTCATCTAAAAATGCAAGTAAGAGTAGTGCTTAAATCGTCATTTAGGATTAAATGATGAGCTATGTGGTAATCATTATAATTGTAAGCCATGTATTGAGAGCTTACTATGGGCCAAACTCATAGCTAAGTGGTACATCATCTCTTTGGATCCCAACAGTTGTGCTTCTCTTTACCAATATAGAGAATAATGAAGAAAAACAAATAGGAGAGAGAATTACATTGGATTCCATTTATTTTTTTTTTTTTAAATTTTTTTTTTGAGACAGAGGTTGAAAGCAGGTAGAGAGTACAGAAAAGGTAGATAGAATACTAAATCAAAGCACCATGTACTTTCTTTTTTTCTTTTTGGAAAAAAGAAAGAAAGAAAAAGAAAAGAAAAAGAAAGAAAGGAAAAGATAAATAAAGAAAAAAAAGAATAAAAGAGAGAAAGAAAGAGGAAGAGAAAGAGGGAGAGACAACGGGAATCTTGCTTTATTGCCCAGGCTAGAATACAGTCTAAAAATGGATATTAAAAACCTCTTTTATGCCAATAATTGTACTTAACAATGGAGACAGGAAGGAATAAGGGAGGAAAATAACGAACAAGCAGCCAACCAATATTTCATTTAAACCTGTGAAATGCTATGTAATTACTGAGGAGTGATTTACTTCCAATTATATAATCGCATTTATTTCTTTTATTGCACTTGTGAGGAAGAGTCAACAGGCCATAGGAGAAGAAAACACAATTCCACATCTGAACAGCATCTCCAGTACCTCTAGACAAAGCCATCCCAGAATTTTTGACTTCTCTCATCTGTCAATAAAGTCCTTAAGAAAGGAGTCCATGTTCTAGATATAACCTGACTCAATGTGTATACCTATGGTCACATCATCTATTTAAGCAGCTATGTTCTGTAGACAGGACTTGCCATCTAGGACCTCTATTTTTTCCCTTCATGAGCAGATTTTAATCCCGATTACCCTGATATCATTCTAGGATTTTTGATGCTTCTGAACTTTTATTGTTATCACAACTACACTTAAAGAAATTCTCCCCTATTTGAGCTCATCCTGCTGGATTTCATTTGGATTTTGGCATTTTTCACATTAGCTTTCCCTTCTTTGATATCACCACTGTACTGTAAAGAGGTTTTCATGATGATCTTTGAGCCAAAAAAGACAAAACACAAAAAAAACCTGAAGACAAACAAACAAAATATTTTCAACGTCACTATATAAAACATGAAGAAGCATTTCCAACGTTACCTGGAGTCCAGCAAATGTGACATACCATGTCCGACTCTGTCCAATGTGGAACAGTTGACATGCTGTCTACATCACCCTTCAGCATGCAACATTTGTATATTCATACATTTAGTACTTTAATTCTCAAGCCATGAGAAAACAATTTTCCTTAAAACTGACAATTTACTACAATTAGAAAAACATGCAGTTCCATGGCAACAAGTTGACTTGAGGCACTCCCTGAATTTGGAGAGTCTAACTTAGTGCAAAGCAATGTTCAGTGACTGAAAATGGAAATTGCTAATCAAAAACACGTTTCATTATGAGGTTTATAAGTTATTCCTCTGCAAGTTAAAAAGTGTAGAATTAACTGTTCTACTTTGGATGTGACCAGATCCTTTTATGATATTAAATAGACACCTCTTTTTTTTCCCCCCTGTATTCTGACCCAAGAAATGAAGCAGGAGGGTTTATCAAGAACTGATTAAAAGATGCTTTTCATACATCAACAATGTTCATGTGAAACGTAAACAGCTAATAACTGTTGAGACTGAAAGAACAGTTTCCATTGTGTGTAGACTAACAAAAGTATTATGTTCATAGCTACTATATAAGGATAAAAATTATTTAAAATATGTAACCATAACTCGCTAGATATTGAGAAATAAAGCTATGAATGGGTTATAAATATATATAGTTGTAAACATTTAATCAGTAAAATTACGTATAGAACATATTAAAGTTATTTTTAAACACAGAGCAAAACAAGTATCTAAAAGTTTGTCTACAAACTATGAATTCAGAGAATAATGTTCTTTGTCAAGGACCATTATAGATTATATGTGTAGAAATCCACCTGGACTTCTAAATTTTGTTGTTTCATCCCTATAACAACCTGTAGAAAAGAACTGACAAATCTTGTGGCTTATTTTTTTTTTTTTTTTTTTTTTCTTTCTAAAAGCCACTGTTTATGACGTTTTTCTAGAGTGCATCATGGACCAGATCTTGCCCATATCCTTTGGGCTAAATGGATAATAGCAAGGTTTTATATTCAGTCCCACCTAGGCTTAACTCCAAGCTCTACAGCTTCTTATCTCTGTGACCTTTGACTCATTACTAAATACTGGTTACTTATTCTCTGAGCCTTGGTTACCTAATCTGTAAAATGAGGATTGAAATGGTTTTAGAATATGAACATTCACAATGTTATAAAAGGAGAATTAACTCCTTTTTCATTTTTCTTTATGAATTCTGAAGATTAATTTTAAGAATTTCCCTTTATTTCCTGGTATGATTTAAAGTTTAAGTTTTATATTTTGAAGTCAAACTTAAAACAAGTCAACTTAAACAATTTTTTTGGTTGCTAATAATTTGAGTTATGAGTTTAATGAGTCCTTCCTGTCAACTGTGAAAGAATAAGAGTAAAAATAATTGCAAAAAGAAAGAGAAGGAGAAGGGGGGGTAAAAAAAAAAAAAAAAAAAAAAAAAAAAACCATAAAAAAAAAAAAAAAAAAAAAAAAAAAAAAAGCTCTGAGATGTTAGAATCTGATCTAGAGACAGCTGCCTTAAAAGATAAAAGATTATCCTACCCCACAAGAGCCAGCTTGCAAACTGCTGGAAGAATCACTTGGAGTGGCACCGTTCACATCTACTAAAGGGTCATGTGGGAGATGAATGATCACTCTTATCACTACCTGTTTAGCCATCACAAAAGGACGAACTTCCAGGTGATTTTCACTGGAATGCCAAAACAACAGTATATCACCTGCAAACACCCTGCAAGAGTCATACCTATTTATGAAAAACAACCTGATAGATCTCACCTGATTGGCCGAAGTGACACCGCACTAATGCACAACCTCTCAAGGAAACTGCAGACCCCTAAAATGATCATCAAACTTCTGGATGCCAATTAGGGTGAATACAGAAGTTTCCTATCTGTATTTGAGGGGTAGGTGAGGTGAGGTTAAACTAAATAATCCCAAGACCCTCATGCTGAACCACTGATTATATATTGCATATTAACCCCTGCCTCACTGAGTTCTTGGGAAGATTAATTGAAACGACTTATGTCAAGAAGTTAGTACTGTGAGAATTCAAAATAGTAGCTATTTTCATCATTATTATCACAGGGTTACTGCCTTTTAATGTTATTGGGGCATTAAGAAACATGAACATGAACAGAAATAAGAAAGTGGGATAAATGGCAGGGTGTAAAACTGGCAAGAGTTAACCTCCACATCTGGAGTTGCCAGAAGATACAGGCAATATCATGCATCATTGCAAGAAAAGCTGTCTCACAATTTTACACTTTGACCTGGACATAATCTAATTCAACCATACCTTCCTATAAATATGCAAACACTTGCAAGAGTTGAAGGTTCCAAAGGCGTGTTTACAATAAAAAATCGTCTAGAAGTGATTTTTTACTTGGTGTGTGACATATACTTCTGACTGTCTTCAGACTAGGTATTAGGGCTATGCTCTCAAAAATCAATTCCACTGAAAAGTTTTAAAAAATCAAAGTGTATTAATCAATGTGCTTTGGGACTGCAAGTTAACCTCCATTCAAATTAAATGTACCAAAGAATGTACTGGCTGATGCAATGGCTGGGGCAGAAGAAATGCATTGAAATAAAAGCATTGAAATGGCTGGGGCAGAAGAACTTTAGGCAAGAACGGATTCAGGTGCCTAAACATTATCATTACGACTCAGTTTCTCCCTGTTAGCTTCATTTTTGGGGTGGTTGGCTTCTCTTGGGCAGGTTTGCTTCTTTGGTTAACAGTCAGTGCAGTAGCCCTAGTTGAAAGATGACTTCTCTTTCATAACAGTTAGACCAGAAGTCGAAACATTGAATGTATTTGCCTATTTTGGGCCTTGTGTACATTACTGAGCAAAGCATTGTGACCAAGATATGGTCTGTGTTCATTGTTCTGCTGGTCCCATGGTCATTCCTAGAGATGGAAGAGCAGTAAATCATCACACAAATCAAAAAAATGAAACTGGGGATTAATTCCTCAAGTCAAACTGGGAAGCTGTTAGCAGGGGGAAAAACCAAGAAAATAAAGGCAGGACAAGGGGAAAAAAAACAGATGCTGATTAAAACTACTTTTATGAGAATACAGAGAATGTTAGAACAGACAAACCCCAAGTATAAATTCAAGGTTCTTCAGGATACATTATTATTGTTTTCAGAGCTCAGGCAACTGTCCAAGTCTTAAAGCACTTCCACAGAATGCATAAGGTCAGAGGTCTGCAGACTCTCGTCTCTCATCTCTCTTCATTGACTTACAAATCCTAAATCAGACATTTACAGTTAAATTGTGGTTCCCTTGCCATCTTAATGACCAGTTTTATGCAATCATATTAGTCATTTGATCGATCCTATTCAGTTGTAAAGACAACCCCAAACATCAAGTTGACCTTTTCAGTCTAGCATTTTTTTAAATCCTAGACACTGTCTCCTTCATTCTCACATATGGTTTTCCAATCCATTTTTTTCTTCTGCTTTCTTCTTTTCCACTTTTCTCATATACACCCTCACTCATATATATGCTTTCATATCAGATCCTTGAATTCAACTTCACTTTGTTCTTTACTTTTTCTGTGTCAAATAAAGATATTGATTAAATTCTACTCTATTCCATTTATCCAAAAGTATCCAAATTCTGGGCACTGTTCCAGACACATGGGTCACAGGAACAAATAAGTAATAGAAAATCCCTGTTCTCATGGAATTCCCATTCTGATAGAGGAGCAGACAAATGTGCCACCTGCTTGTGCCTCCTTGCCTGCTGCTGTCCACCATGACCTGTGATCATTATAACTTGGGTGGTTTTTCAAAGCACATTATCTGATTTAACCTTGTCATCTCTTTCAGGGGAGTGGAGCAGGTTCAACTGACCTCATTTTACAGATATAACTGAACAGAGAGGCAAAGTGGGATCATTAATTCAATCATTCAATAAATATATACCTAGAATATGCCAGTTTTGGAACTATATCAGTCAATAATATTGACATGGGCATTATCCTCATGAACCTAGTGAGGGACGTCAATCAATAAAATCACAACTAAAAATGCATATGAAATTAAACTGAAAGTTAGTGGTGGATGGACCCAGAATAGTTTTCAGCATTTTTAACCTAAGCCTGCTGTCCTCACATACAGTATGACTACTCCCTCCAAATGATAATTTGACAAAAATCTCTACAAGGATGAAGCACCAGCAACAAAAGCTATTCTTATCTTCATGCCTGCTCCACAGGGCAAGCCTAAAAAAGAATTTTGTAATTCCCAATCAAGACCATGCTGCTACTTCACAAGGAATTCTCCAACCCTACCTCCTCCAAACACCTCTACTGTTCAACATTGTATTGAAGGTCAGATCAATGCAATGTGATAAGATGGATAGGATAGGATAGGATAGGATAGGATAGGATGCAGCTTGGCTTCCATCTCAGGCAGGCTAGCTACAGAGACAAAGTTCCTAATCATTCTTTTATGCTGCCTCTTCCCAAAGAAGCCCTTCATAAGTGACAAGTACAATTCACACACACAAAAAAAAAAGACAGAAAAAACAAAAACATAATTTTTCCAAATCTTAAGTATTGATTTATGGATAATATAAAGTTAATAAACAGATACATATTGATATTGTAATGTACCATAAATAGGATTATTAAGTACAGTATTATAAACAGATAAGGACTGTTACAAACTAGTAAGAAAAAAACAGAGATGTGAAGAGGCAAAATAGAAACCCAACAGACAACAAACAAATGAACAAACAAAACAAACATAACTTCAATTGATAACCAAAGTACTACAAGTTAAATTAACATTTGGATAGCATTTTATACCCTTCAAATAGGGAGAAAAATATCTGACTTCATAAAGTGTTGATAACAATATACATTTCTGGAAGGAATTAAGTTGCTACGATCACTTCTGAAAATAATTGTAAATATATCAATATTTTTTAAAAGAACATAATCTGCAATTCAACAATTCCATTTCTACCTATGGATTTTATAGAAACTCCTACTCTTATGTCTCAGAAGACTTCTCAAGAATGTTTACACCAGCATTCACAAAATTGTATTATAATCAAGGTAAATATCCATTGACAGTAGAAGAGATAAGATGGAATGTAGAATTTAAAATTGAAAAGCTATACCTATATGATTCAATATGGACAGATATCAAAAATGTAATGCCATGGGGAGGAAGGCAGCAAATTACACTGCCACGTGTGTACCTATGCAACAATCTTGCATGTTCTTCACATGTACCCCAAAACCTAAAATGCAATANTATGCAACAATCTTGCATGTTCTTCACATGTACCCCAAAACCTAAAATGCAATAGAATAAATAAATGAAAAAAAAAAAAAAAATAAAAAAAAAAAAAAAAAAGTAATGCCAAGTGAAAAATGTATGTTGTAGATTGTTACCTACAGCATATTATAACCTCTGGATTTTTTAACTCTCAAACAATATAATATATACATTGTGTTGCATATATATATTATAGAAAAACAACTTCAAGAATATATAAAAATATTTTCTAGAAATAGAAAAACATGACTTGGAAGCAAACAAGCACAGCTCTGGGAAGGGTAGGAGAGGAAATGTAAATTGAGAGGCATAAAGGGAATGTCAAAATTACCTGTAGGGTTTTGTTTCTTTTAAGTTAAAAAAATATGAAACAAGACTGACAAAAAGGCTTTATCAATGTAAATATCCCACCATTTGTTATGCACTTTTCTGTATTTTCCATTTTCTGTATTTCTCAAGATTAAAAAGACCAAACAAGACAACTCCCTGCATGGTTGCTACTTCCTATTTCCACCTTTACATCATTCATGATCTCATCATTCCAGATTGGCAGAAGAGCATCATGGTTAAGAAATGGTGCTCCATATATCAAAGAATGAAATCATGTCTTTTTCAGAAACATGGATGAAGCTGAAGGTCATCCTTCAAGTGAAATAACTAAGTTATTTCTAAGTGAAATAATTTAGAAAATCAAATACTGTGTGTTCTCACCTATAAATGGGAGCTCACGATGAGTACACATAGACATACAGATGGAAATAATTGACAATGGAGAGCTCAAAAAGTGGGAGGGTGTGGGGGAATATGGGCTTAAAAATGACCTATTGGGTACAATGTTCACTATTCAGGTGATGGGCATACTAGAAGCCCAAACATTACCATATACAATATATCCATGTAAAAAAGTTACCTGCAAAAGTACCCCCTGAATCTGTAAATATTAAAATATTTTTAAATAAACTAACAAATAAGTATATAAATAAATAAGAAATGGTGTCCTATAATGGGAAACACATTGATTCAAAAGTCAACATTGTTGTGTATTTGGATAAGCTAGTTAGCCGTTCTCTGCTACAGTTTCCTCATATGTAAATGAGGAAAAACAGTAGTATCTACAGTGCAAGGATATCGAATGGAACTAATGAAAAGATACATGTATTAACAAAACACTTAGCACAGAGGCTGTCCCTGGTAGATCATGTCATGAAGACTAGTGGTAGGGAAAGCAGGCTGAGTGGTACTAGTCCAGGAGCCTGTGCTGAGTCAGAGTGTGTTGCCACCTGACAATGGCAAGCTGGGCTTCCAGCCCAGAAGAGAGGTCATATCCATTCAACTCTGCATCTTCCACAGTGGGTCTTCTCTATCCATAGTAGGTGATCAATCAGTATCCAACTGAATAATTACTATTCAGACAGCCGTAAGTGCAAAACAACAAGATATCCAAAGAAAGAAATCACTGATATACACATCTTAGCATGTCTTTATTTGAATTATTTCATTCAATAAATATTCGCTGAATGCCTGTCATACATTAATGCTACCCAGAGTGGGATCCATGAACCGGCAATTTCAATATGAGAGCATGTAAAAAATGCAAAACTGGAGCCCCATTCTAGGGCCACAAAATCAAAATCTGCATTTTCACAAGCTATCTAGATGATATATATTCAATGTAAAGTTTAAGCACAAGTATGTAGGCCTATGGGTGCTTATACCAAGAGCTAATTCTGATTTTTTTTTTTTAATGGGCTGCCTGGTTTAAATCCTGTCTCTGCCATTACTAATTGTGTGACTTTTGTTCAAGTCATCCAGCTTCCCTGAATCTCACTCCTCCTATTTGCAAATGGGAATATTAAGTACCTACCTCACAGAGTTGTTGTAAGAACTAAAATATGGTCCCACTCGTGGTGTTTAGCACAGCCATGAGGTTGTACTTTTATGTTAGCTTTGTTAGTGAGTGATGTTAGTTTTTGCTATTAATGTAAACATTTGGAAGAAATAAAAATAGGCAAATGAAGGCATGGAAGAAAGAAGGGGCAGGACCTTCATTAAAGGAAGAAATTGAACCAGAGGAAAAACGGCTCATGAAGGTGCAATGCTGAGAGAACAGGACAGGGCAGAGGAACTGAAAAAAAAGTGTGCTGCATGTTAACCCCGAAGTAGATGTACAGCTACACTCTATACCCACTTCTGTTCTAGAATCTAATGCAACTGGCTTTACTTCTTCATTCCTTAAAAGCACATTTTTGGTACTGGTGATGGTGGTTTGTTTAGGAATTCCAGGTTTCATGTCTTACTGTAATCATTTTTTAAATCCAACTCCTGCAGGATCTTGTCATATATTTCAATGTTTCAATCAGAAACCACATGTACAGTGCAGATTTTTTGCCCATGTTGGAGTATTCTATCTACTCCTTTTCAACACCAGAAATATGACTGAAGCACTGAGCAACGTCCTGCATCCTTTGGAGTAGTTATCTCCCCCACTGCCTTCCATGATGTCCTGTTCATGGCATTCTCTCTCCTGGATCATCTTCTACTCATACTCTGCTGTAGTCCTACTATAAAAAGTAGCAAGCAGATGACTTTAAAATAGTAATTCTGATGTTACCACGCTGCTTAAAACTCTGAATAATTAATAGTGGCCCATCGATTTTCAGATACAGGTGAAACTCCTGCCCCCATCATGAGTAGGTCTGTATTAGCTTAGCTTTCTAGTTTCATAATGCACACTTTTCTTTCTGTCTCTCTTCAGCTATAGCATCCTCTGAGTCCTTCCAACACTGTCTGGCCCCACCAACCCAGACCCGATACACAACCAACCTTCTACTAGGACTGGCAGCCCCTGGTGGCCACTGCAGTCATCCAATTTATTGTTTGTTTTGAAACATTCTCGCTCTTTCACTCAGGCTGGGAGCACAGTGGTGCAATCTCAGCTCACTGCCACCTCTGCCTCCTGGGTTCAAGTGATTCTCCTGCCTCAGCCTCCCAAGTAGCTGGGATTACAGGCAAACACCACCACACTAGGCTAATTTTTGTATTTTCAGTAGAGACAGGGCTTCACCGTGTTAGCCAGGCTGGTCTTGAACCCCTGACCTCAAGTGATCTGCCCACTTTGGCCTCCCAAAGTGCTGGAACTACAGACATGAGCCCTGAACTAGGCCTATTCTTCAGAGTCACTCCAGGTACAGTGTCATCTGGGAAGCTTCCATAGCAGAGACACAGCCCACCTTAGTCCACATTGTCTGGCTTGATGCCCAAAGAACACAATTTTGCTTTTTTTTTTTGGAAGACTACCTTAGTTTGAGGGCTTAAATTCACTGTCCACTGTGTTGGAATGACTCTCACACACAGTGACCTATTCTCTGTTATGTATAACCTGAGAGGATTTTTCTCACTCCACAGACAAGAAAACTTGAACTTTAGCCCACACTCCCCTCTCTGGTTTTCAGGGTTTTTTTTTTTTGGGGGGGGGGTGGTCACTGAGGACTTCTCTGACTTTGGGGGCATTTAGTTCAACTTTTGAATTTTTTTTTTTTTTTTTTGAGACAGGGTCTTGCTCTGTCACCCCAGCTGGAGTGCAATGGTGTCATCGTAGTTCAGTGCAGCCTTGACATTTTGGGCTCCAGCAATCCTCCCACCTCAGCCTCTCAAGTAGCTCTGACCATAGATGCACACAACCACGCCTGGCTATAAAATGTTTCTTATTATATTTTATCCAATGTTTGACATATTTTGAAACTAGAGGACTTTTTGTTATCCTAGTACATATTACCAAAAAAGTACAATTACCTAAGAATGCAAATGCACATTCTATTATTTAAGAAAACTTGTCTATTTCAAGGCATTGGAATCTCCATGAGAAAAGGGAATGTATGTGTTTTGGTTCATCACTGACCTCAGTGTTTTGTTTTGTTTTTTTTTCTTAATCAATGCCTGCCACAGAGTAGGCACTCAAAACATATTTCTTGAATGAATGAACAGATCAGAGCCCAAAGGGTGGGGGATTTTTCTTGGAGCACTTTGCTGAATAGCAAGCTGAATTTAACCAAAGGCAGTATGTCAAATTCCAAGATGTTCAACATTCTCCCAGGCACTTGCAGATGAAAGCCTCAGAGTCTTTGATCACCAGAAAATGTGACTCTCCCTCTAGTCTAATGTCATTAATCTTTAATGCATTTTTCACTCCATCCATCCTACACTTAAGTTTCCATATTCTTCATTAATTCTGACATCAGCAGTCTGAATTCCTCTGAGGCCCAAGGCACTAGAGCTCTGCCTTCAAACTCCGAAAGCATATTTTTTTAAAGACAGGCATAATTTTCGCCCACAAGATTTTGTGTAACAATATTACCAATTAGCCCCTTGTACCATCCAAATAAATTGCCTACTAGTCATCACTTTAAGGGATTAATTGACCATGCAAATATTGAGAGGCATAAAATTCTGCTGCCAAGCAGGGACCTAGTTAAGGCCGCTTTAAGTATTTCTCCTTGGGAGCAAACTCCTTTATATTTTAATTATATTATATGATTCAGATAAAAATTACAAAGTTCACTTAAGTTTTTAGTTCCCAAGATCATCCTCAATTTATCTGCTCTTTGCCATCTGGGATAGCCCAGCCTTTCTTCAAAGATTTCACATGAAGGAGGCAGCTGTTGGAAGGTAAATGTTAGAACTCCAGCTGGTTTTCCATCTCTTCCTTTGTGCCTAGAAGGGAACAACCATGGCAGAATTCCCTCCATGAACAAAGGAAGTCTAAGCTTATCTGAGCTATGGATAGAATCAGAATGCTGGTCATAGGCAGTTCCTTAAACATCCTCCATGTCCACGGAAATGTTAGGGAAGTGAATAAGGCAGAGTCTATGAGGTAGGGCCCCAGTGAGAAACAAATGGCACAAATAGAATAATGAGGAGTTTTGATGACAGAATTGCTGACAAAGGGTGCAAGAAAGCTATAAAAGCGGTAACAGGCTGAGTGCAGTGGCTCACGTTTGGAATCCCTGCACTTTGGGAGGCCAAAGCAGGCAGATCATGAGGTCAGGAGATCGAGACCATCCTGGTCAACATGGTGAAACTTCATCTGTATTAAAAATACAAAAATTAGCTAGGCTTGGTGGCAGGCACCTGTAATCCCAGCTACTCAGGAGGCTGAGGCAGGAGAATTGCTTGAACCCAGGAGTGGAGGGTGCAGTGAGCAGAGATCACACCACTGCACTCCAGCCTGGTGACAGAGCAAGACTCAGTCTCAAAAAATGAAACAAAACCAAAAGCAGTAACAGTGCCGTGATGTTAGTGTCAGCAGAGTTGTTCCCACTTCTTAGCTGGAAGGGGACAATGGAAGGGAACTGTTATCAGAACCCGGAAAGAGACATACAGAGAGAGCTACCTTCCTAGGAGCTATGGTTTTTGTTTAGTGGGACAGTCAGTCCAAAGTGATCCCTTTGAGAAGGAAGCTAAGGGAATAAAATACCCCAGTCTCCCTCTCCTACCCCTAACCCCTGCCCCATGTCCTGCCAGTGTTCCCCATTGGCTGATCCTAATGGGTAGCCGGAAAGCAAGGGAGTTCTTCAAGGCATCCCAAGTGCTCAGTCTTCTGAGAATAGAGTGTAGTGGAAAAAATAAAAGTTGAGTGTACATCTGGAGGATAAAACAGAAGGCATCCAATTCAGCTGGGATCAGAATCCTGCATTCGAAGTCAGCTCTATCTTAACAAGTTGATTAATCTTAATCAAGCTATTTAATCTCTGGACCTCAGTTTCCTTATCTCAGAGTTTGAATAACAAAAACAAAAAGCCCACCTCACAATGTTTCTGGTCAATGTACCCTATTTTAAGATAAACGCCATGTTTTGATTAATTAGCTAGGAAGAGCAAAGAAAGGAAGAAAAAGAGAAAAGAAAAAAGAAAGCATTGAAGTTTAAATGAGCAGAAAAAAACAACATATTTAGATGTATAATGATACAAATTAAATGTCGTTTATCAAGTTACTATACTTCACCAAGTATAGAGTAGCAGCTTTCCACACATTTAATTCTCACTAAATTAATAAGTGATATTCTTAAACCCAGTGTACTGAAGACAAGACTAAGTTCAACTTATGGCCCCATTATAATAAATATGACCTTTAAAATTGCTTACTAGCCAGTCATTAACATGGCACAGTACTGGGTTTTAGTAGGGGACTCATAAAACTACAGTATAGAGAAAGGTATGTTTTCTTAAGGCTGCTATATTTACCAGGATTGGTGAACTTCTAGAATGTTAATTCACCAGAAAGGGTCAGTCTCATAAGTGCTTTAGAGATCTGTAAGCAAAGCTATTGATTTCTTCTTCTGCAAGACTTTATTTACAAGTTTATTAACATGATCAACATCAAAGTAACTTCTGTCTCAGGAAACATAGTTGTAACAAGAAAGCAATTTCGCAGGAGATTGAATATTTCATCACATGATTTGGAGGCCTTTCAACTCTTTTCCATTCCCAGACTAGGTGGATTTTGTCTTCAACTTGCATCATATTTGGAAAACTGGCTTCATGAGATCTAGCAATTTGCTCTTTAATAAAGACCACTATGATGGCAAGAATGAAGGACACTTAGCTGACACATTCATGAATAGAGTAAGAAGAAAGTTCTAAAAACCAAAACCACAATGAGATATCATCTCCTGCCAGTCAGAATGGCAATTATTGAAAAGTCAAGAAACAACAGATGCTGGTGAGTTTGTGGAGAAAAAGGAACGCTTTTACACTGTTGGTGAGAGTATAAATTAGTTCAACCATTGCAGAAGACAGTCTGGTGATTCCTCAGACCTAGAGGCAAAAATACTATTTGACCCAGCAATCCCATTACTGAGTATATAACCCAAGGACTATAAAATTATTCTGTTATAAAGATGCATCCATGCCCAAGAGGTTTTGCCTCCTAATCTCAGGAAATCCACACCACAGCCACGTGAGGAGCACGCTTCTCCTGTGCCTACTAGTGACAGAGGTGAGGATTTGTCTAAGGTGGTGTCCTTAAGAGGGTCTTCTTGTTAAGAAGCAGAATCTGAGCTCCACCTTAACCTCTTCAGTCAGAATCTTGGGGCTTTGAACCAGTTTTTCACGTGATTCCAATTGATGCTTAAGTTGAAAAATTACTATTCCACACCAGTTTTCTCAAATTTACCTAATGAAACACCTGGAATATTCAACCAGGGCTTCTAGGTGGTCAAATTGGTACCCTCTGAAAATCCCTCCCACAGAAAGTCTGTCTCAGACGTTCTCAGATGGTGTTACAGACTGAATTGTGTGTTCTCAAAATTCATGTGTTGAAATCCTAATCCCCAATGCCTCAGAATATGACTACATTTGGAAACAGGAACTTTAAGGAGGTAATTAAGTTAAATGGGACTATCAGAGTATGCTTAAATTCAATATAACTGATGTTCTTATTAAACAAGATGATTAGGACACAGAGAGAGACATACCAGGGACACACAGGCATAGAGACACATCACATGAAGAGGCAGTGAGAGGGCAGCTGCCTGCTAGTAGGAGAGGAAAACCTGAGAAGTAAACCAACCGGCTGATGCCTTCATCTTGGGCTTCCAGCCTCCAGAACTGTGAGAAAATACATTCCCATTATTTAAGGCATTCAAACTGTGGTATTTTGTTATGGCAAAGTATCCACATTTTCAATGGGCACCACAGGTGGTTCTTCTATTCCAGCCAAATTAAGAAATATCCCCCCTCACCCTTGTCTTTCAGATGTGATCTTTAGAACAGCAGCTTCAACATAACAGCAACTGACTCAGAGTCTGCATTTTAACAAAATTCCCAACTGACTTATATGCAGAGTAAATTTTGAGAAGCATTGCCATGCACCACAATCTAGGGTTGTCATATTTAGCAAACAAATATTTGCAATATTTGAGACATATTCACACATACATACATCTATAAGTAGATATATTTATACTATAATATTCATTGTTTATCTGAAATTCAAATTTATCTGGGCATCCTGTATTTTACCAGGCAACTTTACCATAACAGCCTCTCTCATAGTGCAGAAGGGAACTGGACTAGTTTACCAGAATGTTGTAAGAACAAGATGGCCAAAGACTTGACTTTGGTTTCTAAAAAAGCATCCTTCAGTATCGTGTGTTTCTTGTTCCCAAATTGAATAATGTAACAACACTGGAAAGGACTGACATTTCCATTAGTTAAAAAAATAGCAAAACCTGATGATATTGTCTAATCTTCAGGTACTGAAATTTCTCACTGGAAACATCTATATCAATTCTCACCCGTAAAGCTGCCAGCTTGCTTTCTGGAAGGCAGCCCTGAATTCAGAGCTCCTTATCACCCAAACATTCTCAGAAATATCGCGTGGTTATTTCTTGTGACGGTGCCATATCTCTCAAAGTTAAAATACCAGGTCATTTATTTTGTTACTTGTTAAAAAAAAAAAAAAAAAAAGAATCACAGAATGCTAGCACTTGGCTCAGCTACCTACTATCAGTGTCAACCTTGAGCAAATTACTTTAACTCTCTGAGCCTTGATTTTCTCATGGATAAAATATGGGTACAAAGAGTATCTGGCACGGAGTACTTGTGAGTGTTGAGTGAGTTAATGTGTGTGGTCAGAAGGGTGCGTGTACACCTGCTACAACTGTAATTACAACTGTAATTGCTATCAAGTGTTACCTATTACTAACAAGGAGGTGGAAGCTCTCAGATAAGACTTTTTTCAAGCATAGATCCTGAATCCCTTAGGGTACCTGTAAAGAAATACATATAATGGAAAACTACTGGGCCATTAAAATAAATGAAATCATATTTTCCTTTGCAGAAACATGAATGGAACTGGAGACCATTATTTTAAGTGAAGTAACTCAGAAATGGAAGGTCAAATGTGGCAGGCTCTCATCTATAAGTAGGAGTGAAATAATGTATATAGAAGACACAAAGTGTGAGTTGATAGACATTGGAGACTCCGAACGGTAGGGAGAGTGAATACAGGTGTCACCGCTATGCAATATATCCAGGTAACAAAAAGATACTTTACCCTCTTAATTTATACAAATTTTTTTAAAGAAATTTAAAAAGTAGATTCCTGGGTCTTATCTACTGAATCGGAATCAGGGATCTCTGGTTTTTACAAGTCTCCCTCACTGCAAAAGTGATTCAGAGGTATATGAATGTTTGAGAGGCCTGTCATGGAGGTTATGAGACCTGCCCACCTCTCAGTGGCAGTACCTTTGCTGCCCAGCAGTGTATGAAACAGACAGGTGCATGACAAAGGACTCAGTGCCTTCTGCTAGAATGCCAAATGCACTGGAAGTTTAAGTGGTTTTTCCAAGGTAACAAGTTACCCTAGTAACAGACAGAACCAGGATTTCAATGCATATCTCTGAATATAAAGGTCTGCTTTCACCCACCCAACCAGCGGGAACACAAGTCTACCCAGGGAGTCTTACCTGCATCTGACGATAGAGGACAACAAAGTCTTTCAAAATTGCCTCTTCTCTGAAGAGACTTGTACTGAACAGTGAAGCCCGACGTCCCAGTAGAAAGGGTGGGGACTCCCAAGTGCCCTACTGGAGGCAGCCTTGACGAAAGTTCTCTGTCTAATGAGAAGGGCCTCACTTTGGAGCAGCCCACACCTGCAGGCAAAGGGCTCACACATTCTGGAAGAAGCCTGCAACCAGGTTGGGCCTTTTAGTCCAAGGATTTTACATCTGAGAATTTTCTTTGAGAAACAGGAGATTTTAATGTTTAGAAGAGGAGGCAATCAACAGCTCAGTCTCTTCAGCCAGTCAGTGTTAAAGAGGAGAACAAAGGTGGAAAGGATTGCTCTTGATGGAAAGACACTTAAGAGATACAACAATCAAACGTAATAACTAATCTTTGGTTGGATCCTAATTTGAAAAATGTTCTCACTCATAAGTGGGAGTTGAACAATGAGAATACATGGACACAGGGAAGGGAACATCCCACACTGGGGCTTATAAGTGGGTGAGGGGCTAGGGGAGGGATAGCATTTGGAGAAATATGTAATGTAGATGACACATTGAAGGGTGCAGCAAACCACTATGCATGTGTGTACCTATGTAACAAACCTGCACGTTCAGCACATGTATCCTAGAACTAAAGTATAATAAAAAAAAAATCTTAAAAAAAAGAAAGTCGGTGTTCAGTGTTTTTAAAAAGCTGCATTTTGGATAACTGGGAATTTTTTAAATGGACTGTGTATTCGGTATTATGGAATTGTACTTAATTTTGTTAGGTACAATAATTATATAGGAAAATGTCATCATTTTATGAGGCACATATTTATAATAGTAGGGTGAAATGTAACGATGAATATGTTTTATTTTTTAATACTTAAGAAAAACAGACACAAAGCAAATACGGCAGAATGTAATCAGGCTGAATATACTTGCCAGCTATATGTTTGTGTTATTATACTATGCTTTCTAGTTTTCTGTGGGTTTGAAATGTTCATAATAAAAAAGTAAGTTTAAAATAACTGAATGAGACAGTTTGGGCCCAGTAAATCCACTTCTAGAAACTTGTCAATATTCATTTGTTTATTGAAAAAAAATGTTCTAAGCAATAAGAAAATATTTAGACAACTTTTTTAGTATTGCAGGGCTATACATCACAGGTAAAACTTAAAAAAAAAAAAAGCCTAAATGTCCCAACAATTAGAAGCAGTTAAATAAACAAATTGTCATTCACGTACACAATGAAAGGATGTGCATCTCATAGACACAATGATACAAGTGTCTATTTCCGGAGTCTTATGGGAAGATATTCAAGATAAATTTATTACGTGAGAAAAGCAGGTAGATAACAGCATGCATGCTGTTTTTGCAAATGATCCCATTTTGTGAAAATAATCATATCTGTATTTAATAGTGATTTTACAAGCTAATGTGCATTGAGAACTTATTATTTTCCAGCCCCTGTGCCACATTATAGGATTATTTTGATATCATCACAATTTTCCAGACTGGGAAGTTGAGGTACAGAGTGGTTATGCGATTTGCCCAAGAGATCATACAGCTAAAAGAGACAGAGCTGAGATTTCAACCAGGTTTGTGGGATTTTCAATTCCAAAGCCCTTATTCACTGCACTGATCTCCACCCAGGCAGATGGCATACCCAACACCAGCACATTACTGTGGATTCTGATTGTGTGGTGAGATGATGGGGAATTGTTTTTCTGTTATGTTTCCCTGTAGCTTTTCCATTTTTCTATAAGATGTGTTACCTGGAGCTCTTTTCATAAGTTCAGGAACAAATCATAAAAAAAGATGGGAAAAAATGCAACAATGGGCAGAATTTTCTGGATCTGGGCCCAGATATCCATCATCATCTGGCTGTGTAATTCTGCCTGCTTACTCTGCTACTACCCTGGGAGACTGTTTCTAGTTACCTGCTCTAAATTTCTCTCTGTGTTTACTTGTGTCTGCCTTACACTGAGAGCCCAATCTGTCTCATTTTGTTGAGCCCTCTTGCCTTGATAAACTTCCCTTGTAATAATATCTTCTACTTTGTTGTAGATTGTATTTTCCAAAGATGGTGATAACAATATCTCCCATCCCACCTGCTGTGAATATATGACTTTGCCACTCTCGTATAAAGATACGGTGTCTATATCCCTTCCCCTTGAACCCGGGGGAACTTTGTGACTACTTCTATTGGTAGTATATGGCAGAAGTGATTCTATATTCAGGCTAGATCATAAAAGATAATACAGCTTCCACCTAATTCCTTTTTTTTGTAGGGATGCTTGCTCTTGGAACTTGGCCAC
Organism: Cebus imitator; assembly: GCF_001604975.1. Lineage (NCBI taxonomy): Eukaryota > Metazoa > Chordata > Mammalia > Primates > Cebidae > Cebus > Cebus imitator. Next base: position 1,529,937 of record NW_016107462.1, on the reverse strand, counting down.
CATGCTGTAAAGAAGTCCAGACCACATGGAGAAGCCATGTATAGACATTCCAGCCAATAATCCTAGCTGATGTCCTAACCGAAAGCCATCATCAACCACAAGACACACGAGTAAGACTTTGGGATGACTCTAGCCTAAGCACTAACAGACTGAAACCACAAGAGATATTTGATCAAGAAGCACCAAGTTGAACCCAGCCAACTTCCAAAACCATAAGAGATAATCATATATTGTTATTTTACATCACTAAGTTTAGAGTATTTTGTTACACCGAAATAGGTAACTGATACATATTTGGATAATACATTGTAATTAATAAAGCATTTTTACTTTCATTCTCACAACTCCTACAATCTTGTGAATGTAGCTTAGAAGATTATTTTTACAGAGGAAAAAGCTAGAGCTTTGAGAGTTAGAAATCTGGGATTACAAATATGAGAGACCTGGGCCGAAGTCCTATTTCAGGTACTTAACTATTAATAGCTACATGCTGTTGGACAGCTTACGTAAATTTTGAAAGACTGTTTCTTTATCTATGAAATGGGTATAATAATATTACCCACCTTACAGGGCTGAGCAGTGGGTTGTCTAATGCATGTGAAGTCATTAGCACCACCTCATCTGAGTAAAATGTTTCTGGTTTGGGCGCCCAATGCCTTAGAGGTGTTCTTGACCCCTTTTTTCAGCCCTCACATTAAACCCTCAGCATATTCTAGCAGCTCCAGCTTCAGAACACATGAAGAATGCCATGACTTCTCCCAATCTCCACTGGTCCAAGCCCCTATCATCCCGCCCCTTCATGAGGGCAATCATCCCCATGGTCTTCCTGCTTTACCCTTGCTTCCACATCAGTCGGTTTTCCATACAGCTGCAAAGTGACGCTGCAATCATGGAATTGGTCTGTGTCATGCCTATGGCTCCCCATTCAGCTTATTCTAGCAGCTCCAGCTGCAGAATACATGAAGAACCACATGCCTCCTCATTCTACTCTAAGCAAAAAGTCCCAATGGGAAACAGCCAGGCCAGTGTGCATAATCCTCCCCCATTATCTCTTCCACCTTACTTCTTTCCACCGTTTTCCCCTTGTTCACTCCCCTTCTCCCTTGCTGGCCTCTTTACTTCTCAAAAGGACAAGCCCTGTTCCAGTCTCAGGTCCTTTGCACTTGCTGTTCCCTGTAGCCAGGACACTTTTTCTCCAGGCACCTACCAGGCTCTTCTTTGGAGATTTTGCTCAAATGGTAGCTCTTACCGAGAGTTTCCAAGATCACCTTATTTAAAATTGTCACCTTTCATCACCCTAGAACCCCTGTCCTCCTCCCTAATTTACTGTCTCTCTAGTGCTCATCATCATCAGACATTCCATATGCTTCAATTTATTTATCTGTCTGTCTCTGCCTATACCCAATAGAGAGTAGTCTTTATGAGGCAAAAATTTCTGCCAGTTTTGTTTGTTACTTAAGTCTGAGAACCTAGAATAGTACATGGCATATAGAAGATATTCAATAAATACTTGTTGATCACAAATGAGTGCTTGACAATTGATTTAAAATTTTCTTAAATGATAGCTATTGTCATATCATTAGGATTTAAACCTAAGTTTTCTGACTTCTACCTGTATATCCACTTAATGGGTTAAATAAGTGGCATCCTCAAAAGATATGTCCAACTCCTAAACCTCAGAACCTGTGAAAGTGACCTTATTTGGCAAAAGGGTCTTTGCAGATGCAGTTAAGGATTTTAAGATGAAATCATCCTGAATTTAGTATGAGCCTTAAATCCAATGACAGATTTCCTTATAAGAAGAAAAAAGGCACAGAGACACAAGAGGACATGACCATGTACACAGGGAGGCAGAGATTGGAGTAACGCATCTGTAAGCCAGGGAACACCGACTGTCATGCAGCCACCAAAAGCTAGGAGAGAGACATGAACTGATTCCCCCTCAGAGCCTCCAGAAGAAACCAACCCTGCCAACACCTTCATTTTGGACTTCTAGCCTCTACAAGTATGAGAGATTGCATTTCTCTTATGAGCCAAGTTTTGTTACTGCAGCTCTCAGAAACTAACACATCTGCTATACCCTGATGTCTCCTTGGACACCAAAATGGTCTCCAACTCAGCCTGGCAATCTGGACTTGAGCTTATTCTGCCATCAGGCCTCATTATAAACTGTATGTCATTTTCCCATGTGGACAAGCACCTTGTCACAGTTTCTGCTGTAGCCTGGGTACCACTTGGCCACTTCTCTCACCAGCCTAGTCTGACCTCTGATCTTGATGCTTCCCACCTTGTCCTGACCATGACTCAGGGACATGCTGCATGTGGCTGATAAAGTTCTTTGGTCCTGCCTCTGTGCCTGTATTTCCAATTACCATCTCTAGACCTAAGTGGGCTGGACAAAATACAGCATTCAGAACCAAAACAATTGCCCTTTTGAGTCCCAGCCAACTGTCTGTGGATCATCCAGAGCTCCATACCAGCTGGTGATCTCACTGCCCCCTGAATCTTCTCGCCAGACTGCATTAATAAACTGCTGAAAGAACCTTGGGTTCCTGTAACTTTTTCCAGCCTGATGTCTACTGTGATGTTTAATTTATGTTGTTAAGAAATAAAAGAAGTGCTTAAAATGTTTTCATTTCCTGCTCCTTCCTGCTTAAAATGTTTACATCGGCTGAGATCTGGCACTGTTTTTCCTGTGTCATGAAGAAAGAGCATCAGGAGGAAGATTTTGTCTCCGAATCCAGAAAGGTTTAGCAACATCCTCCTCCAAACAGGTTGGAACAACATCATTTCAGATTTCCCAAAACTTCTGGATAGATGAGGACACCCTCGCACCAGCCAGTAACCAAACGTCAAAACCTCTTTCTTCTTAACCTGCAAAGAGGAATTGGCAACTAAACAGATAGATTTCAAAATATCTTCTGCTTCCTGTTAACTAAGCTGTCATGCTCCCAACCTACCCTGATTTGTCAAGACTTCCCTCGATTCAGGCAAGATGAAGCAAGGGACACCTACCTCCTTCCCACCTCCTCCACTCACCTCCTTCCTTTACTCATTCGCTGAGAGGGAAGCCTTCACTTTAAAAATAAAAAGGAAAAAAAAAAAAAAAGAAGAAGAGCAGAACTCTCAAGAACTCATCACAGGCAAGTCTTTATCTCTGCATAGATGAAGGATAAGAAAAACAGTTTTCTATCTAGGTTGAAGATTTTTCAATACAAAAAGAAATTCCATTTAATTGGTTCAAGATGTATTGAATATTTATGTATCTAGAATAGCATGTTTATGAAAGTCCTGCTCCCCCTAGCTGGTAAGTTCCTTAAGGGTAGGAATTTTTCTCTATGTTAACTAGAGATACTGCTTCTAATAGTCCTGGTGCATAGCAGGTGTTCAATGAATACATAAAGAATGTTGAATGAACAACGTTGAATCCTTAGGGAAGAAAGCAACTGGAGATTCTGGGAGAAACTTCAGAAGGGATCCTAAAATTCCAAAGCAGCCAGGTCTTCTGGGGATGATCTAGCTTATACCTGAATTTTTATCAGTGATAATAATAGCCAGGACTTATTATTGAGTGCCAAGCACTGAGCTGAACTCTTTAGTTTCATTTTCTTACTGAATTATCTTGCTCTCCTTCTTATTCATATGAGGAGACAGGCTATCAAGAAAGATATGTAACTAATCTTAGGTCACAGAATTAGTGAATGGTCAAGCCAGGGTTCACACTCTCAAAATACCAGGATTTTGAGGCCAGTGCCGAGACTCCAATTCTTTGTTATATTACCACTTTTTGTAGTTAAACTGAGGCCTAACAAGTGGAAGAGGCTACCCTAGTTTCACGCCTCTAAACTAGCATGGAGGACTTAAACTTGGCGTTATTGGATTCCTAACCGGGTGTTTTTGCTACAACACCACATTGCCTCTTATCACTAGTAAAACCAGGAATTTTAAAATTTCAGCTCTTGTCATAAAAATGTTTTCTCATCCTGATACTCTTCCCTTTGCTACTGGGAAAGAAATCTGGTTGGTATCTTTAAAAAAGAAAACGTTTTAAAAATCAAAAAATTCTTTTGAGAAAAAGCAACATGTTTGATCACCAAAAGAAAAAAGGCTTTTATTCACATAGAAAATGTTAACCTGCTTAAAATATTAATATAGTGTTTATATACTGCCTTTCTTCCAGGAACTGAAAGAGTTTAATATAGCTCATTAATTCTTAGACTATTTCTGTGAGGGAAGAGAACAAGCATCATTATCTGTATTTTAATACGAGGAAACTGAAGCACAGAACCGACTGGAGAGTTGGGAAATAGAGCACATTTGTATTCCAAGCCAAATGTGAACGACATGATCATTAAGTCAAGCTACAGCTGGAATGTTTGTTGAATGCGGATCATTTCTGTAAAGTATATTGGTCTTTGTTGAGGTGCCTTGAGAAGCCCATGGCATGATAGCTTTAATCAGTCAGCTCTATGAATAATATAACATTTTCTTGACTTGAAGATTTTTAAAACGTGAGTCTCAAATTTGAGAATGTATCTGAATCACCAGGATGGAGAAAACACACATTGCTAAATCCCATCCCCAGAGTTTCTGATTCACTCGCTCTGAGCAGTGGCTAAGAATCTGCATTTCTGACAAGTCCCCAGGCCACACTATTGCTGCTGGTCCATAAACACACTTTGAGAACCACTCATTTACAGTGACTTACCACTGCAGATGGCCCTGCAGGAGGTCAGCACACAGACTCAGCAATGGAAGTTGAACCCTGGCTCTGCCACTTCCTAGAAAAATGACCATTGATAATTCATATGATTAGTTATTTTGTATTTCAATTTACTTCTTTTGAAAAGCATCAGGCTTATGATAATTTTACACACCATGAAGCAGATAGAAAGTGCTCAGCAATTGTTAGCTTCCCTTCTATTTTGCCATGACTCAGGCTATAGGCTTAACAGCCTTCCCTGATGCTACAGAAGCCCTCACTAACAAGGTATCATAAATTAGGAAACATCCCTCCCAAGAAGTTGGGCAGTCCCTAGGGAAATTAACATCAGGCAGAAATCTTAATTATGGGAATGATGAAATTTGCAAGGCCTGATACTTTGATCAACAGGGAATATTATTTTAGGACATAAACTCAAAAGTTTTCCTTTAAAAGTCCTATTAGCAAGGGTAGGGACATGAACTTTGATATATTTCCAGAGAGTTAAGTACTGTAACAAATTATCAAATTTTAATGCTGCTGGTGAGGATAACTATGTTTGATGGAGGTGTATTCAGAAATACTTAGTCTGAATTCTAATGAAAGAGGTTTTCCTCCATTCCTAGGTTGCATTTGTTCCCCACTCAAAAGAAAGGATGCTGTGTATGTGCTGAATGACAATAGTATGTTAAAAATTTTACTCAAGTTTCAACAACTCTTCCAGGGAAATAGAGGATTTATTCTTCATATTTAAATCAAATCGCCAACAGAATGTAACAGAAATGATGATGTGCCTGTCCTGTGCCTGTCTTGAGAATGTGTAGCATTGTCTGCTTTTGCACTCTGAGGGAGGCCAGCTACCATGTGAGATCTGAATATCCTAACTGCCAGGCTGTGCTAAGTCCAACCTAGTCATGTGAACTGAGCCCCCAATCAGGAGCTCCAGTCAATCCCCCAGCCAACGGGCAGGTCTGATTTCCCTGCTATGTGACTGAGGCTGTCTTGGAAGCAGATTCTCCAGGCTTCATCAAGCTGCCTTACCTGATGCAGTTTGGGACCAAATAAATAAAATGGTTATTGTCGTAAGCCACCTAGTCCAGTGTGGCTTCATTCATGAAGCAGCAGCAGATAACTGGAATAGCTAACTTAAAAAACAGCCAGTGCTATTTACCACAGGTACTCTGCATAAAATTGCATCTTGATAAGCCCTAATCATCCCGCAGTGATTTCTTGGTGCTTTGTAAAACATATTGATTCCAAATAAACAATTATGCATATGTTATTTGATACCAGTTACTCATAACAATTTTCTTTTACTGTTCTGTTCACACCTTTTTGATTTTAATATCAAGGAAGAAGGCCAAGGGAAATTTTCTTTCTTCATCTTGACTCTTGACAGTCTGATGATCTCGACCTAATGTATAATTACTTCTCATGTTCATTTTTTTTTTTTACCATAAAAGCATCAGGAAAAAAAGCCAACTAGTCAAATGTACAAAGGTGATAACTTAATTGACCAGATGGTTTCATGTGTATTTAAAACTACATGCACACCAGGGCATTTGGGGGCTGATGGTAAAAAGATACTGACTGCACAGTGACACATTCCATCCTCCAGCCTTACACCGCCTGCCTTGGCAGAACCACACATTTCTAAAGGTGACGGGGATCACTATGCACAGTCAAAATATCTAACTTTGGTCACTGCCATTCACTTTTACTGCTGGTATTTCCAAAATGAGAGAACACACACGAAATCCAAATGTATAGCTGATCAAATTGCTACTGCATAAATCTTTCATGAGATCTAATTTTGTTCTATTTTAAGCCCTGAATAAAAACTCATACATATCCAGTTGTAACAGTCTGAGACTTCTTTTAAAAGGGTGTTAATTCTCAATGGAACCGCTTCTCCAGATTTCACATTTCCTCTAAACCTTTCTTTTCCCGGGAGAATAGCAGGTGGTTACATCAACGATTTGCTGCACTAAGGAGACTAGAATATGTATCAAGGTTGTGTGTTTACTTTTGCAACCGTGGGGCTTTCCAAAACTTCTGCAAACAGGTACTTTAACCTCATGAAAGGTTTCATGAGAATTGGATATGGAGAGGCATACACCTACAAGAGAAATGAATTGTACTATTTGCATAGTACATTTGTCTTCTGCTGCCTTCAGGGAAGAAGGGAGGTAAGCACTCTGGGAAGAGAATTGTGCTTAGACTGCAGTTAATTCCATGGCTTCCTGACAAGTTATTGCATGTTGGAAGCTCAATATTTCCATCTATGCAAGAGAATAGAAATGCCTCCCCATGAATGAAGCAAAATAAATGAAAGGTTTGGAAAAGTGTATTGGTACGAGCTCTACACAAAGAACTATCATAACAATATTATTATTACAGTTTTAATCACCTCTAAATATTAAGAATCATTATCATTGCTGGTTATCTGTTTTGCACTCTCTGAAAAATTATCTTAACTGCAGTAGCTGTATGATCTTAGACAAGTTAATTTTTCTTTCCTACGGCTCTCTTTTTTCCTCACCCAATATGGCAGAGTTGTGAAGATTACATGAAATAACCTTGGAGTGCATCACCACCACTTTAGCACCCTATCCTGGAGCCACTGCTGATTGAAGACCCTGAGTGCTTCAGCCAGCGTTTCTCCACCACAGGAGATTCCCCCAGTTTTATTCTTCTTGCCTCTAGCTCCCAGAATGGGGCAGCTGCTGTCAGTACCCTGCCTGCCTCATATCTTTTCAGCACAGCTCTGAGCTGGCCTGCCATCATCATGCCATCATCTTCCCTCTCTGTCTTTCTACTTTGCCACCTGAAGACTTTTTTTATGTCCCCAAGAAATCCACTAGCCTTTGTGCGGGGAAAAATCTCAACCAATGATGAGTGGAAGGTGGTGAATACATAGCCCTGCTTCTCACTGCAGCACTACTACCATGCTTTCTGGAAGATTTTTGAAGATTCTGAGGAAGACTGAGATCCATCTGTCTATAGCAGTAACCCACTCATTAACATTCCTTTTAACAGGCTTTGCCCTGTCCGTTCCTTCACCTTCCCCATTCCTTCACTTGAGCTTCCTGGTTGTCTTCCCAAACAAATACATGAGCCAAAGACCTTGTTTCAAGGTCTGCTAGTGGGAGATCCTGTCACCAAAGTCTGGAATGGATGTGCCTGGCTTGCCAAGCCCAGCATCAGCCCTTGTCCTAACTGTACAACAGCCCTTTCCAGGATAAGTGAGTGTGTGGCATTTTCAGCTTCTACAGTGACAATAATCATATAAGTTCTGTCTCTGTGGTATCTTTATTTTCTATATTCTTCAAATATTGAAATATTTTTAGATACATACAATAAAGAAAATTATAAATGTCTGCTACTCAATATTTATTTTATCCAGAGAAGGAAGCACACCTAGCTTTTTTTCCTCTGCCATGTAATTATGTTGTAAAAATTCAAACATCATCTTTGTCTCTACTGCATGGTTCTCAAAATCTGTTTATGAACCCGAATAGTCCCTGAACTCCCCATGAGACTTCTGGGGCTTTTTGATCTGATGTTACATTCAACCAGCAGACCCTCTCTTTGCTAATCCAAAGGCTAGAAGGGAAATTCAGATGCTGTCGTTAGCTCTCAACTTGCCCACAATATAATTACGAAGACCATCATCTGCATACATAATTCTGATTTAAGATGAACTCTGGCTAATACTGCAATGCAAGTACAAAAGGAAGGACACTAGGGGAAGGAAGGATTTGTTTCCAGTGAGGGAATCAGGAAAAGATTGAGCATTTAGCCATTTACAGACTCAATGCCATCGCTCAGGCTAGAGCAATACAGCCAGCAAAAGCATAGCACGAATCTGAAAACGTGCAAAAGTTGCTTTTGGCCCTGTGAGCAAGCTGTAGCGACAAGAGTGCTCCTCTGAGTGACACGGTTTGTTATAGATTTACAGGGAGCTCCTCTAGGGAACTGTGTCTAGCAGTTATCCAAGTACGTACCTAAGTAAGTACAAGGTCAGGGCCAGGTCAAGTAGGGAAGACAGCCACGTACTTGACACAACATTGAGACTCGGGCGTGAGAGAGAATTTGTTCAGGAGATTTGCACTCATGGTCATAGCCCATGAATTTTCTTCATGTTTAGGGAGAAGCAGCTTTTTGATTGGCAAAGGCAGGGCTGGACCATGTTGGTGCAGCAATGTTTTCTCTTTTTTAATAGCCATAGCTTATAAGCAAGATATGAGGAGCTGGTTACACATAATGCTTTGGCAACCTTTCTTGATCTTGACGCTGACAGTCTGATGATCCTGAAGCTGGGGACAGGCTCCCCTCCCCTGAAGTATTTGTTGCTGATATGGTTTGTCTATATCTCCACTCAAATCATCTTGAATTATAGCTCCCATAATTCCCATGTGTTGTGAGATGGACCCAGTGGGAGATAATTGAATCAAGGGGGTGTTTTCCCCTTGATAGTGAATAAGTCTCATGAGATCTGATGGTTTTATAAGGCGAAACCCCTTTCACTTGGTCCTCATTCTCTCTTGCCTGCCTTTCTCCTTCCACCATAATTGGAGTCCCTCCCCAGTCACATGAAACTGTGAGTTCATTAAATTTCTTTCCTTTATAAATGATCCAGTCTCGGGTATGTCTTTATCAGCAGCATGAAAATGGACTAATACAGTTGCCACAAGGGGGAAATGTAAACACCCAGAGTAAGTCAGGAAGGAAGGAGTGAATTACAAACTACATTCACCACATTAGTGAAGATTAAATGGCTTAAGACAGGTAGAGCACTTGGATAATAACTTCAATATAGACAAATGCATAAATAATATTAACCGCTGTTTTTGAAATGCTAAAATTACTAACTAATCTATTTTTCTAAATAAAATTCTAGAAATGTTGGCAAACAAAAATTGGTGTCTAACCAAAAAGAAAAAAATTATGATCTCATATAAACTATTTTATAGATTTTTTTCTTGACCTGTGATTAGGTATTATATATTTTCCAGTAGAATTTTAGTCAATCAATATGTTTTAACTTCAGCACTATGAAAAACACATGAGATATGCTACATGAGATATTAAAAGTAAAAGTATAGCTTCTTCTAGGAGCTTGGATGCCAACCCATAGCATATATACCATATCAGTGTACAATAACAACACTCAAGGAATCAATATTCAATAAGTGAAATAATATTTATATGAATATAAATATGTATATATAATCTATACAATAATAGAAATATGAAACAAGTGTTTCAGTAATACAGTGTTTAAGACCCTGGTCATGAATACTATGCATCATATGGTTTGAATTCTCGTCCTAGCATTGGCATCTGAGTGATATTGAAAAGCTTATTAATCCTTCCCTAGCTTAGTCTTATGTACCTATATCATTGACTATAGTAAGGGTTAAATTAAATGAGCTGATGCAAATAATTGCTGTCACAGCATCTGGCACATTGTACATACTCGAAAAACATTAACTACCCTTAGAATCACCACTCTCATAATGAGTCAGGTTTATAAATTTTATTTCAGCCTTAAAGGAAGTGTACAAAGCAGAAAGGTAAAGAAAATAGGAAATAGCTGACCGTGTAATCACAAGTCAGACTTGGGGACTAAGTGAGCTGCCAGACTGAGGCAGGAGAAGAGTCCAGGTAATAACAGGTCATGTTTATACAACATCGTCTCACTGAATCCTCACCCCTTTTAAATTCAGGAAAGAAGAACAGTACCTAAGGTATTAAAGGTGCCCCATGAGTAACTGTTGAATGGGTGATGATGGAATAAAAATAAAATAGTTTATAAAATGACTCGTTTTAGTGCAAGTAAAGATGACAGCAGGGACGAGACTGGAAAAGTAATCAGGTATTCTAATTCCTGATCTGTTTTTAATGCTTCCCACCATACTCACTCCCGCCATGTAAAGGAATTAAGAGACAGACGCTTGGTAAAAAGCATCTCTGGAGAATGTTAGATCCGGAAGCTCAGGTGCACCCCTAATAAACAAATCCATTATGTTCTCAGAGTCAGCACAGTGTGTGGGAAAGCACACAGGTCAGGTGAAAGCCTCAGTTTTTCCAGTACAGCTCTATGACCTTGAATAAATTGCTTTCCTTCTCTGTATCTCATCTCCCTCATCTATAAAAGGGTGTAAAATCCTTATTCTCATCTAGAGTTGTAAAAATTCAATGCAGCAATGCATAGCGGACCTTTTAGGACACTGCTGGTTTTTCTTTGGGTTCTCCCCACTCTATATTTGAATCTGTGCAATTCATAGCTCTGTTCTCCCCTTGTCAGAGACTTTGATGTTTGCTTTTACAGCTCTAAAAGCTAAGCATTCACAAAGAAGGGGTGACAGAGATTGCTGCTCCACTAGAACCCCTGCAGGGAGGCAATCACCTCCCTCATCACATACAGCATTCAAACTAGAGAAAATTATTTCCATGAGTCTGATGCTCAATACTGGCCTGAGTATTAATGTCCGTATATTAATAATTTGTGGGGTCCAGTGCAAAATGAAAATGTGGGACTTCTTATTCCAAACCTATTAAGAATTTCAAGGCGGGAACAGCAGAGCATTAAACAAAGTATGGGACCCTTTGAGCTCATGCACGGGTTGCGTACTCAAAAGCCAGCCCTGCTTATACATTAAGCGCCCTCCTTCCCATATTCCTTTAGGGTGGAGGTATATGCAATGGAGACACCATTGCTCTAACTTATATCACCTATGTAGTCAGCCCTTTGCTACTTTTTATCCCAAATGCATGACCGTAAGTATTCCTCCTTCCTTTGATCTTTGCATTAAATTTGCTTTTGCATTCTGAAATCCAACTGCCTGGATTCACATTTGGATTCCACCCCTAACTAGCCTGTATGACATGGGCATGGTGCCTAACTTCTCTTTACCTCTATTTAGTAAAAATCCTGAAAATTAAGGACGATAATAATAGCAACCTTATAGACCTGTGGATGAAACAAGCTAATAATTTGAAGTTTGTGAATAGCATCTAATGCAGTGGGTCTCAACCATGGCTGCACATTCAAACCTCTTGGAGAACTGTTTAAAACTTCCTTATTTCTGGGTCCCCATCCACAACCAGTTGAGTCAGAGTCTTTATGAGTGAGGCCAGGATATTGGTAGTTTTAAAAAGCTCATAGGAAATTTCAGTGATCTGGAGAATGGAGGACCACTAGCCTTATACATGGCAAGTATTTAACACAGTGTTGGCTAGTTAATACACAGTGTAGCTAAACAAAGAAGTAAAATGTTCTGCATTTCAGCTCTTCCCTTGGATCTACTCTGCATCTGGCTCCTTTCTCCTACTCCCATCTGCTTTTATCCAACATGTACCTGAAAGCAATATAAATCAAATCTGAAGATGTCTTAAGGTGCTCCCACTGAGAAGAAGGTGCCTTTGAATACAGTCTCCCCATTAACCTAGAAATGAAAGGGGGAAATGTCAACTTCTCCAACAGGGGTCTTTCTCTGATATCAAGGTGGGCTGTATTCCAAAAGCTTCGCACACTGGGGGCTTTAGGGGACAAGGAGGACTTCAGTCAAGTCACTAGAGATCCTTAAATAATGCAAAGCAGAGAAGCAAGGCAGCAACTAGAATGTTAATTTCTTGAGCTCATATTTCTCTCCCATCAGTGTGGATAATCATCTTTTGAAAATGTCCTTTTGTCATATTTATGATGGTGACACATCCATTATGAATACAGTAGCTCATTTGCAACATGACCTGACAAGTATTGAATGCTCTCGGCTACATTTAATTCCACGATAACTAAAATCATTTGTGTTTCTTAGTAACCAGAAAGGATTCAGGTTATATAAAGCTTAAAACAGGAAGAACTTTATGACTTCTCCTTCACAATCAATCTAACAACCAAGATGGGGCCTGGGGTTGAGATAGGAGCTGTAGGAATGAAGGCAACTTGGCCTCAAGATCAAGAGGATGTCAATTTCAGGCTGAGGTTCAGGGACACATTTTTGGAGGGAAGTTGGATGAACCAGTGACAAATGGTTTTCTAACTACAAGTCAATGACCTTCTCCTCCAGCTAGGCCAAGGAATCGGTTTACAAACTCAAAGGCTTTGAAACTCAGACTATAAAATCTGACTCAGGGAAAATCTCAGAGGCCCAAATTCCAACATCTAGTTGTTGAATACTTGCTACATTTGCTGTGATTGTGGGTCTAACAGAAAGAAGGAGATCCTGCCTGAAAGCTATTTATGTTCTAGTTGGATCCCCAATTCCTAAACACCTGAGAAGGAAATTCCTAACAGGTATTACAAAATGACATAGGTTTAGACAAAGAAAGCATCATAGGACAACGTTTTTAATGAATTTTACAATCATAGTGAGTCCTAAAGTTCACTGTGCAGGTTAAAAAAAAGATTTCTTTTTGGAAGAACACAATAGAATAAACTGAACTAGACTAGATCAGAGTGCTTTTCTTTTAGTTAAGTAAATCGTTAGGATTAAGAGCTGTTTTCTAAAAGTTTTGTTTCCTTTATATATGCTTATTTATATGCATCTTAGATTACAATGTAAAATGGAATTTTTGCTATGGTATTCAAAGTCCAAAAAGAATGAAATTAACCATTATTAAGGGACAGAATCTCCTCAGGGCCTTCAGGGCAGAATCTACAAATTGGTGGTTCACAGGATATATATAGCCTATTAGGAGTGGGTCGGTTGGGAATTTTATTATTGTTGTTTTATGGTTCACAAAATGAGGTTTGTAAAAAATAAGAGTGAATGGTCAGCAGTTAAAAGCCAGGAGTTTCCATATTTTAAAAATACAGATTTTGGTAGGGCGCTGTGGCTCACGCCTATAATCATAGCCCTTTGGGAGGCTGAGGCAGGTGGATAACCTGAGGTCAGGAGTTTGAGACCAGCCTGACCAACAAGGTGAAATCCCATCTCTACTTAAAGTACAAAAATCAGCCAGGCATGGTGGTGTGTGCCTGTAGTCCCATCTACTCGTGGGGCTGAGCCAAGAGAATTGTTTGAACCCAGGAGGCGGAGGTTTCAATGAGCCGAGATCATGCCACTGCACTCTAGCCTGGGTGACAAAACAAGACTCCATCTCAAAAAAAATTCTAGGTTTTCTTCAAATACCAGAACATTTGGAAATAATGAGTCCATTTACCTACAGACCAGGAGATCCCAGACAAACTTTCTTCTGAAAAAGGTAAATGTCTGATGGGTAAATCAAGTGGATCTATTTCCACATTATTCTTTATCCCTGGATCTTTTGGCTTGACAATGATTGGGACCTGGTAGGTGCTCCTGTCCCAGCCTACATTTTTGACCTTGTTCCTCACCCACCTTCTGTTGCAGTCAAACTAGAGAGCTAAAGTGTCCAAGAATAGCTCTGGCCATCCTCTAAATATGTAGCACTCTATCTTCACCTCACACCCTCTGCTGGTTGAAATGAGTTCAAACATACAGACCTTCCAAAAAGGTTTTCTGAATCTTGTATCTCCTAGCAGTTTCCATCCCCGAATCCTCCTAGTATATTCTACCCCTCTACTGCCCTTGTAGTACTCTATAATTCTCTAAAATAAGTCATTCTTGTTTTTTATCACCTGTCTTGCTGAGTAGGTTATGAGTCCCTGAATGCAGGAACCATGTCACATTTGTCTGTACTTTACCATCACATTATCTAGACCAGTAAAAGGCGTATAGCTGATACTCAATAATTGCTTGATGAATTGCATTACAAAAGATTTCAATATAAGCTTATTTATTAAAGCATTGTTTGAAATAGTAAAAAAAATAAAAATAAAAAAGGAAAACAATCCAACTGTCTGTCAGTTGAGTTTGAATAAATCAATTGCAGCACCTCCATACAATGGAATACTCTGAGACTAGTAAAAATGATTCAGATCATATATTTGATCATATATTATAGATCATATATATAGATCATATAGATCATATATTTGATCTATATATTTGATGATATATTATAGAAAGATGTTGCGGGCATATTACTAAGTAAAAAAGCAATTGCCAGAACAACATAGACAGCATTATCTGAAAAACCTTGTAAATAGACATTTTTATATGTAAAAAAGATCTAAAAATATATTTATTCATTCACCTCATAAATATTTCTGAAATTCCTACTGTGAGGCAGAAACTATGTTAAGAGCTGCACATATAGTATATAGCTAAGAAAAATCTCTATGAACATGGAATTAACAGTCCAGCATGGAAGGTGAAGAAAAATTATATGTAAGACAATAATGAGTGCAACAAAGAAAAATAAAGCAGAAATATTGGATAAAGAGTAACAGAACTAATATGGAGAAGATTTCTATATTAAATAAGTATTCAGAAAACACCTCTTCAATTAGGAATTATTTTTCCCAAAAACCAAAATGAAGTGAGAGAATAAGCTACATCATTATTTGGAGGAAGAGGATTCCAGGCAGAGAGAACTCCAAGTGCAGAGGTCCTGAGGCACAAGTATACTGGCTGTGGTGAGGGAAACCAAGGAAAAGGAAATGCAATATAAGATGAAATCAGAAAATTAGTGTGAAATCACATTATGTAATGCCCTATAGGGGACTTTAAGTGAGTTGAGAGAGAGGCCAGGTAAGCATTAGAAAAAGAAAAAAGAGTTTGCAATGGACTTGGTAAGTTCAAGCAACCTATTAGACCTTCAAATGGGAAGTAGATAGTTTGATACATTCTCTACCATTCAGGGGGCATGTGTAAGCTGTATTATAGATTTAGGATAACATATAAAATGGTATTTAAATCCATTTTCTAGGTTGGCAAGACTACTTCAAAAATAAATGCAGAAAGCAAAGGGGTCTGTAAACAAAAAATAAAATTATAAGCTCTCCCAACCCTCTGAACAGACCCCTCCTCTCAGCCAAGGGCATTTCAAAGTTAACCTGAAAAACTAGCTCAGGCCATAATGGGAAGTGGTGGAGGAGAAGGTAGTCATACATGCTTCATTACCATTAACGTCAACACAAACCCTAAAACTGATAGAACAGACTCTTTAAGTCTGATAAGAAACATTTACAACCTATTGTCTCTAAACCTGCTATCTGGAGGCTTCGTCTGCATAATTAAATCTTGGTCTCCACAACCCCTTATCATAACCCAGACATTCCTTTCTTTGGATAATAACTCTTTCAATTACCAATCAGAAAATCTTTAAATCTACCTATGACCCAGAAGTCCCCATTTCAAATCGTCCCACCTTTCTGGACCAAATCAGTGTACATCTTACATGTATTGATTGATGTCTCATATCTTCCTAAAATGTGTAAAATCAAACTGTACCCCAACTACCCTGGGCACATGTCATCAGGACCTCCTGTGGCTGTGTCATGAGCAGCATGTCCTTAACCTTGGCAAAGTAAATTTTCCAAATTGATTGAGACCTTTCTCAGATACTTTTTCATTCACAGGTCTGAGGACTGAGCTTTATGGCATTCCATCATTTAGGGGTCTGGGAGATAAAAGAAGCTGAACAAATATTACTTACAAGGAGGGATCTGAGAAAGGAGGATAAAGGAGAGAGCTATATTAAAGGAATCTAATAAAGAAAGTACAGTAGCAATGAATGGATGCTTACAAGTTTAACAATGGTAGCAATAGCTTTTAATTGTTTGTGAACATCTCCATTGATAAACCCCACAGAGCCCAGATGAGGATGTCAATAGTGCTATAAGGCTATCCACTTGATGGAATGCATAGCAGATATTTCCTCCCTTGGTAAATTTTCCTAATCTTTGCGTATCACTATCTCCAGTCTTTCAACCACAGACATTCCTTTTGTCAGGTGCCTCAAGAAACTGTATCCTGTCATTGTATTTTTTAACAGAATTCAGGAGAAGAGAGTATACTAGTAGGTGGAGTCAGATAATTATACAAATCATTTACATCTGGTATTTGCATGCTACAACACTATTATGCACAGTGCCATTCTAGATTTTAATCTTATTGGGTTCTTATATGAGCCTAGCAAGTTGGGTTATGCAGGTATTATTACAATTATTATTATAGTAGAATTGCATCTTGCTTGGAAGTGGGATCTGAAGCACATAAAGAGAAAATTATATATAGTCAAAATTACCTGTGAGAATTTTTTCCTCTCAAAAACTCCATCACACTCAGTTCTCCTTCAAGTATTAGGATTCATTGCTGTTTCTTCCACTCATACCTGGTAAAGTGGATGGTTTTTCTCTGGGCTCATGCTGTTCAAAAAAATAGAGACATATTCAGTATAGCAAGATGCACACTATTTCTTCATTTTTTTAAATCTCCTGTTCTTCTTTTCTACCTCTTTTCATAAATATTTATGGTCTCTCCTACATATCAGGCATCATCACAGGTATTGTATACACAGCCATGAAACAGAAAGACTATATTCTTGACTTCAGCAGGCTTACAGTCTAGCATACATTGTGAGAAGCACATGTGATGCAGGAACAATAGTCCACACCTTTGGCATACACGCTGTTTCCATTTATGGCTAGCAGAACCCTTGCACTAGTTAAATTACTTCTTTTCTTCTTCACAGAGTGCTTATATTTGAATTTGTCTAGGATAAACTTCCATCAGATACAATTCTGTATTGCCATAATACAAATGAAGAAATAGGCTTAGAGAGAAAAGGTGACTTCCCAAAAGTCATTCTATCATAGCAGAATTAAACTTATTTATTTACTTATTTATTTGTTATGTTAAATCCCATGTTCTCCTTCTTCTATCCTCCTAGATATTTCTTCTCTTCTCTGACATGGTAACTCTTTTGGGCTGAGTCTGCACCTCCCCTTATCCCCTCTAAATGGGACAGCATGGCCTTGCTCTTGTCTTTTGTTTGTCTTTTGCTCTTGACTTTTCCCTGTCCAGTTACAAATTTCTGTTACTATCCTCATCTTAGCCTCGCCTGAAGAAAACATGGCTATGAACGTCTCCATTGCTTAGTCTTTTGCTTTTAGTATCCTTGACTCTTGGTCAGAATTAGTCCAGGCATGGCTACTGAATAGGAAGAACTTGATTTCACTTTACTGATATCTCAACTTTCCAACATCCCTGGAGATTCTATTATATTCCTATAACCCAAGTAGGAAATTGTCATTTTTACTGAGGATAAACCTATTTAGGTGAATATCCCTCTGCAGAATCGTTTATCTTCTATTCCAATTTATACTGTAGACATGGCTCTTGTCCAAAACACAGTGATTTATTAGGGTTTCTATTTAGGACTGTGTTTAAAGACACTATGCCCTACATTGTGAGACTGTTAGAGTAAGAAATTCCTGTAAAATTAAATTTCAAGCAGAACAAATTGTGTGGGGGAGGACAGACAGGATTGTCTGAAGCACATTGTCTGATGTCTTACTGGTGAGACTGCGAAACCCTTCTTATCGTGTCAGGTTGACCTCACCTATTACTGTGTAAAAGTAGAAAGTTAAGGCAGTGTGACTTCATTTAGGTAAATAGATGTGCTATATTATAAAGTTTCTCTGAATGTTTTTGAACAGTTGCCACTGTAATTTTATGATATAATGACTTGGTTTAATGTCATGGCCATTTAATGTAGTTTTTACATTCACCTGAGACAAGCCATGAGAAGGAACAAGTGATTACTTGCAAACAGAGACCTTTTACAAATTGGTTTTTAAAAATGAGAGGAAGAAAATGGTGAAGTCTCCAGATCCTTATCCTCACTAAAGAGCCATGGGCATGCAGTCACCTTTCTGGGCCTCAGTTTCCAACAGGGTAAGAAACGTTAGCTGCTATAAGAAGCAACCTTAAAATCTTGGTGGTTATTTGCTCACTCACTTCAGTATAAGGAGTATGTGTGGAGTGGTAGGTTCTGGCGCTTCCAAATTGAGGCTTCAGCATTTTCAGTAAGTAGTCCCAAATTAACACCATTTGAAAGTTTTTTCATGGTGACCACCACCGACCTTATGAAAAGAACAATTTTCGACGGTCAGCTTACTCTTTGCAGCATTTTCTCCCTAACATTTTTCCAGCTCTAGGGACTGACTACAACTTTAACTTGGATAATAGTGAAAGAGTCGGCTGTCTCTTTGATACCAAATAATTACATTGGAAATAAATGTTTATGTTGTAATCTACCACTAATTGTGTAACATTTTAGGCTTCTTAATTACTCAAGTATGTGAAATTATCGTATCCAAGTGAATTATAGAAGAAACGCCACGCTCTGAGTTTCAAATTAAGAGTCCTTTATTAGGGGGTGACCAAGAGATGGTTAATGCTCAAAATGCTCTCCACCCCGAGGAAGGGGCTGGATTTTCCTTTATACCTTGAATTTGGTAGGGGAGGGGGAACCTAGTTGAAGTGGAATTTTACAGCGGCAGAATGAGCAGGTTAGAGGGATATGGTTGTAGGCCAGGGTATTTCCAAACAATCACCAAGGGAGATTCAAAGAGAGTTATTCACAATAGCAGGTGTGCTTGCCAAGCAGAATGGAGTTACATTGTTTATATGGTAGGATAAGCACAGAGTCAGCGTGACATAAGCACAGCATCAGTGTGGGGCCCTGTTACGCACGCGAGAGAGACATGGCAGGGAGGGAGAGGCAAAAATGGAGTTTACAGCTAAGATGGAGTCAGGCTAGCATAAGCTAGGTTATTACAAAATAACAAATTTATTAACTTTTTAGTTCATTGATTCTGGATGTGTTCTTCACAAAACTTCAGCCATAAGAAAAGATATCTGGTTGATTCAGAAGAAAAACTTGTTTTTCCAAAAAGTATTTTCTCAAAACAATTTCTTAATGGAATTTAATGGTTTTTGATATTCAAATTATTCTCTTTTCTCTTCCTCCTCTGAGGAGAAGAAACTAAAAAACAAGTAGATTTCAGATCACCAAAAAGAAGAAACTGGCAGGAGGCTTAACATTTAGTGTCTTGGGTTTTTTTTCGACTACCAAACAGTCCATGATTCTTTCTTTTATTGTATTTATTTAACTCCTTCTTCATATCTACATATGACTTATTTACACTGCTAGTTTTTCATTATTTTCAGTATTTACTATCTAAGGTTTGTGGTGGCTGGTTTTGCATTTTTTTAATTTAAAAGTTTTGTTGTTTTTGTTTTGGCTGACTATATGAGGTATATTCCTTCACTTCTCTACTTCTTGACCATTGTGTAATACCATCTAATTATTCAAACCAAGATAATTTGAATAAATAATACTTGATTCCACCTTTGGGAAACTCACACATAGTCTTAGGTCCTACATAAATCATCTATATGTGGAGTTTCACAAGGGTAGGATTTAAAATGTGTCTTACAGGATGGAAGGGAACCTGAAGAGCAAGCCTTGCGATGGTGAATGGGGCAACAAGTTTAGAGGTAGAATGTGCAAAACACAAGGTCTCTTCTGGCAGGGTTAGAGAGCAATTTGGGGAAAGACCCAGATAGGGATTTCTCACATAAACACCTAGAATATTTGGACTCTAGTTTTCTTCAACGTCTATTTCAGAGAGCACAATTTCCTTACTGTTTCATAAAAAGAGGGAATCATATATTTAAGATATGCTTCATATGACTTTTACCTCTATTATTAATATTGAACTTTGATTTAATGCTTACTCTTGCTCTAAGCCATGGCTAAGTATATTACTTGCATTATCATTTCATTTTTACGGTAGGTAGGTACTATCATCACCAACATCATCGTCGTCGTATTTATTACTTATTGTTGTGTAGCAAATCACCCTAAAACTGACTTAAAACAATTATCAACATTATCTGTGGGTCAAGAGTTTGGCAGCATCTTGACTGGGAGTTCAGGCTCAATGTCTCCTATTTAGTTGTAGTCAAGTCATCAGCCTGAGCAGAAGTCCTCTGAGGACTTCATTGCTTAGAATGTACTTCCCAGTTGTCTTGCTCACATGGCTGCCATGTTGGTGCAGGTTGTTGGTGGAAGGCTTTTTTCTACAGAGGATTTCCAAAGGGCTCTTTGAGGGTCCTCATGACATAGCAGTTGGCTTCCTCCAGAGCAAGTTATCCAAGAGAGAGCAAGAAGGAGACACAGTGCCTTTCATGACTCAGCTTTGAATACAACTCTGCAACATCCTATGGGCTACATCGTTTCTGATGAGGGAAGAGACTAACAAGTGTGTGAACACAGTAGGAGAGGATAGTTGCAGGCCATTTCATAGGTCATAATCATTATTTTGTCTTGCAGATCAGGGAAATAAAATCAGAGAGATGAAGTCATTTGATGAAGAACATAAAACATTGGGAAGGTCACTTAACCCAGACACTGATTTAGAGAAAGCAAATTTTGAAACTATTCTATATTAATCTCCAATAGATGATTTCTTTCTTAGTGTCACACAGATATTAACCTAATAAATAGTCTGATAAATCTTTCTGTAATGAAAGTAGTTTCCAAACTTACAAGTTTATCTTTTCTTTTTCATTCCTTTTCTCCTCCCTCTTTTCTTTTTCTTCCTTCTTCTTTTCTTCCTTTTTTCTTTCTTTCTTCCTTTTTCTTTGATTTAAATAGAATATTAACATCCTGAAGAACACGCTTTGGGAAATGTCACTGTAGGAAATAGGAATAATTAGATGATTTTAAATAAGACAAGTGAAGCGAATGATATTAGGGTAGATTAATTTGATAAGTGTGTAGGACAGATTGGTGGGAGAAGGAACCAGAGGCATGCAAATGTGTTTTGTTAAGAAAACAGAAACCAAACAAACAGACAAAAAAAAGGTAAACAAAAAGCAAGGGATGATTGCACATGTGACTTGGAAAAAAGCAAATGAAAGAGTGAAATAATGCAGGGTGGTGGAAAGGGGGAGAGCTGTCTACAAACTACATAAAGCAGAAGATTAGAGTGGATAAAGGCAATGCACTGAGTCAAACGCATCAGGCTTTGTTTCTTAGCTCTGCCCTATAAGCTATGGGATATAGGAAAAGTCACTTCAAACCTCTATGACCCCAAAATTATTCACCTGAATAGGCAGGCCAAATTATGGTACCCCCTGTTGTTGGGAGAACTAAAAATCACATGGTAAATGTTCATAAAAAATTTTTATTACCATTTTTCATATTAAACTATAATTACCTGAAGAAATGCAAAATTAAAAGTGAATTTTGATTATGAATAGGATATTAATTTTTAAAACTTTTTTCAAAACTCAGAACCCTGTCCTTCAAGGTCTTGTGATTAATGTATCATGATAAATAGGACATTGTTCTAGTTGAAAGAAGGAGCTACCTTCTTGCTCCCCTTCCTTTTTTTATCCTGAAGTGTTAGTCAAAGAACCTATATAGAATGCCAGGAAATCTACAAGGTACTTTTTGAAAATCATCAGATTAAAACCAAACTACCAGTGCCAATATTTGAAATAAACTGTGAGAAGATCATGGCACAAGTAGAAGAGATGTTTACCCATAGACCACATATAAATAGAAACAGATGAACATATCTTAACACAAAGCATCTGCAACCCCAAAAAGCTTAACTCCAGTGCCAGAGAAGAGAAAACGTGAATAAGCAATAAGCCTGACTACTGATATCAGAATTCAGTTTTCATTATTTCTAATAAACATTGATTTCCATAAATATTTATCATAACTTTTCAGAGCAGGTGCTGGGTCTTATTTACTGCCATATCCCCAGTATCTTGCTCAATATATACCATTTAATGTTAATTGATAAATATCAGTGGAATGAATAAGTGATGGAGTAAGGGGATAAAGGAATAAATGTTTGCATGAAAGAATTCAGTAGAGATGAGAATAAATGGATGTGAGAAACACTTAAAAAGAAGAATAAATAAAATTTCACTACAAGTTGATGCACTGAATGAAGAAAAGAAATTTCCTGACTTGTAAGAAACAAGACAGCTGAACTTTATGATTCTCTTTTGGCTTAAAAAGCCCATACTTCTAATGCTTTGTGACTTACAAAATTCCCTACATCTTTAAGCTTGGTTTGCAGACTGCATCCATAGTACTGCATGTCATAGAAATTTGGAATTGAGGAGGAAAATCCCATTTGAGAGAGAAGATAAAAGAATGCATGTCTATTATATATCAGTTACAAAATTGAAAAAGTTTTTAAAAAAGAATTTGTGGTCTGTATTAGGGTTCTCTAGAGGGACAGAACTAAGATACGTATACATATATAATAAGATATATATAAATGTATCTTATGTATCTAATAAGATATATATCTATATATGGATATATAGATATACATAAAGGGGAGTTTATGAGTATTAACTTACACAATCACAAGGTCCCACAATAGGCTGTCTGCAAGCTGAGGAGCAAGGAGAGCCAGTCCAAGTGCCAAAACTGAAGAACTTGGAGTCCGATGTTCAAGGGCAGGAAGCATCCAGCACAGGAGAAAGATGTAAGCTAGGAAGCTAGGCCAATCTCTCCTCTTCACATTTTTCTACCTGCTTTATATTTCCTGGAAGCTGATTAGATTGTGTCCACCAGATTAAGGGTGGATTGCCTTCTCCAGCCCACTGATTCAAATGTTAATCTCTTTTGGCAACACCTACACAGACACATCCAGGATTAATACTTTGTATCCTTCAATCCAATCAAATTGACACGCAGTATTAGCCATCACAAGTCTACCCCTTGTCAGCCTGAACCCATAAACATCTCCTGAAATCATACAAAATCTTCAAATAAAGACAACAATAAGGTCATAATTATGCCTAACATAATTCAGCTATCCTTCTAACAAGTGGAAACGCACCAAGCCCCAACACAAATACTATTACATAAAATTAACAATGTTTAAAGGTTGATATGAAGTCAGGAAATCTTATGTCACATGATAAAGAAAAAGGAAATAAAATGGAGATATTTTCTTAGTACAAATGTATACATGCACAAACATGTTTTTCACAAAAGAAGAAGGAAATACTCATGATAATTATAGTCCTCATTTCTTCAGCTGGTCCTGTGGTGGTAGCTGGTATTGATGACTACCTTCTTCTACTTCCCATTCTGTATTCTCTTTGCCTTCAGCAAGCACTGCAGCAGGTCATGGTTTTTTCCTGGTGGAGTGACCCAAACCTTCCTTCCTGAGGGATCTGGGCCATTTGTAGTCCTTCCTGGATTGGGCTGTTGTAGTTTCCCATTGACCTTAATCATAAGGCATAATACTAAAAGGCCCCCTATGGATCTCCCATATTCCATGCATATTCTCCCTTACCTCCAGTGTGTAATAGTAGACTGATTTCATCTTGATAGTCTGGGTCATTTATCCCAGCGAACACTGTAATTCCCTTCTTAACCTGTTTACTTAAAGGGAAGAGGAACCCAAAGTGTCCAGGTGGCAATCTTAACTTCCAGTTTAATGGAATCGTTGTGTCTCCTGGTGGCAGCATGGCCCATTTTATGGCTAGATGGATCAGAAAGCACCCAGTTCATAACAGGTAGTTCAAACCACATGGTGACTTGATAACCCATGGTCAAATGTTCAATTTCCACCAAAGCTCAGTATCAGACCAAGAGCTGTCTCTCAAAAGGAGAGTAGCTATCTGCAGAAGATGGCAGGGTCATGCTCCAAAATACTAGAGGCCTCTGCTGTGATTCACCTATTAGGCCTGCCAAAGGCTCCAAGCAGCATCCCTATCTGCCACTGACATCTCAAGCACCATTGAATCTGCTGGGTCATATGGCCTAAATGACAAGAGCAGCTTGCATAGCAGCCTGGACCTGTTTGCAGAGCCTTTTCTGTTCTGGACCCCACTCAAATCTGTCAGTCTTTTAGGTCGCTCGATAAATGGGCCAGAGTAACAAACCCAAATGAGGAATGTGTTGCCTCTGAAATCCAAATAGCTCCACTAGGCATTGTCCCTCTATCTTGGTTTCAGGAGGGGCCAAAGGCAGCAACTTACCCTTCACCATAGAAAGAATATCTTGACAGGCCCCACACCACTGGACCCCTAGAAATTTTACTGAGTTAGAAATTCCCTGAATTTTAGTCAGATTTATTTCCCATCCTCTGGAATGCAAATGTCTCAACAATAAGTCCAGTGTGTTTGCAAGAATACTCACTGGATTCAATCAGCATAATGTCCTCAATGTAATAGACCGGTGTGAAAGTCCCTCTGAATAAGATTATGACACAAACCTGGATGGAGAGTTGAATAGCCATGAGGTAGGACAGAAAAGGTCTATTGCTGGCCTTACTAGCTGAAAGCAAATTGCTTCTGCCGGGCCTTATGGAGAGGAATGGAGGAAAAAAAGATATTTGCCAAGTCAATGGCTGCATACCAAGTACGAGGAGTTCTATTAATTTGATCAGACAATAAAATTACATCTAGTACAGCAGCTGCAATTGGAGTCACCACTTGGTTAAGCTTACGATAATCCACTGTCATTCTCTAAGATCTAGCTGTCTTCTGCACAGGCCAAATGGGAGAGTTGACTAGGGATGTGGTGGGAATCACCACCCCTGAGTCTTTCAAGTCCTTGATGGTGGCACTAATTTCTGCAATACCTCCAGGGATCTGATATTGTTTTTGATTTACTATTTTTCTAGGTAGAGGCAGCTCTAATGGCTTCCATTTGGCCTTTCCCATCATGATAGCACTCACCCCAAGCAATTTTATTCAGTAAAGCAAATGATTAGAAGTCTTGGGGCCAAAACAATCGCAACGTATTCTCAAACTTTAAATGTTTAAGAAGTCTGGTTTGCTAGCATGGAGCCAGTCATGCAAAAACCCCACTGTTCTTCCCAAAATCTATATTAGCCAGGCTTCTTTAGAAAGACAGAACTAATAGGATATACATAAAGGGGAGTTTATTAAGTATTAACTTACACAATCACAAGGTCCCACAATAGGCTGTCTGCAAGCTGAGGAGCAAGGAGAACCAGTCAGAATTCCAAAACGGAAGAATTTGGAGTCTGATGTTTGAGGGCAGGAAGCATCCAGCATGGGAGAAAGATGTAGGCCAGAGTCTAGTCCTGTTGCTGCTCTTCACGTTTTCTGCCTGCTTTACATTTGCTGGAAGCTGAGTAGATTTTGCCTACCAGATTAAGGGTGGATCTGCCTTCCCTAGCCCACTGACTCAAATGTTAATCTCTTTTGGCAACACCCACACAGACACACTCAGGATTAATACTTTATATTCTTCAATCCAATGCACTCAGTATCAGCCACCACTGGGCCTATGATATTTGAGGAAAGGACATTAAGGAAGAACTATTTAGATGACAACTAGGGATATGGTAGAAGACAAAATAGGTAAAAATGAAGGGCTAGCTGTGTATTTGCAGTATGCCATGAGTGTGAGCCTTTATGTTAAATACAAGGAATGAAAAGCACTGATTAATTCGTGGAATTGACAACACAGAGGTCAGTGAGTAGAGGTTCTAAAATCATAATGATAATCATTCACAATTTCTAAGCATTTACAATGTCAATGCTTTGGTATTTTCTTTTCACGTATTATTATATTTAATTCTTCTGGCATTTCTGTGATAAAGATCAAGGATTTGTAAACTTCTTTTGTAAGAACCAGATAGCAAATATTTTAGGCTTTGTGGGCCCTATCATCCCTATTACAACTATAGCCATGCACCACATAATGATATTTAAGTCAACGACAGACTATAATGGTCGTCTCAGTTATTATAATGCAGCCAAAAAATTCTTATCATCTGGAAAATGTCTATCCCTTAGTGACAACTTCCAGTCCTGCAAGCTCCACTCATGGTAAGGGCCCTATACACATATACCATTTTTTATCCTTTATACCATATTTTTACTGTACATTTCTATGTTGAGATACACAAATACTTCCCATTGTGTTACAGTTGCCTACAATATTCAAGACAGTAACATGTTGTACAGGTTTGTAGCCTAGAAGCAATAAGTAATGCCTTCTAGCCTAGGTGTGTAGTAGGCTATCCCACCTAAGTTTACGTAAGTACACTCCAAGATGTTCAAACAATAATAAAATTGGCTAACAATGCATTTCTCAGAAGGCATCCCAATTAAGTGATACATGACTCTACTTAATTCTGCAGTTTTAGGAGGAAGCAGTCATGTATAATATGCAAATAAATGGGTGTGGTTACATCCCAACAGTTTATTACACAAACATGAAGCAAGCCCCTGGATGTAGATCATCATTCCTACTCAGTGTCTTTTGGTCTACAGAGTGAAGACTCCAACTCAACTCTTTCTATGCCAGAATCTCTCCTAACAACTTCATTATATTGCTTGCAATCAAGCTTCAGGAAGGTAACTTCAGCAGAGGACTGTAAGCTGAATTACAAAGGAAAAACTGGTTTCTAGAGACATGAAGTCTAGATGGAAAAATCTAAACAGTATTCACTGACATCTAAAACTAGGGAGATATATTAGTCTGTTTTCCACCCCTGCAGCAGGGGTGGAGGGCTCGTACCCTCTGAAGCCATGGATTGAGCTATACTTTGGCTTCTTTCAGCCATGGCTGGAGTGCATCAAGTGACACAGGGCACCAAGTCCCTAGACTGCATAGAGCAGGGGAACCCTGGGCCTGACCCACAAAACCATGTTTTCCTTTTAAGCCTCTGAGCCTGTGATGGGAGGGGCTGCCATGATGACCTCTGACATGCCCTGGAGACATTTTCCACTTTGTCTTTGAGATTAGCATTTAGCTCCTTCTTACTTATGCACGTTTCTGCAGCCCTTGAATTTTCCTCAGAAAGTGGGATTTTCTTTTCTATTACATTGTCAGGCTGCAAATTCACCAAACTCTTATGCTCTACTTCCCTTATAAAACTGAATGCCTTTAACAGCACCCAAGTCACATCATGAGTGCTTTGTTACTTAGAAATTTCTTCTGCCAAATAACCTAAGTCATCTCTCTCAAGTTCAAATTTCCACAAATCTCTAGGGCAGGGGCAAAATGCCACCAGTCCCTCTGCTAAAACATAACAAGAGTCACCTTTGCTTTAGTTGCCAACAAGTTCCTTATCTCCATTTGAGACCACCTCAGCCTGGGTCTTATTGTTCACATCACCATCAGCATTTTTGTCAAAGCCATTCAGCAAGTCTCTAGGAAGTTCCAAACTTTCCCATATTTCCCGTCCACATTTTCCTGTCTTTTTCTGAGCCTTCCAAACTGTTACAACCTCTGCCTTACATTTTCAGGCATCTTTTCAGCAATTCCCCACTCTACTGGTAACAATTTACTGTGTTAGTCTGTTTTTTACATTGCTGATAAAGACATACTCAAGACTGGGCAATTTACAAAAGAAAGAGGCTTAACATACTTACAGTTCCACATGGCTGTGGAGGCCTCACAATCATGGTGGAAGGCAAGGAGGAGCAAGTGATGTCTCACATGGATGGCAGCAGGCAAAAGAGAGCTTGTGCAGGGAAACTCCTGTTTCTAAAACCATCAGATCTTGTGAGACTCACTCACTATCATGAGAACAGCTCAGGAAAGACCCATACCCATAATTCAATCATCATCTGCTGGAGAAGTCAGCCAATCACCTCCCACTGGTAGGAATTGTGGGAGTTACAATTCAAGATCAGATTTGGGTGGGGACACAGACAAACCATATCAGGAGGTAATAGTAGCAACAGATGAGAGAGAATGGATAAAGTTTACCATTATCACAGTAGATAGAATCTCCATGATTTTATAACTAATTGGATACCTGGTGGTGTAGTAGGACAAGGAATGCATACACAGTGTGGTACTCTCAAGGAAGCAGAAGGAATAAACTCTATCAAATTCTCCTAAGAGGTTGAAGGGAAGACTGAGAATTGACCATTGAATTTTGTGACCTGAAGGTCACTAGTCACCTAAATAAAAGCAATCTTGGAAGAATGATGAGGAACAAAAGTCAGGATAAATTAAGATCTCAAGAGAATAGGAAGGCAGGACCAAAAGGAAGTTCCTATAACCTTTCGATGCCTTTTCAAAATTAAGAAATATCAAACCAATTGAAAGGTATTCTAGAAATCAACTGGCCTGTTCTCCACAAAAATGTCAATATTAAGAAAGATAAAGAAAGGCTGAGGATTAAAAAAGACCTACAAGACGTGACAGCTACATTTTATACATGATTGGTGACTGAACCCAGGATCATGGAAAATTATTGTAAAGAACATTGTTGAAACAATTGATAAAATTCGAATATCGGCTGTATTTTGACTAAGAGTATTATATCAATGTTTAGTCTCTCAAATTTTATCATCCAATTGTCGTTATGTAATGAATGACTTTGTCCTTCAGGGATAGACCCTGAGGCATTTCAGAGAGGATTATAAAAGATACAACTGTTACTCAACTGATTAGAAATATATATTTATGTGTGTGTGTGTGTGTGTGTGTGTGTGTGTGTACATATTTTTCTAAATCATTTACATGCATATATAAATATATATGGTATGTATGGATATATGTGTGTATGTATATATAAAATAAAGTAAATAAAATGATAACATGAATAAAAATAAATAGATATACATATAAAGCATATACAGGTAGAATATTGAATATATACATATGGAATTATCGAGGGGTCTATGGGAGTTCTCTGTATTATTCTTACAGCCTTCCTATAACTATGAAATTATTTTACAATAAAACACTTTTGAAAATGTTAAGGGTAATTATTTCTGAGTAGTGAAATGAGTCTTTTCTATCTCCTTATCTCTATTTCAGTTTTCTCAACAGCAAATAAAGATCAATTGTGCAGAAACATAAGTATTTTTCAGTGATGAGAGAAAAATATATCAATTAACTTTATCAACCACTCAAAAGAGAAGTGTTGTAATGATTTGGGCAAATACTAATTTTATGAAAAATATTTACTGTATTTTTTTGAAATTATATAAAAAGATTTAGGACAGCTCTTTAATGGTGAGATTATACAGCACAGGTGATATTTTGTGGGCAAATGTTCTATGTATCAACAAAGAAGTTTATAAACTGGAATATTGCTCTAAGTATTTTCATATTTATTATAATGATAAAACACCAAGTGAACTGCTAATTTTGAATTTTCTTGAACTCAATTGGCACAACTTGCTTATGGGCTTACATTTTAATCTCAATGTTCTATGTGCTGCTTTACTATTCAAAGAGGAAAAGACTCCAAACACAATTAACTATACCCCTTGGTCTCCCTGAGAAATTCCTATAGGGAATCTGTGAAAGAAAGGGTAGGATTAGGGTAATCATACAAAATCACTTTAGTCAGATTCTCACCCTTGGGAAAATCTGGCTTAACACCCCTTGGCTAGAAGAACAAGTTTGTCATTATCACAGTAACAGATTTTTGGTAGAAACTCAAAAGCCACTTGTTGATTAATTGGCAGAAATGGGAGGAAAGTTTATATCAGAGACAACTTGACTTTGCAAGATCTAGCAAGGTTGCCATTAACTCTCACTGTCACAGAATGCGCAATATAAAGGCCATAGTGTTAGGAGACTGGGTAGCTTGTTTTAAGATGCAATCCATCTAACAAGAAGAATAAGCTAATGTTGTTGACCATAAATCATCGAGTACTTTGTTGACTTAATAGCCAAATTAGAAAGAAAAATGGAAAAGGAAAAAATTAGTAAAGAAAGTTGAATAACAATAATATTACTATTGAGATGTGCAATTCAATGGAAACAAGTCATTTAAATTCAGCCTTTAAAAATAATTACAGAGATATCTTTTGGAATTATTATAAATATTGGGTTTGAAGGGGTTTAAAACTGTGTGTGTATATATGTGTACATATGTACATATGTGTATATATGTGTACATATGTACATATGTGTATATATAGACACACACACACATATATACACATACATATATATACAGTATACACACAAAGATACGATTTCAGTTTCTGGCAGCATAGTAAACTAAATAAACTAATTGATTGATCCTCTTGATAAAAAACCAAATAAAAATAAAAATAAATATCTATTTTAATGCATTGATGAACTGGCAAGAAGATAAAGATTTTTAAGAGGACTAAAGTTAAGGAAGAACAAGAGCCCAAGATGGTAAACAAGGATTAAAGCTTACTTTTACCCTAAGGGTATCTTCTGAGTCCAAATGACTATGGGCTTCATTTTTCATGGACTCATGGGGAATGAAGACAAGAGAAAAATCTTTCAGGCTAGTAAATCTAATAGGGGAATCTACACGTATACCTGGGGCTAAAAGAATTATACCCTCAACAGACAAACTAGAAATAAAGCTATACCTCCTAGGAGTAAAAAATAAAATTAGGTATCTATACCTTGTTGTTGAGTGAAAGTAAGGAAAAAAAATCTAAAAATTAAAAAGAAAAGAGCATACAATATACTAAAAAAAACCCTGAATTTCCATATGATAAGCAGTTGAAATATGTAAGTTTTTTAAAAATAACATTTTAAATTGTACCAACAAATCAATTTAACCAAAGATATCCAAGACCTTAAAAACAGAAGCCTTTGAAACTTTATTGAAATATATTAATTAAGTGTTAAATAAGTACACATATTTATCATTGTTCATAGATGGGAAGAATCAATATTGTAAGGATAACAGTTCTTCCAAAACTGACCTATATATTCAATGCCCATTGGCTTTACTTTGAAGTTTGACAAAAAGATTATGTGATTTAAATAGCAGAGCAAAGACTGGTAATAGCCAAAACAGCTTATCACATGAAGTACATAGTAAGATACTTGCCTTATCAGACATCAGGAGTTTTTATAAAAACAATATTTAAGATATGGTGGTATGAGCCCAGGAATAGATGAATAGAGTGGTAGAACAGTATCTGGAATCCAGAAACATATTTATAAATATATGGATGCTTGATTCACAGATTAGTGGAAAACATGAGCTTTTCTATAAATGGTACTAAAACAATAAAATTGAACTCCCAACTAAAACAAAACCATTTCATATGCATTAAAGACTTAAGTTTGAACAGCAAAAGGGTAGCAAATTTAGAGGAAATGTTGAAAATTGACTTCTCCATTCCATTCAAGGAATCCTTCATTTTATTCTGAAACTGACTTTAAATTAGAGAAGGACTTTTTAAATAAGATAGAAGTAGAAACCTTTTTAAGGCACAGGTAACCAAAAGAGGTTGACTGTAGAGGTTCGATGTCAATTTTCACCTAGAAGTAGCAAAATTATGCCTCCTCTTTCCCCTTTCAGAGTAGTTTCAGAGAAAGCATGCTAAGACAGAAGGTTTAAACAAGATTCACAGACTCACAAAATAAACAAAGCTACCCAGATTTCAAAAATTTATGGACTCACCGTCCAGAAACTAAGAAGGGCTCAAAATGAATTAAGAAAAAGAAAATCAATAGATGTCAACACCAAGATGACAAAGACATTAGAATTATTATCTGGCAAAGATTTTTAAGACAACCCATTATAAAAATGCTTCAGCAAACAATTACAAACATGCTTGAAACAAATGAAAACATAGAGCTCTTAGGAACTAAACAAAAAATCAAATCAAAGATATTTTAAAGCTAAAAGCAAATCTTAGAGCTCCCAAAATATAATACAGAAAATAAAAAGCTCAATGAATGAGCTGAACATCAGAATGGAAGGGGCAGAAGAGAAATCAGTAAAGGTAAAACAACAAAAGATATCCAATCTAAACAAATAGTGAAAAAGGATTAAAACCAAAACGAACACATTCTCAGGGCCTTCTGGAACGATCACAAAAAATCTGACATTGATTTCACTGGAAGGAGAGGTGAAGAAAGAGCAAGAATAAATAAGCAGTCAGAGAAATAACAGCTGAAAATTTGCTAAAATTAGCAACAGACAAACCTCTACAGACTCAAGGAGCTGAGCAAACCTTAAACAAGATAAACTAAAAATAAATTGAAAATCTATGCCAGAACACATTATAATCAATCATCTTAAAATTAAAAAAATAATAAATCTTGGAAACCACTTGAGAAAAATGACACATTATCTACAGAAGAAAACCATTAGAATGACAGAATTCTTATCAGAACAGGAAGCCAGTAGGAATTGGTGCAACACTTGCAAGTGCTGAAAGAAAAGGATTGCTAATCTAGAATCATATATACAGTGAAACTATCTCTCAGCAATGAAGGAAAAATCAAGATATTCTCAAATTAAGGAAAACTAAGATTATTTGGAAACAGCATACCTACTATAAAAGAATGGCTAAAATAAGCTCTAAACCAAAAGAAAACAATAAACAAGGAAACTTGGAATATCAAGAAGGAAGAAAGAACAAGGCAAGCAAAAATACAGGTAATTACAATAGGCTTTCCATCTCCTGTGGTGTTTTCTAAATTATGTTTGATAATTGAAGCAAAAAGTATAATAGTGTCTGATATAGTTCTAAAGTATATAGAGGAAAAAATTAGAAAAGTATTGTCATGTGTCACTTAATGATATGGATACATTCTAAGAAATATATCATTAGGCAATTTTATTATTGCACAAGCATGACATAGTGACTTACATAAATTTAGATGGTATAGGCTCCTCCACATATAGGCATGTAGTAGATAGCCTGTTGGTCCTTGGCTACAAACCTACATAGCATGTTACTGGATTAAATACTTTAGACATTTGTAAAACTATGGGAAATATTTGTGACCAACATGGTGAAACCCCACCTCTACTAAAACTACAAAATTACCCAGACATGGTGGCACATGCCTGTAATCCCAGCTACTTGGGAGGCTGAGGCAGGAGAATCACTTGAACCAGGGAGGTAAAGGCTATAGTGAGCCAAGATCATGGCATTGCACTCCAGCCTGGACAGTGAGAAAAACTCCATCTCAAAGAAAAAAGAAATCTAAATATAGAAAGGGTATATTAAAAATATGATATGAAGGATAAAAAAAATGGTACACTGGATAGGGCATTTCCCATGAATGAAGCTTGAAGCCATGGAAGTTGCTCTGGATAAGTTAATGAGTGAGTCATGAGTGAATGAGAAATCCTAGGACATTACCATATGCTACTGTAGGCCTTAAAAAACACTATATACATTTATTATCACTATCATTATCATGAACTACATAATTTTATGTCCTATACTTTTATATGACTGGCAATGCCAATAGGTTTGTTTATACCAGGGTCACCACAAAAACATGAGTAACAAGTATTTTGTGCTACAAATTATGATGGCTACAAATTTACTAGATGATAGAAAATTTTAAGCTCCATTATATGGGACTGTCATATATGAGGTCTATCATTGACCATAACATCATTTTATGGCTCATGACTATATATTATAAATGGAAGAGTTTAAAGGGGCATAAAAGGAGGTTGGGTTTTTATACATCATTTGAACTGATAAAATGAAGATATAGCAGAAAAAATAAATTCTCAAAACATCAACAAAATAAAAGTTGAAGTGGCTACCTTAATATTAATAACAGAGTAGACTGCAGAGAAAATTACCAGCAACTTAGAGAGACATAATGATAAAACAGATAATAATAATACATAATATACAATAATGTATAAAATACAATGATAATGATATATTTATTGATAAAAGGTCTATATACATAATATATAATGATAAAATATATATGATTAAAAGGTCAATATATAATGATAAGAAAGGTCAATCAAACAAGAAGGCATAGCAATCCTAAATGTGTATGCATCAAACAACAAAGCTACCAAATACAATATAGATGAAAAGAAAAACAGACATATACAGTTAGAACTGGTGATTTCAACATCCCTCTCTCAACAACTGACAGACAATTAGACAAAAAATTAGCAAGTGTAAAGAACACAACATCGTCAACCAATAGGATACAATCAACATTTATAAGTAGAATACACAGTATTTAATGGCTCACTTAATGTCACTCTAACATTAGTCTAACTTGTCAGAAAGTTCAACTGGCATAAGCATTAAAATTCTGTAGTGATACCATTGCTAAGATATGAGCCCTTTGCTCTTGATCTGTCTTTTACATTCGCTCATGTCTGTACCATGTTTTATGTTGCAGATAGGGGTAAACCACTATATACTTTTTATTGTGCTGTTGTATAGTGTCAAGCAAACATAACTGGGGAGAAGTGCTATGAGGACCCAAAAAAAAAAAATGGTTACATTTTTGCTGATTGCACGAAGAGAACCTAACATGAGAAGGAAAGTGCTGATTCTGATGCAGTTGGGAAGGGAAAAGATTTCTGAAGCTAGGGACTTAACGTTTCCATCATGTGAAATCGTGGTGCATTATCTTCTCTAAGTATTCTGAAGGAGGGCAAAACCCCAACTTTCTCTATTTGTTTGATAAAACAAAAAATAGTTTGTCCAAGCAACAACAGCACACAGCAAAAGCTCCTCCCTGCAAAATGGCAAAATGCTTTCCAAGAGCACAGAAGCAGCGGGCTTTTGGTTTAATTCAGCAATACTCTATCCATTGGCAGAAATAACAGCATGTATCCTGCAGATTAAATTTGAAGTTTCTCTCAGAAAAAAATCTTGGGTTTTGTATATGCATATTCATAAAATGAAAATAACTTGATTTGCTGGCACTCTGGTCCTGAAGGCAGAGGGGTAGAGGGGGAGAGAAATATTTTTAGGAATTCAAGTAAAAGAGCAGGACCAGAGAGAGCAAGCAAGTGAAGTAAAAACAAAGGTCAAGTCTCCAGAAACAGCAGAAATTGTTCAGATGTTAACAGTGCAGATGTGCTTGGGAAAGAAAGTGGCTTTTCTACTCAGGATCCTACAGCTTGAGCTTGAAAATGCTGGTTGCCTGACTCAGATGGTGGAGAGTCCCACGTTTGCCAGTGCAGAGCCGAAGGTGTGTCTGGATGCAAGCTGACTGGGATTCCAGCCAGGGAGACAGCAGTGAAGCTCAGAATGAGAGGGAAGCATCTGATCTTTTCTAACAGAGGTGCCCTTCAGAACAAGGCTCATGTCTGCTTTGGTGGCAGCAGCTTGTAGAAAGCGAAGGAAATGATCAAAATATTCTTTGTTTGCACCTCCAGTTCCATTTTCTACTTTGTCTCTTCCTTCTTTCCTTTTTTCCTCCCTTCCTTTATCTTTCTCTTTTCCTTCCTTCCTTCTTTCCTTCCTTCCTTCTTCCTTCTTCCTTCCTTGCTTCCTTCCTCCCCTCCCTCCCTCCTTCCTTCCTTCCTTTCTTCCTTCCCTCCTTCCTTCCTTCCTTTCTTCCTTCCTTCTTTCCTTCCTTTCTTTCTTTCATATATGGTAGGGACATCACAGTTTTGATTCCTAGCTACTTCCCAGCCAAGCTGTCAGGCTGCAGTGGCTTTTTCAAGAGCACAGCTGCTGTTCAGGTGGCAGGAAATGTTCCCTGCTGTCACTAGCCGGGAGTCCTACACCATTGTTTGTAGGTTTCTCTTAACACTGCCCATACCTATGTAATGTCTCCTTCATAAAACTGTATTATCTAATTTGAATATTTTATCTGCTTCCTGCTGGGACACTAACCTAGCCAGTGAATTGGTCCTGGATGGTAAATGAGTTCCAGAAAGGTGATTTGAAGTGGAGGAAGGAGAACAGTAGTGACGATGGGAGAGAAACCTCCAAGACAACATGCTGCTATGGTCCTTGGCTGTCCTCTAGAAAGCAGCACTACTCCCTAAGCCATCTGTTTTAGGTTACAGTGTTGCAGAAATTAAGAAAATGACATTGGGTGTCATTGGGAGCTTGGAAATGACAGGCAGTATGAAGTTAATGGAGTTACGGAATTAATCCAGGATTGAGAGTCACACAAACCTGGGTCTGTTACTTAATATCTGTGTGGCCCAGAAAACGTGACTTAAATCTTTGAGCCTCGCTTTTTTCATGTAGTCAAAAAGATAATAGTATTCACTTCTTGGAGATTTTGTGTGATGGCTAATTATTAAGATAACAAAATGCATCTAGGACAGGGTCCAGAGCTTTCCAGTTTTGTGGTCAGTGTTAGCTCCTTTCTTCCTTCTCTGCTTCCAAGTAACGGAACAAGTCATGGGATGCCAAGGCCTGGGAAAGTTTACGCTCCTAGACCAGAAAGGTGTTTAGTGGCAATGATGGTGCTGCACTATTGCTTTACTAATAAGCAGCTATGGCACACAATGGAAAGTACCCTGCACTGGCATCAGAACTAGATTAAAGATTTAGACAGTCCACAAAGCCAATTGATTTTTTGCAACACACTTGTCTTCTCTGAGCCCCAGTATCCCATAAGTAAAGTGAAGCATTTGGGCCACATCAGCTCTTCCTAAAGTATGAGTCTCAGTTGAACTGAGAGGGAGACAAGGGCATAAGGAGAGGAGTATGTTCCCCCTCAACTTCCAGAATGAAAAAGATAGAATGCAATAGAAATGACAGCAGTACATTTAATTATCTGTAGCAGAAATAATGTGCTGGTAGGTCATAAGCTGGATACATTTGCAGATTTGTTTTGTTTGACCTGCATATTGGTGTTTCAATATTTTGCATTATTTGACAACCTTTAAAAGTCAGAAGGCATGATATGAAAATTGAGATTGACAGCTTCTCTCAAAAGTCTAGTCATACTCCCTCCCCTGCTACACAAATTTCTACAGAGTAGTAGTGGCCAGAGATGAGAGCGTGCTGCCACCTGCAGAAAGAACCTGAGCCTTCCCATAGGTCAGTCTTCATCTAGCCCACTTCTGCAGTGTGTATGTTACCTGGCAGACTCTTGAGGACATTAGAGTGCCCGATGCTTAATAAATTATGAAGCGTAGGTTGCAATGTGAATGGTTCTGATGTATTAAAATTTGCCTTTTATCTTCACTAAAATAGAAAATAATAATAAGGACCAAGGACACACTGGTGTAATGCAACTTGATACAAATCAACTAATAGCAATGAATGGGCCTCTATTGGAACTTAATAAAGCAAACTGTAAAAATCGAAAATAAACCATGAGGCACTCAGAGAAATTTTAATACTGAGTTAATATTTATGGCATTTGGGAACTACTCATATATTTGATGGTGTAACAAGGGCACTGCTACTTTGGCTTTTTTATTGTTAATACATTTGGGTTTTAGATCAGTTTTAGGTTCACTTGAAATTGAGCAGAAAGTGCAGTGAGTTCCCATCTACCTTCTGCTTCCCACCTGCCCTACACATATAACATACCCTACTATCTACATCTGAAATTAGAGTGTACTTTTAATGCAACCAATAAACCTACATTGACACATCATTTTCACCCAAAGTCCATAGTTTACATTAAGGATCACTTAATGTCGGACATTCTGTGGGTTTAGAAAAATGTATAGTGACATGTATTCACATTAATAATATCATGCAAAATAATTTCACTGCCCTAAACATCCTCTATGCTCTCTGTCTACTCAACTTTCCCTCTCACCTAACCCCTGTCAACCACTATGCTTTTTACTGTCTCATTTTGTTCTTCTCCTTTGACACTGAGTTGGCTATTCTGGGTCTTTTGCCTCTCCATAGAAACTTTAAAATCAGTTTGTTGATATCCACACTTGATCATGGTACTTATTTTATACATTGTTGGATTGAATTTGCTGACATTTTATTAAAGATTTTTACAACTATATATGTGACAGATATTACTCTATAGGTTTTCTCCATGTAATATCTTTGTCTGATTTTTGTATTGAAGTAGTGCTGGTCTCTCAGACTGAGTTAGAAACTATTCCCACTGTTTTAATCTTCTGGAAGAGATTGTAAAGAATTGGTATGCTTTTTTCCTTAAATGTTTGGTATAATTTAGCAGTGAACCTGTCTGGATCTGGTATTTTTATTTTGAAAGGTTATTTGTTATTGAATCAATCTTTAATAGATATTGGCTTATGATTGCCTTTTTCTTCTTGTGTATGGTTTGACAAGTTGTATTCTTCAATAAATTAGTCAGTTTCATCTAGGTTATCAAGTTGTGAGCAAAGAATTGTTCATAATATCCTTTTAGTATCATTTTAACATCAATGGGTTCTGTAGTAATATCCTCTCTTTAATGTATGATATTAGTAATTTGTGTCATATGTCTTTCTTAATTAGCCCAGCTACAGGCTTTATTGATATTTTCAAAAAAAAAAAAAAGTTTTTCATTTTATCTATTTTCTTTATTGACTTTGTGTTTTTTAGTTTTATTGATGTCTGTTCTAGCTTTTATTATTTCTTTTCTTCTGCTTACTTCAGATTTAATTTGCCCTTCCTTTTCTACCTTCCTAAGCTGAAGGCTTAAATTATTGATTTGAGATTTTTCTTTTCCAATATGTGCAATACATTGAGTGATGGTGCTGTTGAGTTTAACCATGCCCTCTGCCTTTTGGATCGGTCCCCTTCTAACAGAGGAGTGTTGGAGTCTCCAACTATGAGTAGATTCTCCTGTTTCTCCTGGCAATTCTATCAGTTTCTGTTTCAAGTATTTTGACACTCTGTCATTAGGCATACACACCTTAAAGACTGTTATGTCTTCTTGGAGCGTTGACACCTCTATCATTATGTAACACCCAGTCTTTATTCCTGATAATTTTCCTTGATCCGAGGTCTGCTGTGTCTGAAATTTGTATAGCTACGTTCAACTTCTTTTGATCGATGTTAGCATGGTGATATGGTTTGGCTGTATCCCCACCCAAATCTCATCTTGCATCATAGCTCCCACAATTCTTTCATGTTGTGGGAGGGACCCAGTGGGAGATAATTGAATCATGGGGGCAGTTTTCTCCATGCTGTTCTTGTGGTAGTGAATAAGTCTCACAAGATCTGATGGTTTTATAAAGAGGAGCTCCTCTGCACAACCTCTCCCTTTGCCTGCTGTCATCCATGTAAGATGTGACTTGCTCCTCCTTGGGTTTTGCCATGATTATGAGGCCTTCCCAGTCATATGAAACTGTAAGTCCATTAAACCTCTTCCTTTTGTAAATTGCCCAGTCTCCGGTATGTCTCTATCAGCAGCATGAGAACAGAGTAATACACATGATATATCTTTCTCTACTGTTTTATTTTTAATCTATATGTGTCTTTATATTTAAAGTAGGTTTTTTATAGACAACATATAGTTGAGTCTTGTTTTTTGATCCATTTTGACAATATCAGTCTTTTAATTGGTGTATTTAGACTATTGAGATTTAGAGTGATTATCGATGTAGTTTGATTCATTTATGCCACATTTGTTAGTTTTTTATCCATTGCCATTGTTATTTATCCCTAGTTGTGTCTTCTACTCTTTTTCTGCCATTTGTGGCAGAAAAATTGAATGTTTTTCTGAAAAAGAATAGAAATTGAATGTATTCTAATTGTTTCTTTTCTCCTTTTTAGCATATTATACACTTTTTTACATTTTTAGTAGTTGCCCTAGAGTTTTCAATATACATTTACAACTAATCTAAGTTAATTTTCAAATAACACTGTAGTGCTTCATAGGTAGTGCAAGTACCTATAATAACAAGCTGTTCCTAATACTTCCCTGCCATCCCTGTATTATTGCTGTCATTCATTTTACTCATACATAGCATATATGTAATGAAATACATTGTTCTATTATGATTTTGAGCAAATTGTTATCAGTTAAAATTAAGAATAATAATAGTTGTTTCTTTTACCTTTGCTTGTTCATTCTCATATTATTCTTCTTTATATGTGGATATGAATTCCTGACTTATATCATATCCCTCCTCTCTAAAGTCCTTCTTTTAACATTTCTTGCAAGGTAGGTCTACTGGCAACAAATTCTCTCAATTTTGTTCTGGGAATATATTTATTTTTCCTTCACCTTTGAAGGATAATTTTGCATAGAACAGAATTCTGGGTTGGTGGTTTTTTTCTCAACATATTTCTTTCAAGATTATAAATATGTCACTCTACTCTCTTTTTGTTTGCATGGTTTCTGAGGAGAATTCAGATACAATTCTTACTGTTGCTATTCTATAGGCAAGGTGTATTTTTCCTCTGGATCCTTTCAACATTTTTAACTGTATCTTTGATTTTTGGAAGTTTGAATATGATATGTCTAGGTGTAGGTTTCTGGGGTGATTTTTCTGGCATTTATCCTGCCTGGTGTTCTCTGAGCTTTTGGACCTGAGCGTTAGTGTCTAACATTCATTTGGGGAAATTCTCAGTTATTATGGCCTGAAATATTTCTTTTGTTTCTTTCTCTTTCTTCTCCTTCTGGTATTTCCATTATGTGTATGTTACACCTTTTTTAGTTGTCTCACTGTCCTTGGATATTCTATTTTATTTTTTCAGTCTTTATTCTCTTTGCTTTTCAGTTTTGGAGGTTTCTATTGA
Organism: Cebus imitator; assembly: GCF_001604975.1. Classification (NCBI taxonomy): domain Eukaryota; kingdom Metazoa; phylum Chordata; class Mammalia; order Primates; family Cebidae; genus Cebus; species Cebus imitator. The sequence goes on along the minus strand of NW_016107462.1, from coordinate 1,488,987 downwards.
GCTATTCTCAAGCCCAAGATTCTTCCCTCAGCTGTCCTGTCTACTGAGTGTATCAAAGGTTTCATTTCTGTTACAGTGCTCTTGATCTTTAACATTTCTTTCTAACTCTTTCTCAGAATTTTCATTCTTCTGCTTGCATTGCTTGCACTATTTGTTCTTGCATGCTCTCTCTTCTACTTTTTCCATTAAAGACCTTAACATCTGAATCAAAGATTTAAAAAAAAAAATTCCTGGTCTGATATTGTCAACATTTCTGCCCTATCTGACTCAAGTTCTGATGCTTGTTCTGTTTCTTCAAACTGTATTTTTGCCTTTTAGTATGCCTTGTAATTTTTTGGATATGATATAACAGAGGAAACAGAGTATGGTGAATTGGCCTTCAGTGATGTAGTGATAAGGTGGGGGTAAGAGGAGGATTTCTATGGTTCTATGATTAGGTTTCTGTCTTTTGATAAGCCTATGACCCTGGACTGTGAACTTCACCAGTGCTTCTCAGTCTCCACTTTATAATTGCCTTCCTTCACATATGGAAATAAAATTCCAGCACATTGAGCTCTAGTAAAAACAGTTTCTTCTGAGGGAAGGCCTTGTTAAGAACAGAGTATTTTGGTGTATTGCAAATTGTCCCTATTTTCCTCCCCTCACCGGAAACATAAAAGGATTTTTCTCCAATATTTGCCCCTCAAGACTGGGTCCCCTGGAGATCCTATTTCTCAGACTTGTCCACATTGAGCCTCCAGCTATTTGTCAATTACAGTTAAAATCTTCTTACCCTGGCAATGGTTCCCACAGAAGGTTTTGCTTGTGGATTTCTGCTTCACTATATTGTGATTTTCTATATCCACCTCTCTGTCTCTCCAATTTTGGGGACAGTAGTCTTCCCTGTGACCTTGTTTCTCTGATGGACCTAAGAAGAGCTGGAAATTGTTCAGTTTGTTCAGTGCTTGTTAGAACAGAATGGCAACTTCTATGTTTCTTACAAGCCAGATAAGCAACTGCAAATCTCTGTTTTTTTAAAAAAAGTTAACTTTCTAAGATGACTGCTGAGATATATACAGACAAGATATGATATCTGGGATTTGCTTCAAAATAATCTGGAAAGATGAAAGGAAATGGATGGGATGCAAATGAAACAAGATTGATCGTGACTTGATCTGAGAACCCAGCAAAACCCATTGCTGAATTTGGGTGATGGTTATGTTGGTGTTCATGGCATCATTCTCTAAATATTTATATTTGTTTTTTTTTTCAAAATATAGTTTTGAATGTTTCTCTTTTTTTCTATTAGATGAACTTTGAATAACTATAGCTCTCTAATAGGCTAGGTCCATTTTCTGTCTTCCTCCCCCTCTGTCCTCCCTCCCTTTTCTCCAAATACTTCAGAAAAGACAGACAAGTCTCACCAGCGTCTTAAAAGGAAGAAAAATAACTCTACACTCGCAGTATTTCCCATGCTTCAGTCCTTCAGTTTCTTCATGCATATCTTGCATACCTTGTAGTATGTTCTCTGTAATTGTCTTTAACTTTGTTTCAAATTAAGCCCTTTTTTTCATGATGTCCTGAGAATTTTATCCATGAAACCAAAGAGTTGAGGTTCTAGCAATATCTTAATACATATAAAAATGAATCTCTAACCACTAAATAAAGTACACTGTTTCATGTACTTTATTTAATCAACTCGTATTTTACCAGCCAATATGTGTGCCACACTGTGGGAGGTACTGCATTAGCTAAGTCATGGTCACAATCATGGAGAGAGGTGCATAGATTCCCAGTCCCCTGAAAAACTTAAGTCATGGTGTACTTCCTCTTTCCTGGCCTAATATTCAGAAGATGATTCAGTGGCAGAATTAGAATCTCTTATCTCTGTAATGTAGCAGCTTGTCAGATACCTGAATTTTCAGTAGAAACTACCTGTATTTTACTGTGCAGATTCCCAAAGAATTCTGTCAGAGAATTCAACTGTTGTCCTAAGCTAACCGTCAAATGAGGGAGGAATAAATCCATGTTTGCTTCTTGAGAGAGGTTAGATCGCTAACCAAAAGGGGATCTGCTGCTATGGATTCACTTTGGTTTTAACTGAAGGGAAATTGTATAAATTGATTACAGAGGATGGTATTTTATTTCTGAATGCAGTCATGTAAAAATCAATGTACATACAAACGTGGCAGTCCATTTCAACTGTGTCTTGGAATCTTGGTTTTTCTTTTACCTCCTAGATTGAGTTTTCTTTCATTAGATCAGCGCTTTGGAAATCTTGAGGGGAAAAAAAAAAGAAAGGAGTGAAAGTTTGAACTCTGATTAAATATGGAACTTGAAAAATGACAAGTCTTTCTTTGATCATTGCAATGCAACAGGAGCAGCAGCTGAGTGATTATAAGAAAATAAATGCATCAATAAATTGGTCAGGTACTACCACCATCATTAAAACCTGAGCATTTATTCTGAGAACCCCACAAAATCCATGAAATCCATGTAAGAAAATGCTTCTGAAAAGCGAATGACTATTGACCACTGAAACTTTACAAAAAGCAACCAGGGAAACTTCTGTAAATGTACAAGGCTTTTAAATTCTCTCTAAAATAATGAACATCAATTTTCAACCTTTTTAGACTATTTTATATAAAAAAATGTGATGAATATTGCAATATCACTTTTTACTCTGGTAAAAAAAAAATATTATTCTCTGTAGACATTACAACATAAAACAAAAATGCTTTTATTACCAGTAGCAATGATGTGACAAGCTTGATAAATGCAAGTTTAAGACTCCTTTGCGTTTTGGCATCCCCTCACACTTGTTTTCAAGTCACTAATAGATTCTGTAGGTTTGACTAACCATCATTTAAGAGTGTCATTTAGTCTGAAATGACAAAAAGTAAGATGTTCTTAAAGGTCTAATTTTTCTCTTTTCCCTGAATGAGTTGCTAATGACAAAGAGTAATATCTTTTATTCATGTTGTCTGAGTGAAGACATGGTCATTGCCAAATGATGAATATCAAACAGAGATGTTTTCACTTAACACTCATGAAAAAACTGTAACAGAAACCTGGCAACCCTGTTGTTTTGTTTTGTGTTGTATTTTTAAGAGATTTGGATCGGCAGGTAAATTTTTCCAATTAAATGGACCTTAAATATGTAAAACCTGGATGAGTTAAATTAAGCCAACTACAAATGGGTTGGCTTATAGGCTAATTAGTGCATTGAAGACCAAAGAGTAGCTCTAATGTTATTTCTTCAACTAGGGAGGTTTCTGAAATAGTGACAGTTGTGAAACTAGATATAAATAATTAATGACAAAACAACTCATGGCTTTCCAAGCAGAATTTTCTTTGAAAGCTATGTGATCATATTTGAAACACTGCATAATAGCCACATTAGGGATCCCTAGGCTGGTTGTAGTGAATTTTGAAATGTAAATAACCAGCTCAGATCCCTCTGGGTGTCTCAGTTTGAAATTTAACTCTTAGTTTGCCAATTGGCAAAACATGACTTTTTGTTTGTCTTTATAAATATAAAAAGAAACATTAGGCATCTCGAAGATTGTATAAAGTAATCCTTACTATTTTTGAAATTTTTCATTTCCCCATTTAATTCATTTTCAAAAAAAAATTTTGTTTCCATTGTATGCTAACTATGATGCTACACATGGGGAATAATAGTAAACAAGACAGGTCACTTTTCCTAGAGATACTATGCCAAAGGGGATTTAAATAACAAAAAATAAATAAGGCAGATTCACATAGTGAGAGACTGGATGAGAAGGATGGGAGGATAGGATGTTACTTTGGATAGGAAGTTGAGCAAAGGAATTTATGTCTGTGAGCTGTGATACTCGAAGTGTGTTCCCCTTACCAGTAGCATCTGCATCACCTGAGATCATGATGGAAATACATATTTTCGAGTCCTACCTGTGACATACTGAATTAGCAACTCTAGAGGGAGGCCAGCTGTCTGGTTTTGACATGCAACTCCTTCCCCCACACACAAACGTAACTGTGATGCACTCTTGAGGTTTGGGTAGACCTAACAATCTCATTTGAACAAACCTTCTCTAGGTAAGTCTGATATATCATTGTACTCTGAAGTTCTGGTGAGGCTACCATTTTTATTCTACCTTCTTTTGACGACATGCCTCTTTCCCACACCACCCCTAATTGCCCATTTCTTTGTTCTTCTTTACAGCAAAATCCTCAAAGAGTTTAATTTCTTTTCGTATAATCTCTCTTAATCCTTCTTCAGTTAAGTTTACACCTATACTACTACATCAAAACTGCTCATGCCAAAGTCACAATTGACCTCACATTGCTAAATTCAAAAGATTTCAGTCTTCTTTTTACTTGAGTTATTCACAGTGTTTGAACAAATTGATCTACCTTACTTCTTGAAGCACTTTCTTTCTTGGTTTTCTCTTTCTTTCCTAAAGTATCCATCCTGTTAGTTACTTTTCTCTTCTCCACCTGTAAACATTGCCACACTTCAGAGATTAGACCTTGAGCCTCTCAGCTACTCAGTCTATACTAAGTGGTTGCACTTAGTTTCACGGGTTTAGCTACCATCTATATGCTTTCAATCTCCAGACTTATATCTCCACCATTGACTTTTCCCAAAACTTCATATTCCCACTTGTCTGTGGATGTTTAACTGGCATCTTAAACTTAACAAGGCCATAATAGAACTTCTGATTCCTTCCCTGCAACCTGCTTCCTCATCTCAATAAATGACAACTCTACCTTTTCTGAACAAGTCTGGCCCCAAATCTTGGAGTCATCCTTGACTCTTTCTTATTTTTCACTCAAAGTCTAATCTTTCATTATATCCTCCCTATTGACATTGCCTTTAAAATATATCTAGAATTTAGGTCAGGCATAGTGGCTTATGCCTGCAATCCCAGAACTTTGGGAATCTGAGGTGGGCAGATGACCTGAGGTCAGGAGATCGAGACCAGCCTGGACAACATGGTGAAACCCTATCTCTACCAAAAAAATACAAAAATTAGCCAGGAGTGGTAGCACACTCCTGTAATCCCAGCTACTCAGGAGGCTGAGGCATGAGAATCGCTTGAATCCGGAAGGCAGAAGTTGCATTGAGCTAAGATCTTGCCATGGCACTGGGTGACAGAGCAGAATTCTGTCAAAATAAAATAAAATAAAACATATCTAGAATCCAAATAGTTACCACCACTACTACCATTCTAATCCAAGGCACAACACTGTCTCACATGGATAATTGCTCTAGCATCCTAATGCACATTCCTGATCCCACATTCCTCCCTACAGTCTATTTTTTACCACCAGGTATTGTCATCCATCTTACTCAAACAAAAAGCTACTGTTTTCACCATAAACCACAAAGGCCCACGTAGCCTAGACCCTTTTACCTCTCTGAGCTTCTCTTCTGGTACCCTCTCCCTCATTCCCCTCACTCCACTCACGTTGGCATCCTAGCTTTCCTATGCAGCAGCATGCTGCTGCCTCGGGACCTTTGTATTTGCTTTTCCAACTGCCTAGAGTACTTCCCCCCAGATAGTTTCATGACTTATCTATGACTCCCTTCGATGTGAGCCCAAATGTCTTCCCAGCCCTGGCATAGGACCTGCTTCACTTTTCTCCATAAAATATATTACCCTCTATGACCCTCTGTATTTACTTAGACGTTCACTTATCTGTATCTCCTCACTAAAGTTATGAGCACAGACTGTCTTATTCCCTGCATTATCTTTAGTTCCTAGAATAGTGCCTGGCTCATAATAGGTTTTTAAATAAATATTTGTTTAAAAAAAGTTAATGTAATACTTCAGGTTCTGAGATCAAATATCTACCACATCAGGGTAAATCAACTCATCCAAAACACCCTTCCACACCCCTACTCTCTAGCCTATCACAGTGTTTATTTCTTTATTGCAATTGTGAGGAAATGTGCTATCTTCTTTAGTGTTTTATTTATGTATTCATATTGTGTCCCTCCCAAAGACACTAGGTTATATGCCCCATGGGGTTAAGACCTCATCTATCCTCCTAGTGCTTGGCATAGCACCTAACACAGTGGTGAATTTCAAATATTTTCTAGTACAAGTGTGTAAAGAAATGAGGTACTTCTCCATGGTCTCTTGATATTATCTTATTAAATCTTCATATTCAATCTTTGAGGGCAATGGTGTCATCTCTCTTCTATTTATGAGAATACCAGAGCTCAGCAAAGCTACTATCTTGTGCAAAGTCACTTAGAGAGCAAATTACAAAACCCAAGTCAAACGCTAAGTCCACTCTCATTCCATTGCATTGCTTTGTAGGGAAACCACCAGAAGGTTTCCTTTGACATAATATTCTAATTTAATGAAAAAGATATTTGGACGAATATGTCAATCATCAATAATATTTTTATGGCCACCCCTCTCTATTACTTTACTGCTACTTTAAAAGATGAATTTAATATTTTAACCCAAATGAATAATAAAGAAATTTAGACTTACAGAAGAAAAATGTTTGGAGAAATGAAAGCTTTATTTTTTTTTAATGGCTTCAAAGTCCTGGCTGATTTTTTGTACCACATCTAGAGAATGACGGTGTAGTGGAAGGACTATTCAGAATCCAGTTCTGTCACAAATCACACTTCAGAAGAGTGTAATCACCTCTCTGAGTGACCATTTTCTCACTTAAAAAGTGAAGATAATGCCTATTTCAGAGAACTGCAGAAATAAGAACAATTGCAATAAGTGTGCCAAACTGTTGTCACCTCAACGTCCTTGTCATCCCCTTGCAAAGAAGTCAGAACCATAATTTCCAGAATTTTCTTCATGGAACATCTCCAGGTTCAATTCTGCCAGAAAGAAGTACTTGTATAAGATTTTGAAAGTAGAAGGGAGAATTAAGCCATTATCATAAAGAGTCATCGCAGCACAGGGAAGCTTGGCAGTGGTTCTGGGGGCATCTATATGTATCCCCCACTTCAGTGCTGTGGACACCTGCGGTGGTGGGAGGTGTCTACTGGAGACTTCTTCCCTTAGAAGGCAGGCTGAACAACTCAGTAGAGATTCCTGCAACATCCTGGAGTTCTTGAGACTTAACAGCAGCTTTCAGTGGGAGTCTAGACCGAGCCAGTTCAAGGCTCCTGACTGAGATGATTAGAAATAACTTTCCTGACCATTGACCTTTGCTACCACATCCTCCCCCAAACTGCATAAGCTTCTATTTCCCTAAATTAAGTCTTTATACTTGGAACACTTTAAGTGGCTTCTGTGTATTTGATGAAACCCAAATCATAAATAATGGTAACAACTTATACATACTGAATACTGCCAATTGGCCGGGCATAGTGCACCTTCTTATTGAATTGCCCTGTGCATAATACATATTATTAGCTCCATTTAGTTGATGAGGAAAAAGAGGCTTATAGAGGTACTTGCCTTTAGTCACACAATTTATAAGCACCAAATAGGGATTATATAAGAAAGCACATTAGAAACTGAAAAGCTTGATACTGATAGAAGATATGCAGCTATATATTCTTTCCTGGTAGAATTTCCCACAAGAGTGAAAATAATTCTCTCTTTTTTCAGTGACGGAGTCCTCAATGTTCTCTATTCTAACACTTCTCAATATGGCACCATTAACATTTTGGGCCTGGTTCATTCTTTGCTGTGTGGGGAGTAGGTAGGGGTGGGGTAGGGGCAGTGGCTGCCCTGTACATGGTAAAATGGTGAGCAGAATCCCTGGGTTCTACCCATGAAATACCAGAAACAGCCCCCATGGGTATGACAACAAAGTGCCTCTGGCACTGCCAAATGTTCTCGGGGGGTGGGGTGGCAAAATATCCCCCAACTCTGCCCCCATGAGAATCACTGAGTTGTAATCTTCCTGCTTGGGGTCTAGGCTTGGAAGGGCCACAGATCCAGACTCCCCTGAGACACCTTATCCTAGGTTTGAGTGCTCTCTAGCAGTAAACAGTTCTTGCAGGGAAGCACATGCTTTTGCAAAACCTAAAAAGAAAAAAAGATGCAAATTTTTCTCTTTAATATGATATCATTTGGTTTAAAATATATTAAAACCTACCTACAGCAAAAGATATAAAAATATTCATACCAACCTGTTCGTGTTTGTTACCTCAAGGATGTGGGCAGTACAAAAGAGGATGAGCTTTTTTTGTGTTTCTGCTGTGGTTTAACTTATTAGAATGAACAGAATTTACTTTTTAAAATATTTTTATCCATGACAATTAAACATGCAATAAATATTAGAGCATCTAGTATGTGCAGATCCTTAGCTAGAGACAGTAAAAGGTCAAAATGAAGCACTTAAAATCCCTTCAAAAGCCACCAATCCTTTCTGCAAAGCTCAGGAGGTTTGAAAACCTGAGTCGTTGGGTATTTCAGGAACAGGCACCCAATGTTATGGCCCTAAAGTAAAGCATCAAGCAAGAAACTAATTCTGGGAGCATCATTTCCTTGCATCCCAGTCACCCCCAATCAACGCCTTTCTTGATTACCTTGTACCCCACCCTGACAGTTACTGAGTGCTAAATCACAGTCAACAGGACCTACATTCTCCACCTCCAAAGAGCGGACAATTTCCTCTCCTCACTTACTCCAGCCATCTTCTCCATTCCACAAAGAGCAGGATAAGTTCTGCCCCAATAGAAAGCAAAAGGAAATATAAATATGTATGGTCCCTCATTGAATTGACAACATCAGGCATTAGGGTTGTAAATTCTTTGTATTAATATTACTCAATTCCAGAAGCTTGTAGACACCCAGTAATACAATGTCTCTCAAACTAATGGAATAAAAATCACCTGAGATCCACACCAGACCAACTAAATCTGAATATGGGAGTGGGGGTCAGTGGTGGTATAGAAATCTGATTTTTAACAACTGCTCAGGGAGATATTTTTTGCACAGAAAGTATAATATCGTCTATAGAGCATGCAATCACTAAATATTTTTTAGTCATTTTGAATTGATTCAGATGAAAAGCCAGTGAATCTTTCTTCGAATGCTAAAGTATAAAGAGATGTTGAGAAGAAAAACTCCAAGTTTTCAAGCTAGGTATTTTCCTTTTACAAACCTCTCTGATTTGGGTAAAAGCAGAGTAGCTTTAAAATTAAAGAGTAGTTTAAAAATTCTTTAGAAATGGATATAAGTTGCATCAAGGCAAATGGCCCCACATTCTCGTAGACTTTGGAATTTAAGTCTAACATCTGTGCAAACTATTAGTCAACTCTATTCCTCTGAGAAGTGTTTGAGAGCAAATGATTATTAAAAACATCACCAGAAGGTCATTTTATCACCTTCCTAATTTCATTTTAGAGGATCTAAATTTCCTTCCACCGGGATGTTTGCCTGGAGCAATCAAATCATCTCCGTGCCAGCCAGGTGAAAGAGACTGATACACGAACATACTTCTAAGAGCATCTGAGCTTTCAAGTTTTAAGTCACTGAAGGTTTCAAGCCATTTCTAACTCGAAAGGGATGTGCTACAAATTATGACATGCAAAGGAGAAACAGGAGTATATCTTTAAACAAGCTCGAAAAGGAAGATAGCTATAACAAATGAAAAGGATATTTTACCAAACAACAAACAGGAGGAAATAGTTTTAAAATGGTAAATAAACATTAATTAGTCTTTATAAGAAGGTTGTTAAATTAAATTCATACCAAAAGGATGAAATTTGGAGGAAAGGGTACACTAAAGTCTTAATTTTAAATTATAAATTTTCATCTAAAGAACAAATTGTCTTAAAGTCTCCATTTTATTACTCAGCACTGTTTTTACTTTATGGAATATTTTGCATTATATTTTAATTAAAGTTATAATTACAGAACTAAATATAATTAGCTTCTTTCTTCAAAAGAAATTGGAAGTGAACTTACTTTATTAAATTTTCAATTTGTTTCTTGCAGTGTTACATAGTTTATTCTAATTAATTGAAGGAGAGCTCATAAATATTTTATCAACTTGGGGATGTGATTAAAAACTCTAGAATTTTTCCCTTACTTTTTAATTTTATGTCCCCTAATTTTGGGCTCATGTTCAAATGTATACAGGTGATGTAGAAGGTGGAAGCCCCTCATGGTGTTCTCTCTTAACCTGATGCTTTGCCTCCAGGTTGGTTGAAACATTTATTCCTTCAGTTTCTTTCTTTTTGGGTTAGCATTTTTCAGCCTTCCCAGGGAAGAAAGGTAATCATCAGGCTTTATACATCTTTCCAGAATGGATACAAAAATGGACACCATATGCTCCTACCTGATACATTTCTGCTTATCTCGTTGCCTTCTTCCCAACCTCAGTGCTCCACAAGGACAAGTACTTTATGTGTGTCAATTGGCTCTCCATGCACAACACCACAAGCAGCATGCAGAACACAGTAGGTGTTCAATGCATGTTTGTTGAGTTAATGAATGGACACAACATTTCCAAAATTTGTCCCCCCGAAGACTAGTTCTGAGTGATATTTATAGTAAATATTCATTCAAAAAATTCCTTGTCAGGGGGTTTAAGATGATAACTGACTATAGACACTGGACATCCGTTCTCCGTAGAAAGAACAAAAATAATGAATAATCATACCTCAAGTAAAATATCAAGGAGAGAACACTAGTACCCAATGGAGGGCCCACAGGAAAAACCTGAAGCACAGAAAAGGAAGAGAGAGGCCAACTCAGTCATGATCAGCTAGAAGTCTGGAGGGACTCAGTATTGGAGGTTAAAGTAAGTGGAAGTGTTTTGGTAGCCCTCATCCCTGCAGCAGACTTCTGGAATCAGAGCTATGGGAGAGCTCCTCTGTCCTCCTGACTGTACTAGTATGGGTGGTAATTTGGAAAATGCTTGACAGCATTGCACCAGGCTGCAAACTCACACTGGGTCACTCACCCTACACCCAGACTCAGTGGCTGCTGCACTTTGCCACTGTGACAGCACTATTGTCAGGGACTGTATCCTACCCTGGGAACCTCAACTCTGGTATCTTCATATCCCTGGAGCTCCTTCTGACATTCCCCATTGCCCAGCAGGAAAGCTACAGCAACACTGTTAGCTGGAACTAAAGGAGCTGCAGAGCTCCCAGCACTGTAGCCCTCAGGGAGTGCTACTTCTGGGAGAAAAAAGAGTACTGCACACCGAAAGGGCAGCCCTGGGATAAAGAAAACCAATGGACTTTCTAGAACCCAAGAACTCCCTGCATGGGGCTGGAAAGTGACCCCACTTCCAGCAGGGGCACAAACTCTGTGCTCAGTTCTGCAAAGAGTGAAATTTCCTCCCGCCAGCTGAGCAGCCTCTGTGCTACAGCCCAGGCATGGAGAAGAAGGCCCCCGTTTCTCCTCCACACAACACTCCAGTCACACCCACTGCTACAGCCACAGGAAGTTGGCACAAGCTAGCCAGAAGGTTACCTCTCTCAGGCTGTGAGCAATGACTGCAACCCCATTGATGGAATAGTCTCTTAGCCTGGACTTAAGGAAAGGAAAGGCCCCCTGCCCCACTAGGCAGTCCACTAGGCGGTCATCTAGTGCTGCTGCCCCAAAGAGCAGGAAAGCCTGAGAGCTCCCTGTTTGGGGCAGTGAAAAATGTCTCTGCCTTTAGCAGTCATGCAAATTCTATGCTGGGCTTTGCAGGTAAAAAGTGAAGTCTCCCACCGCTGACCAAGCAGTGTCTGCTCACTCTGCCTCATTAGTAGAGAATAAGATCCCTCCTCCTGCTCTGCACACTTCTGCAGGAACAGTCACTACTGCTGGGGTGGATGAGCTAGAGCATGGTCTATCTGGGACTCTGAGGGACAACTATGATCCCACTGGCAGCCTGGCCTCAGCCCAGGATTGCACAAGGGCAGTGTTTTTCCCTCCTTCTGCACAGAGATGCAGCATTGCTGCCCTATGGGGTAACAGAGCCTGAAAACTCTCTCTCTCCTCTCTCCTTTCTTTCTCTCTCCTCTCTCCTGTCTCCTCTCTTATCTCTCTCTCTCTCTCTCTTTCTCTCTTCCTCTCCTCTCTCTCTCTCTGAAAGAGACATTTGCTCCTTTTGGAAAGTCTATGGCAGTGTGATAAAATAGGACACCTTCTGGCTTCCTTACCTCCGGGCTATTTTCTCACTCTGTTCTGGAACTTTCTATCTTTTATATCATGTGTTTAATAATACCTTACAACTCTACAGAATAACTATGCTTTTCAAACATTTTCACATATACTATCTAATATCATCTATAACTATTCTGTGAACATATATACACATTATCATGCCACCTTGACCGTCAAAGAACAAGGACAGGGAAGCATCAAATCCAATGTCAGGAGGAGCAAGAATTAGAACACACAGCACTTTTCTCTATACTGTGCCTCACCCAATTGACAGTGTATGACATCATGAAGTTAGAGAATAATGGCAAACTTATCCCTAGCCCATGCCTTGTAGGGGCTTCTGGCAAGTTTTTAAATAACAGCATGGGGTTTGTTTTGAGCTTATGATCTATTCCAATACCTGTGTTGTTTTCTGCTGTGACTACACATAGCCTGGCATGCCCAGTCTTGGAATCGTATCTTTTGCATTTGTCCATATTGACTTCACTTCCATATGAAATATTTACACGTTTATTACTTTGTCATCATTTCGAGTGGCATCTGTTTGCCAAAAATGAGTCACAGCAGCTGGTTGGATCGGAGTGAGCATCTCTGTAGGAAAAGAGAAATTGCCTTTTGATCGGCTCCCTTAAAATTGAGTTACTTTATTAATTATTACCTCACATTGCATTATTGTTTGCTTTCAAATATGTTTTGCATGTTTTTCTTCATGTTAGACTTATAACAACCTGTGGGACATGTTAAACAGCTTTTATTATCCTATGTATTGCTGTTGGAAGGTGAAATTTCTTGAAAAATGACACAGGGCTAAGAGCATGATGACCCAGATCTCCTGCTTCTCAGGCCTGTGGTCTTTTTATTAAATATGCTCAGTAAAGAAAACACTACTAAAGTCACCCTAGTAAAGAAAACACTAAAAAACAACGAATTTTCAAACATTCCGGAAACTAATTTTGTGGTTAAACTAAGAGCTACCACTTGGTGAGTGTCTAGGTTTTAATTTAGACCTATAAAATCATATTAAAATGTTTTCTGTTGATTCTGGAAACCAGTTGAAGTCCCAAAGTCCTGAGATGCTATAGAAAACCCCACATTTAAAAGAGAATGTGGCCAAATTGGTCCTTTTACCCACACCCCCATCATCTCATTCAGCTCATGTGGGCAGAAGACTAGAGCTAAGAGAGATTGGTTGAATCAGGATAATTGTTGGCTGGCAAACCAAGTTAGGGCATTTTCATGAAGTGAATGCAGGCTGATTATCAGATGGGCAGACTAAGGTCTCATTCCCTGGCAGGCTGCTTGCAAGTGGACAAAAAAACGTTAGTGTTCCCCCACCTAGCCCCATTACCCAACACACAACTCAGTGACAAAATTCTTGAAGGAGTTTTACATGTATTTCTTAACTATGGGAGCATATGCAAAACAAGAAGCTGCTATTATACTTCCTGAGGTTTTCTGAAGGTGGTAAACTAGCTGCAGCCAACCCCAACAAGAGGGAGAAGAGAGGACAACAGTGGAAACTGTCTACACAGCAAGCATGACAAGTGTCCCATGTACCAAGAATCTTTGCCTGTCTCAGACCAACCTGATGGGGCCACACCCAATATCACTCCATGAAGGGAGAAAAGGGCCCCCATCAGAGATAAGCTGTGGTGTGGGCCACGAAGACAGCTCTGGTCAGTGCCTCCGAACCCTCAAGCAGTGGGAGATGAGCGTGGTTGAATAATTACCCTGGCTTATGTCAAGTTCCCTAGAAGCGTAGATCGAGACAGAAATTCAGATGCATGAGTTTTAGTGATGGAGATGCCTTGGGAGAAACCTGTAAAAGGAGGGAATAAAACAGAAGAGGGAAGGAAAAAGAGCCACGCTAGTGTGAGACCACCGGTCTGTCTAGACCGATTCATGGGTAGAAAGGGGCTCTGTAGCTTAAACTACCCAGCAGAATAGTCTCCTGTTGAGGCAAAGGGCCAGCCTCTGTGTGTCTGTCATTCATCGGCTCTTGACAACTGGAGTGAGAGGGTGGGCCCTTCTCAGAAGAAGGAGCAGGGGGCAGCAGTGAGCCATTCAATGCTCAGAGTGACAGGGATGTGTGCACTAGAGCAGCCAAGAAGATCCATTTGTGGAACCAACAGCACTCGTACACCCCCTTCTTTCAAAGAGAATGTTCTAAGATATCTTCCATGTGGTATTTCAGAGAGATGGAGCCCCAGTTACTCATGGTAATGACCTGCTCTGAGCTTTTATTGGTTTTTATGTTTTTCCTGTCTCTTTTCCATTTTTCTTCACTTTTACTACCTGGACCCACTTCCCAGGTAGACTAACTGTATCCATATTCTTCTCTCAAGATCATTTCTAGGAAAATCCAAATTAAGACAACTATCAGAGTGAAATTATTTTTGTCCCTGAAGGTTCCCAACAGCCATAGGCTCCAATTAGCCTAAATGAGCAAGAAATTAAAGATCGTGTTTGTGGGGGAAATATAAAATAAAGCTCTTTCCTGCTTGCACCATTATGAAATTTACATTGGTTAGCAAATTGATACCCATTTATTATCTCATTTAATCCTCACAGCAACTTTCTGAAGTAGGTGTAATTATCTCCACTTTATATGAAAAAAAAAGACAAAAAAAAAACCAGAGGTTCAAGGAAGGTAAGTGTGTTGCCCATAGTTTCCCAGCTGAGATTTAAGTTCATGAAATCTAATTCTAAAGCCAGCAAACATTCTTGTTCATTAATTCATGCATTTGCTCATTTTTAAAATTAAATATAGGGCTCCTAGAACAACTCTTAAGACAATTGTGGTAAGAAGTATATCTTTTATGTGATGAAGGGGCACATTTTTCTTTCTCTAATATAGCCAGGAAGATGAAAAGGTCAGATGGTATGTTCTGTTGTTAAACTGACAACATTATTGATATTTTTCAAATATTACAAGAAAGACCCAGCATTCACATGTTTTATTTAAGGCAGTTTCTGCATTGTTTGGACATTACATTATTTATGTCAAAAACAGTATTTTGGGTGAACATATATTGGGTGAACATTCACCCGATAACATTTATTAGTTACAACCAAGCAGTTTTAAGACCAGAATAAAAGATTGGAAAAAGGAGGGTAAGGGGAATAAACCAGTGTCTTATTTCTCTGGGACTCCCCCTGACATGTAGATATTTTGTTCAAGTTATAAACTAAATTCCCAATGTTTGCTCTATAGGGTTGACACAAATCCCCAGGTAGCAGGCTGTTAAGAAGTACTACTAAATCAGCCAGGTAAATGGGAAGATGTCAACCATAGTTTCTGTTCAGAAGGCCATGCTGTATGGTGATTAGCATGATAAAAACCTCAGTATTAGACAACCTTTGATTTAAACTAGGCCAGGACACCTAGCTATACAATCTTAGGCTAACTACTTGTAACTCTCAATTATCCAAAATGCAAAAGCAAGAAAATAATAGACGCTAACCATATTCATCTGTTTTCACATTGCTACAAAGATAGTTCCTGAGACTGGGTAATTTATAAACAAAAGAGATTTAATTGACTCACAGTTCTGCTTGGCTGGGGAGGCCTCAGGAAGCATAATCACAGCAGAAGGTGGAGGAGAAGCAAGTATCTTCTTCACGGGGCGGGGAGGCAGGAGAGACAGAGAACAAAGGGTGTAAATGTGAAAAACTTTTAAAGCATCTGATTTCAAGAGAACTCACACACTATCGTGGGAACAGCATGGGGAAAACTACCCCTATCATCCAATCACCTCCCACCAGGTCCCTTCCCCAACACTTAGGGATTACAATTTGAGATGAGACTTGGGCGGGAAGACAAAGCCAAACCATATCACTAACTGATAGAGTTTAGGAAAGATTGCCGGGCGCGGTGGCTCAAGCCTGTAATCCCAGCACTTTGGGAGGCTGAGGCGGGTGGATCACGAGGTCAAGAGATCGAGACCATCCTGGTCAACATGGTGAAACCCCGTCTCTACTAAAAATATAAAACATTAGCTGGGCATGGTGGCGTGTGCCTGTAATCCCAGTTACTCAGGAGGTTGAGGCAGGAGAATTGCCTGAACCCAGGAGGTGGAAGTTGCGGTGAGCCGAGATCATGCCATGGCACTCCAGCCTGGGTAACAAGAGCGAAACTCAGTCTCAAAAAAAAAAAAAAAAAAAAAAAAAAGGAAGGATTAAATGGGATCAAGTTACAAGGTATCTGACAGTAGAGTGAGCACTCACTAGATTTTATCTATATTCAATAAAATATTTATTTTTCTGATTAGAATAGGATGTAAGAAAGATACTTAGTGAAAATGGTTACAGTTAATTTTTCAAAGTTTGATCTATGTTGTTCCAGTCTTAGCCACACCCTAATCTCCTGGAGGCCATCAGTAACATGTCCAAGAGTAGGTTTGACTTGCACAAATTCATTGGGTGACACACATTGGGGTGACTGCATGACTGACACTGTTTACCTGGAACAATGCTGCCTATAACATCTCCCTATGTGGTGCCTTTTGAAAATTAGCCCTCCCCCCTAGGAAAGCAGCAGGAGTAGAGAAGGTTGCACACACCATGGAGAGAGAATATATGTCAATATGGAGTGCTGTAAACTTACATTACTGTGAATCTGGGATGACAGCATAAGTCACAAGAAGGAAAGCATTAAATGAATTACACAGGCCTTTTCCAAGAAGTCACAATAAAAGAGTGGAGTACCTTTCGCTATCCCGTATTTCATTTATGCCACACAAATTCAACTCAAGAATCTTATATTAATTCTTTCCCATTTTTAGCCTCCTTCTAATTCCCCCTGTCATATGACTCAGAATTATTCTTTCATTTCTATAGAAGTCCCTATAGGGCATTATCAAGCTATAAGTGCAAGCTACAGTGCTTGTCTGCATGGATATCTCACCAAATTAACTTATTTTCCTGATATAAAAGACAGATAATAGAGAGTCAGGTAAAAAATAACAGTGTATTAAACTTCATATGTAATCACTCTCTAGCTAAAACCATGATTTTGTGTAAATTAAGAGCAAATGTCAACCGATTATGTGGTTGTGCTTCTGAAAATGTTAATACCATGACAAAGAAGGACACTGAAAATCAACTCTTATTAATTTGCTGAAAATACGAGGTTGATTCCTTGTGGGTATGGATGCAGTATAATTATTTAAAAAAAAATAAGGTGATCAAGTTTTCCAGGTTATTCTGACCACCCATTATTTTCCTGATTGAGGGATGGCAGAAATGCAGCACATGGTTCACACTCTCCCCTGCCCCTGGCAACACACACATGCACATATATATACATGTGGATAACTGATCATGGGACTTTTCCCTACTGAATGTTGATATTGCCTCAAAATCTTTCTCAACACAGCACTCCAGGAAATGCCCTTCATTGTCAATGTGGGCACCTGTAATTGATTCTACTAAGGATATAACAATCCTTAGAGTTGATGACAAGATTTTGTGTACTTTTTAACAAACTAATTCCTTCAACTTCTTAAAGTTATGCACTTTATTAGTTACAACCAAGCAGTTGAATATGCATGCTATCCACAGTGAAGGAAGAAGAAGAAGAAGGAGTAGAAGGAAGAAGAAGAAGGAGAAACACTTTAATGCCTTGAGTTGAGAAAGTTTGGATTTAAACTCATGATTTCAAGTCATTTTAAAATATTGCATTATTTCTATATTCCACAAAGATCTCTATCATGTTCATTTTTTTTCCAGGTTCACCCAGGAACTAGAATAAAAGATGAAGCAACCATTGTTTATAAAAGGTGTTACTCGTATCAACCAGTCCTCTCCCTGTCATGCTGTAGAGGTGAAACTCTCTATCCTAATATCGAATCCCAGGTTCTGATTCTGAGCCTACATCTTCAAAATCCACATAACATTTCCTGCAATTTCCAGAACTAACTCAGTGAACAAAAATGTTTTCTATTTAAGATAGAGAGTCCTTGCTCATTTATCTAAAAGGAAACTCTTATTCATCTTTCAAAATTCAGGTTAGGTGTCATTCCCTGTGGAAAGTCACCTCTGCCCATCTCTTCTGATGATCTTTCTTCATTTCTTGTGCAGGTTTCTCTAGCTGCCCTTATCATACTCCATTGTGTCCTCTAGCAAATAGGAAACTCCTTAAAAGTCAGGTGATGTGTTAGTCATTTCCTTGCCCTGAGCACTTATCAGAGTTCCCTGCTTAAAGGCTAATTTACTAATTGTTGTTAAACTGAGCTAAACAGAATGCTCAATTTTAAACACAGGGAATCAACTTTTAAGTCAGATATTCTTGAAAGTTGCTCTTGGCTACAGTGAAAACATTAAAGAGCAACTGATACCAAGAAGGTAAGTACTGTGGAAGGGAACAGTCTAATATTTCATTCATTCATCATTCAAATATTTAATAAGTGTCTACTATGAAGAAAAGATAAAGTGAGAGACAGTATAGAGCTCCTATATGATACATACTGGGAATTATGTGCCACCAGCTACAAGTAAATGAGTCTTTATCCACCAGTCACAAAGAAATTTTGTAGTAAATGGTAGAAATGGGAATGATTGAGACTGAGGAGGGATTGATGAACAGAAAAAAAAAATCACGTCAATGAGCCTACTGTACTGGTCCTATTCTTCTGTGTTCTGTTAGCTATTGAAGACAACTACTCAAAGTTTTGCATCAGACTTCACAGTCACAAAAACTGGGCAACAGGCAGAGGTTAGAAACATTTTGAGAGCTCAAAAGAAGACAGAAAATTGTGATAAAGTTTGGAACTCTCTGGAGACTTGTTGGATGACTTTGACCAAAATGTTGATAATGATATGGACAATGATATCCAGGCTGAGGTGGCCTAAGATGGAAATGAGGAACTTGTTGGGAACCGGAGCAAAGGGGACCCTTGTTATGTTTTAGCAAACAGACTGGTGGCATTTTGCCCCTGCCCTAGAGATTTGTGGAACATTGAACTTGTGAGAGATGATTTAGGGTACCTGGCAGAAGAAATTTCTAAGCAGCAAAGCATTCAAGAGGTGACCTGTGTGCTGTTAAAGGCATTCAGTTATGTAAGGGAAGCAGAGCTTAAGAGTTTGGAAAGTTTGTAGCCAGACAATGCAATAGAAAGGAAAATCCTATTTTCTAAGGAGAAATTCAAGCTGACTGCTGAAATTTGCATAAGTTACAAGGAGCCAAATGTTAATCCCCAAGACAATGGCAAAATGTCTTTCATGGGTATCTTTTCAGCAGTGCCCCACTCTACTTGTATCAATTTACCATATTAGTTCCTTTTCATGCTGTTGATAAAGACATACCCAAAATTAAGGAGAAAAATAGGTTTAATGAACTTACAGTTCCACATGGCTGGGGAGACCACACAATCATGGCAAGAGGCAAGGAGAAGTAAGTCACATCTTACATGGATGACAGCAGGCAAAGAAAGAGCTTGTGCAGGAAAACTACCATTTTAAAAACCATCAGATCTCATGAGACTTATTCACTATCATGAGAACAACATGGGAAAGACCCACCTCCATGATTCAATTATCTCCTACCAGGCCCACCCCATAACAGCTGGGATTCTGGGAGCTGCAAGATGAGATTGGGGTGGGGACACAAAGCCAAACCATATCACCAAGAATCTTAATTTATCTAATAACAAGTTTTTGTGTGCATGTGTGAGCATGGGTGTGGGTGCTGGTGTGTGTTTTCCATTGATATACAGGTATAGAGATAGGCAAACAGACAGATAGAACAAGAATTTTAAAGTCAGGTAGATCACTGGTTGAATCTTAGAATTATTTCTCTCCAGGTGTGTGACTTTACAAAAAATCACTTCACCTTTCCAAGCCTGTTTCCTCATGTATTTATATGACTGCTTTACACACGAATAGCATATATCCTATTAGATTATTGTTGGAAATCAAGACCTTATATATCAAACTTAGCAGAAAACTCAGCATGTAGCAGAAACTCAATAAATAATGGCATACTCAAAATATTATAATTATGATTATTATATTTGCATACTCTAAGCCACTCTACCTCTACTACCCATCCGCCTAATTCTTCCCCTGTCCCCAACAGTCAGTAATGAATCACTATAGATTGAGAAGTCATAGGTGAAGCTGGGCATTTAGAGTCCCTTAGCATGGAAATTAATAAAACCTTTTGAATTTGTTTCATAGTAGTCTAATGAATATACCTGATTAACCTTGATGACCTAAGCTCCCTCATTTATAAATTAGAGATTTAAAAAAATACTTTCTTTGTAGGCTCATTTTGAAAATTGTATATAATGTATGTAATTTAGCATACATCCTGGCACATAATAGAAACTCAAAATGTGGCTATAACTATAAATATAATTAATGACATGTACATATTATTCTCAAAATGAAAATAATTAAAATTTATCTTTAATTCCAAAGAGTCCTGGCAGGATGTAAAGAAGGTGTCAGTATTCTCTCCTCTCCTTGCAGCCCATGACACTCTGTGCACATTGGTGCTGCTAGGACATCAAATCAGGTCTGGGATAGCTAAAACCTTCAAGGAGCCCATCCAGCAACTCTAGATGGAATGTGCTGTAGGCAGCTGGAAGTTCACAAGAATCCAGGCACAAAGCAGGCTGTGCAACTCACTGTGAATTAGATCTTTGATTGTTTATATTTTCCCTTTAATCCCCATGGCTTTGGTTTTAAGTAGCACTGGATCAGGTGGAATTTTAACAAAGGCTTCTCTGAAAATCCAAAAGAACGATACTCTCTATGCTCTGTGTATCCTCTTTTATGACCTTATTATATAGACAGGTTTAGTTGAACATAATTTTCTATTCTTCAAATTAGTATAGAATATACTTTATTTTTTGTGGCAAGATCTTGGCAAGATTTCTAAAATCCGTCCCACACTGGGATTCATTTAGCCCAGCTAGAATTTCACAAACAGAAGATAAACTACGATATTTAAAAAGACAGACAGGGAATGTAAACTGGTCCAGCCATTATGGAAAACAGCTTGGCAATTTCTTAAAAGAAAAACAAAACAAAAACTAAACATACAACCACAATAACACCCAGCAGTTGCACTCCTGGAGAAACTTCCCAGAGAAATGAAAATTTATGTTTATATAAAAAAAATCCCACACACGAATATTCATAGCAGTTTTATCTGCAATAGATAAAAGCTGGATCAGCCCAGATGTTCTTCAACACATGAATGATTAAACAAACTGTGATACATACATACCATGGAATATTACTCACTAGTAAAAGAAGCCAACTATGGATACAAGCAAGAACTTACACTTTCAGAAAATTACGTTGAGTTAAAAAAGCTAATCCCAAAAGACTACATAGTACTGTTAATTTCGTTTATTTAACATTTTGAAATATGAAAAGCAATTTAGATAAAGGTAGAGGCGCAGTTGGCAGGAATCAGGTTACTGGGAGTGGGGTTTGGACAGGGAGGGTGGCAAGCAGGAGGTGAGTGTGGGTTTAAAAAGGTAACAAGGGGATCCTTGTGGTATTGGAACTGTTAGCATCTTTACTGTGACCGTGTATACAAGAACCTGCATGTAATAAAATGGCATAAAATTTAATACATACAAATAGACACACACATGAGTATAAATAAAACTTGGAAAATCTGAATAAGATTGCTGAATTTTATCATGGTCAATACCCTAGTTCTTATAATTTTGCAAAGTGTCACCATCAGGAGAAAATGAGCAAATATATCTAGGAGCTTTCTGTATTATTTGTTATAGCTGTACCTTATCTACAGTATCAAAGATTTTTTTCAAATAAAAAATAAACTAAAAATGAAGCCATTGGAAGAAGCAATGCTTTCAATGTTACCATTGAAAAAATTATAAAATTCAAACCTCTAGAAAATTATTGAATTATTATATAGTGATTGCTTAAACTCTCTTCAGATGAACAAAGAGAGAATTTACCTCTTGAAAGAAAGGCTGGGCATAGTGGCTCATACCTATAACCCCAGCACGTTAGGAGGCTGAGGCAGGCAGATCACTTGAAGTCAGGAGTTTGAGATAAGCCTGGCCTGACCAACATTGTGAAACCCCATCTCTACTAAAAATATAACTATTGACTGGGTGTGGTGGTGGGTTCCTGTAATCCCATAATCCCAGTTATTAAAGACACTGAGGCAGGAAACTCACTTGAACCTGGGAGGCAGAGGTTTCAGTGAGCTGAGCAACAAAGAGAGAGACTCCATACAAAAAGCAAAAGTAAAAAAACAAAACAAAAACCTCCTGAAATAATTAATAATCGTTTTCCTTAATCTGAAAAGCTATTTCTAACGCTGAAATGGAATCCGTTTAAAAACACTGTATCTTTCGGTTTTACAGAAGAATTCTAAGTCCTCAGACATATGGGAGCCCTTCAAAACCTTAGAGAGCTATATATTTTACCCTGAGCTTGAATTTTATTGTGATAAATACTGTATTCTTGGTTATTTTTCTTCATATGTCATACTTTTGTACTTCTCCCTGATTCTAAATGGTTCTTCTCTAAATACATTTCGACGTCACCAATTTTTTCTTAAAGTGATTGTAGCGTTCTAAATGTGAAATAAACAACAGAGAGGCTATAGTTGTCAAAGGTTAAGGGCAAGAAGTGGAGAAAGGGAAGTAGATGTGATAGAGGCATTAGGCAGACAGGGGCAGGTCCCTAGTGAAACTCTGCCTTCAAGGCAAACAGCCTGAAACCCCCAGCCCAAAGTAAGAGCTATTCCTGCTTCCTCTCCCAATTGGTTCTTTCTGAATAATGTCTTTTTGTCAGTCCAATGTTGCCTTTTCCAAAACCACCTCATCCCCGATTCAGTGCCTATAAAGACCTGAGATTCAGATGGTAGAGGAGACAGAGGTGGCTTGACTGGAGAGAGGCAACTTAACTTGTGGGAGACAGCTGGACTTCAGAGGGGAGAGGCAACTGGACTTCAGAGAGACAGCCTGACTTCAGAGAAGACCCAACCTGACATCTGGGAAGAGATGGCTGGATACCGGAAAAAGACTACCTGACTGTTCCACCCCCTTTTCAGCTCCCCTCTCCACTGAGAGTCATTTCCATTGCTAAATAAAATTCTCTACCTTTGCCATCCTTCAAGTATCCACATGATCTCATTCTTCTTGGATGCTGGGCAAGAGCTCAGAACCCACTGAATGCCGGTACTCAAAAAAGACTGTCATACCGGTCCTTTGCCCTCACCAGTGGAGGGCAGCCACCCCATGCGATGAGGCAAAGGGTCAACTGAGCTGATAACACACCACCATCTATGGACAGTGGAACTAAGAGCATTGTAACAGGCACCCTTACCTGGGCCCCACTTCAGGCCCCACCTGGAACTTGCTTCTGCTGGCGTCCGAAGTGGACAGCCTTGCTTGCTTGCTCACATGCTCCCTCCCACAAGGAGTTTAGCTCAGCAGACTGAGTAAACAGAGCCTGCTCCTGCCACCGCCCCCCCCCCCCAAGAGTGGCGACTGGCTGGATCCTGCACTTGCTTGCTCATGTGCTTCCTCCCAAAAGGGGTTGAGCGTGGTCAGCCCAGTAAACAAGACACCCCTGTCACAAGTGCAGCGAAGGGGTTGAAAAAAATCCTGCATCAGGTGCAGCTATAAAAGGACAGCTAAAACTAGAGATCATTGTGGCTATGGAAGTATTTTGTAACTTGTGTCAGTGTCAATATCCTGATTGTAATATTTTACTCTAACTTTGCAAGATGTTACCACCACTGAAAGAAACTGAGTAAGGGGTACACAGAATATCTCTGTAGTGCTTCTTATAACTACTTGTAAATCTACATTTATCCAAAACAAAAAGTTTAATTAAAATGACAGAGAGACAGAGACAGAATGTCAAAGCCTGCCTCAACTAAGTTGTCATGAAAGTTTGAGCACTTGTAAAAACAAAACAAAGCAAACCAAAAACACCCATATTCCAGCCAATTCTACATGGGTCAGTACTGAATGTGTGTAAATAACCTGAAGTGGTGTGTGCCTTGACTCCAAACTGCATACCAAAGAAAACTTAGTATGTGAACTCCAGTATCTGAATATTTAAAGAAGTGTAAATGTTTATTGATTACACTGTCTTCGTACACTCGCTCTTCAAAATTATATTCAACCACAACAAAAACCTTGGTGTCCTTTTTTTCTTTCTTTTATACCACATTTGTAATCTGTCATCAAATTCTATTGTCTCTACCTTCAAAATATACCCAGAATCTAGCCACTTTTTCATTAATTTCATTGCTTACCACCATCTCTTAGCTGGATTATTCAAATATCTTCATAAATGGTTTCTACAATCTTCCTATTCCTGTACAGTTTATTTTCAACAAGGCAGCCAGAATGATCCTTTAAAGCATAAGTGAGACCATAATATTCTCCTAAGAACCCTTCAATGGCTTCCAAGCATAAACACAATCAAATTCTTGCCAGCATTTTGCAAGTCCTAAATGATTTGACTGCCTTCCACCCCTCAACATTGTGTCTTCTGCTATGCCTTCTCTTTATCCTTCAGCTTCAGCCTCATTGGTCTCTCTAGCATTGTTCAAATATGCCAGCCAGATTCCTGCCTCTGTGCCTTTGCACTCGCTTTTTCCTTTACCTTGCTGCCTTTCCCTAAGATATCCACATGACTAACTCCCATATCACTTCTAGGTGTTTGCTTGAATGTCAACTTCCCACAAACTCCCTGTTCCTTTCCCTGCTCACTTTCTGTAGAACTTCACACCATTCACATGTTATTTATTTATCTCATTTTTTAGTCTCACCATTAAATCTATACTTTGTTCATGAGCACCAAGAACATTGTCTGGCACAAAGAAGGCACTCTGTAACTATTGAAAACAATAAATGAATAAGTAATTGAGATGAATGGCTAAGACAGCTTAATAATGGGAAACATTAGTTAGAAATTCTGATGAAATTCTTTTTCTTCAAGTCCAACCCACAGATCCTCTCTGTTCCTTTCCATAATGAACAACTCCCTACTTCTCATGATGTACAGTTCCACAATTTCCACAATATGTAACTCCTTCAGCAATTTTATAAATTCCTCTATATCACACATTACTTCATTTTTTGTTCTAAATATTTTATGGGTGACTTGTCTTCTCAACTAAATTTGAAGCTCAAGAGTAAGAACCATATTCTAGCCCTTTTTAAGCCTCCATTATTTCTGTTAATGTACTACACACAGTTTATCATTTCTACTCATGGATTTCATGACCCCTCCTATATTGTTCTCATTTTGATACATTTCTTATAATTTATTTTAATCTTATGTTGATCATGTCTCTTTTCCTAATGTAATTGAGTGTCAACAGCACTCTGGCTGCTCAAGATCCTCTGCTGAATTGATTGAATATAACCTTTCACCACCCAACCCACTAACATTCCCCAACAGTAGAATTTGCCACCACGTTCTTGCCCTTAGTTAACCTGGAAGGTAAGGACTGTCGCCATGAATATGTAAGTCACAAATGAAAGAGAATTCACAGGAAAGTTCATCATCAGGAAAGGAGAAACTATTCTGTAGCTTACAGAAGCAAGGAAAGGCTTGGATTAAATTCTCCTGGTGTTGGAGCCTTTACCTTGCCATGCATAATGACTGAAGCACCATTTCTGCCAGACTTCAGAAATGCAGACTCAGAGAATTCATTTTAGAGCAAATCAGAAACTTATCTTTTTATCTGGCTGTTTCTATCCTTAAATGTCACTCTGAGTTTAAAGCCCTTGAATATTGTTTTATGCAGAGTCCTTAGAGATAACTTTATATATTGCAAATTTGGTTTGTATAGCACTGAGTTTGAAGAAAAGGACTAAGGTGGTAAGAAAAACTATAGGAAATGAAAATTCATAAAGGGACTCTACTGATATAAAAAGGAGCAGACAGAAAAAAAACACATTTTTGTAAAAGATAATAAAATACAATAAGTGCTGGAGGGGAAACCCCAAAACTCATTTCTTTCAGGCTCTTCATGTTATGCAGGTAAGAACTTCTTCCCAAAATGTGAAGTAAATTGTTCAAGGTCACAGAGTAGATAAAGACTAGGATACTCATTAGCAGCATAATAATAACAACCTCCTCTACAGGACTTCATAAATCATTGAAAATAACCATTCTAATTTATATTACCATTTTCCTTAAATCTATTACACATTACTATTTAACTTGGAGGCTCATTCAAATCAGATGGAAAATTTCTGCCTCCAGTGCCCTATTTCTTAGTATGGTTATTATTATTATTGTTGTTCTAAGAACATAAGTCACACAATGCAATGCTGTTAACTACAGTTACAGGGTCATACAGCAGATCTCTAGAACTTATTCATCTTGCATAACTGAAACTTTATACCTGTTGAATAGCATCTCCGCATTTTCTCCTTCCCCCAACCCCTGGCAACCACTATTCTACTCCCTGCTGTTACGTATTTGACTATTTTAGAAACCTCATATAAGTGAAATCAAGCCATATTTTTCTCTCTGTGACAGGCTTATCTCATTTAGCATAATGTCTTAACTGCCATTGCAAAATTATGACTGAGACAGTGAAAGAGACTTGACCTTACGAACTCCATCTTTCTTCTAATCTCTAAGCTGTCCTTGTTCATTCCTGGGAGTAGGCTGAACTAACTTTGGGAGAAACTTAGTTTATAGTTTAAAACAAAGGTGAGGCTGGGCGTGATGGCTCACACCTATAATCCCCGCACTTTGGGAGGCCGAGGCAGGAGGCTCACTTGAAGACAGGAGTTCGAGACCAGCCTGGCTAACATGGTGAAACTGTCCCTACTAAAAATACAACAATTAGCAGGCTTGGTGCTGTGCACCTGTAGTCCCAGCTAATCCGGAGGCTGAGGCAGGAGAACCATTTGAACCTGGAGGCGGAGACTGCAATGAGCTGAGATCGCACCATTGCACTCCAGCCTGGATGACATGAGACTCCATTTCAAAAAAAACAAAGGTGATAATGGCCTTTTCCCAAAACAAACTTCCTTCTTGCCTGGGACTAGACTGCCTTAGTAGGACTAACAAATTAGCCACAAGATTAGAAACTATGGTTGAGGAGTCATGCGGCTGAAGACAGCAATATTCTGACCCCCCCCAAATTGCTCCTGGGGATAAAATCACTATTGTGAAAACCTAAGACCAGTGTTTGAGATATTTTACAGACCCTGTACTTAATGGATCAGCTGGCACCACTCAAATTGATAAACTGACACATCTGATCTTGTTGCCCCCATCCAAGAACTGACTCAGTGCAAGACATCTTCGACTCCCTAAGATTTCCTCTGACCTGACCAATCAACTAATCAACACTGATGATTCACTGGCTTCCCCCAACCACAAAGTTGTCCTTAAAAACTCTGATCCGAGAATGCTAGAGACTGATTTGTATAATAATAAAACTCCGGTCTCCCACACAGCCGGCTCTTTGTGAATTTCTTTTTCTCTATTGCAATTCCCTGTCTTGATAAATCAGTTCTGTCTATGCAGCAGGCAAGGTGAACCCATTGGGCAGTTTCTTATATACCATATTTTCTTTAATCCATTTACCTACTGATGGACATTTAGGTTGTTTCCATGCCTTGACTGTCGTCAATAATGCTGCAATAGGCATGGGAGTACACACACCTCTTTGATGTACTGATTTCATTTCCTTTGGATATATAACCAGAAGTGAGATTGTGGGATCATATGGTAGTTCTATTTTTAATTTTTTGAGAAACATTCATAATGTTTTTCATAACAGTTTTATAGTTTTATATTCCCACCAACAGTGTATACAGTTTCCAATTCCTCTACATCTTTACCAACACTTGCGATCTTTTGGGTTTGGGTTTTACTGTATGTTTGTTTGTTTTTGACATTTCCTAACATCTCATTAAGGTTTTGGTTTGCATTTTACTGATGACTGGTAATGTTGAAAATCTTTTCATATGCCTGTTGGCCATTTGTTTGCCAAGCCAGAACAATTAGACAGGGGGAAGATATGAAAGAAAGAAAAAGGATCAGAAAAAAGAAGTAAATAATTCCTCTTTGCAGATGGCATGATCTTATATATAGAAAGACTCCACCAAAAACTATTAGAACTAATAAACAAATAAAGAATAAATTTGCAGGATACAAAATTAACATACAAAAATCTTGCATTTCTATACACAAACAATAAACTATTCCAAAAGGAAATTAAGAAAATAACTTCAGCCAGGCGCAGTGGCTCAGGCGTGTATTCCCAGCACTTTGGGAGGCCGAGCAGGGTGGATCATGAGGTCAAGAGATCAGACCATCCTGGCCAACATGGTGAAACCTCATCCCTACCAAAAAATACAAAAATTAGCTGGGCGTGGTGGCGAGTGACTGTAGTCCCAGCTACTCGGGAGGCTAAGGCAGGAGAATTGCTTTAACCCAGGAAGTGGAGGTTGCAATGAGCCGAGATCTTGCCACTGCACTCCAGCCTGGCGACAGAGCAAGACTCCGTCTCAAAAAAAAATTGAGTTTAAAAGTGTCTTGCATATACAGCAGAAGAACTTACTCAAGGCTTTCTTCCCTCACTAAAGGTTGTTATTCTACTCCCTTCATTTCATCTTCGCTTGCTTATTCAAGAAAAAGGAAGTATGACTCCAAACATCACTTTAATGTTTAACTGATATCATTCCCTATTTACAACTGCGTGGAAACTAATTTGTGTTACAGAAGCACATGCAGTAGTAGAACAGACTCTAACCGATTTGCCTATGAATGAGTCCACTGATAATGACTGAAAGAATGAAATGCAGTCTGCCACCCAATGGAGAAATGTGGATTCCTGGCATGCAAAATATACACCACGCTAATTCCTACTCCTTGTTCAAGATCCCATTCAAATGTCACCTTCTCTTATGTGCTTTTTTTTCTGTTACAAGTTTAAAGTGATCTTAAAGTTTTAAAGTCTGCTCCTGCAAACATTTTACAGCTTAGCCCTACATGGTCTTTAAGTTATGTGTACGTTGTATCATTTCCTTGAGGGCAAATTTAGGTTGCGTTTATCTTTCCATAGGCCACTCTACCTCATCCAGAGCTTGGTTATGAGAGCTATTCAGTAAATGCTTAAGCAAATATGTGAAATCTGCAATCTAGAAGCCACAAGTCTCACTGAAACAGTCTTGAATGATAAAAACTAAACGGTGATTCTTGTCTTGATTCTCCAACTCTATGACTGCCCCTGAGAGGTTGAATGAAGCTATAGAAAAACAGACAATAAGACACACAACAAAAATAGTTACAGCATTTTTAGAATAACAGGCATGAAGCTAACTGCATCATGTACATTAGCTTACTCAATGGCCAGTCTAGAAGTAAATGGCAGGATACACGGTTATATAAATGAAGAAATTGATGCTCAGAGAGGTTAAATAATTTTTCCAAGATGGCATCATCGTGGAGGTGATGATCCTCACTAGTATCTCCTCTGAATCTTGGTTTTCTCATCTATAAAATCAAGGTAAATATTTTTCCTGAAGACCTCACAGAACTACTGTGAGCTTAGAGAGTGCTTCAAAAAAGCCCAAGACAATATTAATTTCTTATATTTGCAAAAAACATTAGAGGGTTTTTAAGTGCTTTCATATGTATCAAGTATTTTAAAAACCCCTAAGGTTCTGTGTAAATGTAAATTATTATTAATCTCTTATGCTGTTTTTAATCCTTACATGTTGTAGGCACTACAAGATAATAATAGTATCAACAGCTAATATAAAAATATGCTAAGCTTGGTGCCAAGAGTTTTATACTGATTGTCTTAATTTATATTAAAAGAAAAGCAGAAATGAGTATTCTTAATCATCCACTTTAAAGATAAGAAAAATACTTAGAAATTAAGCAATTTACATAATTCACTTTTAATGCATTAACAGGTCAGGATTTAAATTTATATCACTACTTTAAAAATAGTAATTTATTTTATAACAGATTCAGTGTACATATGATTGTCTGAATTACATGTATACTGAATCTGTTATAAAATAAATTGTTTTTATTTTATAACAGATTCAGTATACATGTAACTGATTATGATAACCTACAAGGATGAATAGATATATAAACTTTGAATAAATTGAGTCCTGTAAACATCATATACACAAAAAAATCCATAGCTGAATTCTCTTGAAAAAATTCCATGTCAGTCATTTTCATTCAGGAATGCCTCAATTGGCCCCACAGTTATAATACTGTAGAATTATATAATTTTTAAAAATGTATAAATAAAATCACATTGTGGATGTGCTAACTGGGGCAATTCACTTTTAAAGGAGCCCTAAAATTAATGATTTCATAAAATAAAAAGGAAAACGTAAATTACCCTTAAAAGCTATACCATAAACCAATACTTTTATGTACCAAATTTTCTCAATGATAATACATTACATTCTATATTAACAAATTTTATTTTTAAAAGCAATTTTAGATTTACAGGAAAGTTGAGCAGCTAGTACTGAGAGTTTTAATAATATCTCTACCCAGTCTTTGCATGCAGTTACCCCAATGATTCATTTTTCATTAGTATGGTATATTTGTCATCATTAATAAAGCAATATTAATACATTATTATTAACTTATTTCATTCCTTATTCAGATTTCCTGGGTTGTTACCTAATATCCTTTTTTCTGTTCCAGGATTCCATCCAGTCTAGGATATTAAATTTAGTTGGCCTGTCTCTTTATGCTCCTCTTGGCTAAGACATTGTCTCAAACGTTAATGACCTTAACACTTTTAAAGAGCATGGTCAGGTATTTTGTAGAGTATTCCTCTATCAGACTTTGATTTCTTTTTCATAATTATATTGAGATAATGAGCTTGGGAAGACAGACCATAGATGTCAAGAGCTATTTCCATTACACCATACCAAGTGTACATAGTGTCCACATAATTTGTGACTGTTGATGTCGACCTTGATAACCTGGCTGAAGTAGTATGTGTCAGATTTTTTTTTAATTACTTTTCCATACTGTAATTTTTGGAAGGAAGTCACTATGAATACTTAAGAATGGGAATTTATTTAGGATGTCTTATCTACAAAATTTATTTCAAATTCTTTTGCATATAATGTATTTATTCTCCCTCTCTTTCCCAGTTTTTAAATTATTCAATTCTTTATATCAGTAGAGACGTATGGATGTTTACTTTATATTTTGGGTTGTAATTCAAAGCTAATTCACTTTCTTGCTCTGCTTGTTCCATCTTTGGCCTTTGGGAGATCTTTCAGTAGACTCCTTTGTTCTTTGACATATTGTTACCAATGTGACTTTTTTTAAATGCACTTGTTTACTTTCTGGCCCTACAAGTTGCTCCAAGATTATCTTGTGTATTTTCTACTTCTGGTTTAGAATCAGCTGTTTCTCCAAGGAGTCCTTGTTCCTTTTATTATAAAATGATGTTAAAAATCAACAGTTGGCATGGCGTGATGACCCATGCCTGTAATTCTAGCACTGTGGGAGGCAGAGGTGAGTGAATCTCTGGAGGTTAGGAGGTCGAGACCAGCCTGGCCAATATGGTAAAACCCAATCTCTACTAAAAATACAAATATTAGCCAGGCATGGTGTTGGGCACCTATAGTTCCAGCTACTCAGGGGGCTTAGGCAGGAGAGTTACTTCAACTGAGAAGTGGATGTTGTAGTGAGCCGAGATCGCACCATTGCACTCCAGCCTGGGCAATAAGAGAGAAACTCTGTCTTGGAAAAAAAAAAAAAAAAAATCAGCCAAATAGGAACAGCTCCAGTCTGCAGCTCCCAGTGAAATCAGTGCAGAAGGCTTGTGATTTCTGTATTTCCAACTGAGGTACATGACTCATCTCATTGGGACTGGTTAGACAGTGGGTTCAGCCACGGAGAGCGAACAGAAGTAGGGTGGGGTGTTGCCTCACTTAGAAAGCGCAATAAGCCAGGGAACTCTCTCCCCTAGCCAAGGGAAGCCATTAGGGACTGTGCCTTAATTAACGGTGCACTCCAGCCCAGAAACTACACTTTTCCCATGGTCTTCACAACTCATAGACCAGGAGATTCCCTTGGGTGCCTATGCCACCAGGACCCTAGGTTTCAAGCATAAAACTGGGCAGCAATTTGGGCAGACACTGAGCTAGCTGCAGTTTTTTTCTATATCCCAGTGGTGCCTGGAACACCAGGGAGACAGAACTATTCACTCTCCTGGAAATGGGGCTGAAACCAAGAAGCCAAGTGGTCTAGCTCAGTGGCTCCCACCCCAGCAAGCTAAGATCCACTGGCTTGAAATTCTTGCTGCCACCACAACAGACTGAAGTCAACCAGGATGCTGGAGCTTGGTGGGGGGAGTGGGTCCGCCATTACTGAGGCCTGAGTAAGTGGTTTCCTCTCACAGTGTAAACAAAGCCCCCAGGAAGTTTGAATTGGACGCAGCCTACCATGGCTCAGTAAGGCAGCTGTAGCCAGACTGCTCCTCTAGATTCCTCCTCTCTAGGCAGGGCATCTCTGAAAGAAGGGCATCTCTAGAAGAAATGGATAAATTCCTGGACACAAACTCCTTCCAAAGTCTGAACCAGGAAGAAGTCAAATCCCTGAATAGACCAATAACAAGTTCTGAAACTGAGGCAATTAACAGCCTACCAACAAAAAAAAGTCCAGGACTAGATGGATTCACAACTGAATTCTACCAGAGGTACAAAGAGCTGGTACCCTTTCCTCTGAAACTATTCCAAACAACAGAAAAAGAGGGACTCCTCCCTAACTCATTTTATGAGGCCAGCATCAACCTGATACCAAAACCTGGCAGAGATACAACAAAAAAAGAAAATTTCAGGCCAATATCCCTGATGAGTATTGATTGGAAAATCCTCAGTAAAATACTGGCAATCTGAATCCAGCAGCATGTCAAAAATCTTATCCTCCATGATCAAGTCGGCTTCATCCCTGGGATGCAAGGCTGGTTCAACATATGCAAATCAATGAACATAATCCATCACATAAACAGAACCAATGATAAAAACCACATAATTATCTCAATAGTTGCAGAAAAGGCCTTCTATAAAATTCAACACCCCTTCATGCCAAAAACTCTCAATAAACTAGATATTGGTTGAACGTATCTCAAAATAATAAGAGCTGTTTACAACAAACCCATAGCCAATATCATACTGAATGGGCAAAAGCTGGAAGCATGCCCTTTAAAGAGCAGCACAAGACAAGGATGCCCTCTCTCACCATTCCTATTCAACAGAGTTTTGGAAATTTTGACCAGGGTAATTAGGCAAGGGAAAGAAATTTTTTGCATATATATGTACAATTTTTTGATGATTATTTGTTGAAAAGATTGTCTTTTCTCAATTGAATTTCTTTTACTTTTTGTCAAGAAATCAGTTGGCCGTATTTCAGAGGGTCTATGTCTGGGTTCTCTCCTCTTTTCTATTAATCCATTTGTCTATACTTTTACAAATACCTTACTGTCTTCATTACTATAGCTCTATAGTACTACTTGAAATTAGGTAGTGTCAGTCCTACAACTTAGTCCTTGTTTGCTAGTATTGTGTAGACTATGCTGGGTCTCTTGCATTTCCATATAAATTTTTAAATTATCCTTTGGGATGAAGCTAAAAAATAGAATGAACTTGTCAATAACTGCAAAATAGCTTGCTGAGAATTTATTAGATTTGCATTCAATCTATACATCAATTTATGAAAAATATATATCTCAACATTATTGAGTCTACCTTTCCATGAAAATGATACATCTCTCCATTTATTTAGACCTTGCTTTATTTCTTTCATCAGGCTTAAAATTTTCCATATACATAGTATATGTCCTATACATATTTTGTTGTTTATATTTCCTTTTTTTGCTGGAGGAAGGAACGTAAACTGTATTTTGTTTTCTACTTTAATTTTCAGTTGTTCACTGGTGGTACATGGCAAGACAATTGACTTCTATTAACCTTACATCCTGCAACCTTGCTATAATCACATATTGTTCCAAGAGTCAATTCTTTTAGTTTCACTAAATAATTATGTCATCTGTGAACAAAGATAGTTTTCTTTTTTCTTCCGAATCTCTCTCTCTATATTTTTTTCTTGCCTTATTGCACGAGCTAGGATATCCTGTAAGAGTAAGAGCAGCAAAAAGAAACAACCTTGTCTTGTTCCCAGTAATAGAAGAAAAGCATATCATTTCTCACCATGAAATATCATGGTGGCCTATTTTTTAGATATTCCAGATTTAGTTGAGGATGTTTTTTATTCCTAGTTTTCTAAGGCTTTTTCTCATAAATAGATGTTGGATTTTGTCAAATGTTTTTTCTGTATTAATTGACACTCATAAAATAGTTCCTTAGCCAGTTAATATAATGTACTACATTAATTGATTTTTATTTTTAAATGTCAGATCAGTGTTGCAGGCCTAATATAAATTACACTTATTGTGATGTATTTTTATACATTTTTTGATTCAATTAGCTAATATTTTGTTGAAAAATTTTATTGAGCCATAGTTTTCATTTCTTGTAGTCTCTTTTTCTGCTTTTGGTATTAGAATAATGCCTGCCTCATCAAATGAGTTAGGAGGTATACCTCTTATATCGATTCTCTGGAAGTGATTATAGAGAACTGATATCATTTGTTCCTTAAATGTTTGGTGAAATTCATCAGTGAAAGAATATGGGCCATGTGCTTTCTTTTTTGAAAGATTATTAATGATTTATCAATTTTTAAAATAAATATAGATCTATTTACATAATGTATTTTTTTCCATAAGTTTTGATGGTTTATGTCTTTCAAGGAATTGATGCATTTCATCTGAATTACTAAATGTGTCAAATTACTAAATTTGTTTGTAATACTCTTGTATTATCTTTTTAATGTCCATGGAATCAATATTAGTAATTGTGCCTTCTCCCTTTTCACTTGGTTAGCCTGGCTATGGATTTATCAATTTTAGTGATCCTTTAAAGGCATTGCCTTTTGGGTTTATTGACTTCCTGAAATCTTCCTTTGTAGATTTCTGCTCACAGCTTTGTCTTTTCTTCTGCTTATTTGAGGCTTAAATTGCTTTTCTCTCTTTACTTTCCTAAGGTATGTTTCTATTATTGATTTTAGATGTTTTTTCTTTTCTAATATATGCAACGGCTGCTATAAGTTTACCTCTAAGCACCGCTTTTACAGCATTCCATACATTAAAAAAATAAAAATAGGATTTGTAATATAAAGTACATCTGCAATCTCAGATTTTATGAATATTGTAAGATTTGAGACACATTTATCTAAAGATACAAGAGATGAACTATTAGAAGACAGAAAACTGTGGGTGAAAAGAATTATCCTTCTTTTTTTCTCATCTTTTATTTGAAATTCCAGGGTACAGGTGCAAGATATGCAGGTTTGTTACGTAGATAAATGTGTGCCATGGTGGTTTGCTGCACGGATCAACCCATCACTTATGTATAAAGCCAAGCATCGGCTAGCTATTCTTCTTCAGCATCCCATAAGTTTTGATGTACATTTCATTTGTTTCGTTCAAAATATTTTTAAATTTCCCTTGAGATGTCTTTTTTGACCTATATGTTATATAAAAGTGTGTTATTTAATCTCAAACTGTTTGGGGATTTTGGAGTTTTTTCTGATACCAATTTTTAGTCAAATTTCATTATAGCCTAAGAACAAATATAGTAAGGTTTCTGTTCTTTTTACTTTGTGAGAGTATGTTTTTCAGCACAGGATGTGGTATATTTTGGATAAAGATCCATGTAAAATTTAGAAGACTGTGTATCTACTGCTACTTGATTAATTATTCTGCTGTTACTTAAACAGTTAGATCCTGCTCCTTGTTAGTGTTATTCAGTTGAACTTTGCCCTGATTTCTGAGTGTTGGAATTAACTGTTATTAACAGAGGGATGTTGAGATCTCCAAAAATAATAGTATATTTGATCATTTCTTCTTTGTTTTATAAATTTTTTCCTCATGTATTTAAACGCTCTGTTGCTACCTGCCTAACTTGTTGAGAATTATTATGTATTTTTGGATAATTGCCCCTTTCTCATTATTTAATGCTGATTTTTATCCTTAATAACTTTTTTTCCTTTTTTTTTTTTCCTTTTTTGAGACAGGATCTCATTTTATTGCCCAGGCTGGAGTACTGTGGCACAATCAAGGCACACTACAGCCTTGACTTCCTGGGCTCAAGTGATTCTTCCACTTCAGGTCCACTTCACCCAACAGTGTCCCTCACCACACACCTCCCACCACCCCGAGTAGCTGGAACTATGGGCATGTGTCACCAACCTTGATAATTTTTTGTATTTTTCATGGTTTTACCATGTTTCCCAGGCTGGTCTTAAACTCCTGAGTTCAAGCAATCCACCTGCCTTAGCTTTGCAAAGTGCTGGGATTACAGGCATGAGCCACCATGCCCAGTCTCTCCTTCATTTTAAATGATAATGTCAATGGATATGGAATACTAAGTTGGTGGGATTTTATTTCTTTAAATATTTTACTTCATTCTCCACTTGCTTACATGGTTTCTGACAAAAAAAGTTTAATATAATTCTTATCCTCATCCCTCTACATTTAATCACTCCTTTGCCACCAGGGCTTCTTTCAACATTATTTATCCTGGGTTTTCTCCAGTTAAAATATGGTATGTTTAGGTGTAGATTTTTGGTTTTTATTCCAGTTGGCTTTCTCTAAGTTTCCTGGGTTTGTGGTTTGGTGTCTATCATTAATTTTGGGAACTTCCTGACTATGATTACTTCAAATACAATAGTTCCCCCTTATCCATGGTTTTGCTTTCCACACTTTCAGCTACCCATGAGTCACTGTGGTCTAGAAATATTGAATGAAAAATTCCAGAAATAAACAATTCATAAATTTCCTGTTGTGCTTGATTCTTAGTATTGTTATAATTGTTCTATTTTATTTTTAATTATTATTGTTAATCTCTTCTTATGCCTAATTTATAAGTTAAACTTTATCATAAATATATACATATAGGAAAAAACATCATATGTACATGTAGGTTCAGGTACTATCTGTATTTTCAGGCATCCACTGGGGGTCTTGGAATGTATGTGCCATGGATAAGGTGGACCTACTGAACTTCCTCTGTACTTCCTCTGCTCCTTTCTCTCTTTTTCTTCTAGTACTTCAATTATGCACATTATATTTTTGTAATAGTTATTGGATATTGAAATGAAAGTTGTAGTCCTTTTTCTCTTTGTATTTCAATTTGCAATGTCTCCTTTGATATATATTTAAATTCATTAATTTTTTTCATGATTATCTTCAGTCTAGTAATAAGCTTATCAAAGGCATTCTTCATTTTTATTGCAGTGTTTTTCATTCCTATCATTTTCTTCAGATTCTTTCATTATTCTGCTTACATTATTCATTTGCTCTTGCATACTTATACTTTTTCCATTACAGTCCTTTATGTAACTAATCATAGTTATTTTTAATACTCTATTTGATTATTCCAAACTTTGTTTCATATCAAAGTCTAGTTCAGATGCTTACTTTGTCTCTTCTGACTGTGTTTTTCCTTTTCTTTTTGTGTAGCCTTATGATTTTTTTTTGTTAAAAGTTAAGCACAATGTATTAGGTAATGAGAACTGAGGAAAATAGGACTTTAGTATGAGGTCTTATGTCAGTCTGTCTAGAAGGTGGGTTGTGCTTGATGTTTTCCATAGCTATAGATGCCAGAGACTTTAGTTTCCTCAGTGCCTTTGTTTTCTCCACATTGGATTTCCCTAAGAATTCCTTCTTAAATAGGATCTGTGTTTTGCAGCTCTTTCCATTGTAACCCATTGTGATTATCCTGGAGCTATGGTGATGTGGTGGTAAGGTGTAAAGGAGGGTAAGCATTCTATGTCAGTCTTTCAGTGGGCTCAAATTCCTGAGTTGTGGACTTCAGAAGTATTTCTTAGCCTTTTTTTTTTCTTCCATTAGGTAATACAGCAAGTCTAGAGGGGGATGTAGGTGGCTAACTGCCCTTCTCCATGGTCAAATAAGACTCTGGTAAAGTTGTTTCCCTTAAGGAGTAAGTCTTGGCTATGAAAAATGCTCTAGGATTATTTGAAAATGGTACTTTCCCCCAACTGACCAAGAAATGAGAGATATTTTCTAAAATCATCACCATGAAAATTGATGGGCTTCCTGAAGGTAAACTCCAAGAAAGTTTGAGGGCCCTCATTCAGACTGGGCCTCCTCAAATTTTTTACTCTCAAGCCAGTTCATAGTCAGCCTGCAGAAATTTATCTTACCAGTTTATGGCTTCAGTGGCATCTGCTCAAGGTAAGTTTATCTAGGTTATGATCTAACATTCCACTCATGAGATTTCTCCATGATGTTGTGTGTAGATTTAGATTAATTATTCTTTCTGCCATATAATTTTCAATTGTGTGAATATTAACACAACTTATTTATCCTACTCACATTTGATTAACGTTTCCAGTTTTTATATCTCATGACTAGTGATACCATGAACATTCTCGAACATGTTTTCTGGTGAACATACACCCACATTTCTGTTGGGTATACACTTGAGAGTAAAAATTCTAGGTTACAGGGAATGCGTATATTGGGCTTTATTAGACACTGCCGAGTTGTTTTCCTAAGTAGATGTTCCTAGAATGATGTAGAAGAGTTCCAGTTAACCCAGTTCCTCATCAGCAGTATTTTCTAACTTACTCATTTTTGTTATTCTGGTAGGGGTGGTATAATATTGCACAGTAGTTTTAATCTGCGCTTCCCACATGATCCAGAAAGAAAGAAAATAAATCAGAGAAGTGACTTTTACACATTTAGTATGGGAACCCAGTTCAACTCTCCTTCTCAATATGTTGCCATTAAGTCTTAAGATCAATTAAAGTGAGTTTTGGCAAATGATCTGACAGGTATTTTGAAGGAAGTGAGGTTCAAAGGATTTAGAAATAGATATTCATTTTTTCTTATCCATACTGCCCAACAGCCAGATAGTAAATAATTACATAAATCTCTCAAAATGTTTTTGAAGGCTGACACATCCTATGGAAATCAACATTACTCATGTGGTGATACTCCATCAGGTATGGTGAAGCACCTTGCCTTTACCTTGGTAAGAAGAAAACAGGATGATAAGATCGCAAAACCCATCAACTTTGACATTTGATCTTGTTTAGACAGTGGATGTCCCTTCCTTTTAAGGAGAGTAGCCAACTGGTTTGCATCAATAATTTGATATTAGGGCATTTTTAAGATTCCACACTCTCCTGTTATCCCTTACTATACCAAACATCTATCTTTCTACTTTCTTTATGACTTGGTAGCTCAGTCGGCTTAGTTAAGGTTAGTTTAATGAAAGTTTCTCAAGATAAGGAACCAGGAGGACTCACCAGGTTATTACTGTCTGTGAACTAATTAGAAAATTGTTAAAATTTTAAGTCTCTAAAATAGTTACACAATGTGGATTTGTTGTAATAGCATTTGAAAACGTTGTGTTGTCTAAACTTGAATACTAGTTTTTCAAAATCTGACCTAATTAAAATTTATAATAGGTGGATTCAAGATAGTATGGTCAACACTTTTTGAGAAAACAAGGTGAAGCTGCAAAGAGCAATGAATGAGTCAGAGATCTATGATACCAACAAAAATGGTGGTAATATTGTCACATATACATTTATATAAACTTCATTTTATATCAGTTATAGTGATAGATTAACTGATTACAATTGGGAAATAGTATTATACCCATTATAAAAAAGGATACATTAGATGATTGGAGTGGATCCTTCTTAACAACCAAGCTAGGTCTAGATTCAGAGTCTCTAACACCTTAGTCTATGTATATAGCAATGAAAACATATCAAAGCAAAAACAAAACCTCCAGAGAATTCAGACTGACTTTTGGAAACAAAGTTATGTTTTTATTTCCAATGAATTTGTAATAACACCATTTCGAGTTACTGTTTGTTTCCTTTTACTCCATGCACTATTCTAGTCAATCCACTTAAAATGTACAACAATCCTATGAAGCAGAAATTATCATTTCCATGTTTAAAATTTGCCAAAAGTTACATCTAGTAATCACTAGAGGAATCATTATCAACATCATATCAACAAACATATAAACTAACAAAAATATTCCTAAAGAACCTAGTGACAAGAACTTGATTATTAATTCCATTCTACAATAAAAAAGAGCAAGGGCTCCTTGAAGAAATGGTTGAATTTCTTGCCTGGGGCTGGATATAGGATGAAACTGGAGCATCTTGTAGTGCCAAAAATTAAGGAAATATCTGCAAAAAAGGAAAAAGAAATCCCACAATGATAGAGGTATGTCAAAACTACATGGGGGTCAAACAGAAGACCTTCAAATGGCTAAAACTGAAATAATTTAACAACAAAATAATATAATATTGAATTATAACCTGAGGATAAAACAAATGTCCATGAGTTCATACTGCCATAAATAAATGATTGTCAGGTGCAAGGGTGCACGCCTACAGTTCCAGCTGCTCAGGAGGCTGAGACAGGAGGATTACTTGAGCACAGGGATTTGAGACCCATGTAAGCAACATAGCAAGGTCTCATATCTAAAATAATAACAATAAATAATTGAATAAATAAATTGGAAAAAAATAGATAACTCTCCTAGGCAGAAAGATTTCAAGTATTTAATGTAGTTACAGTGCCCTCAAGGAGATGGAGCTCTCTTTAAGTATGGGCTATGCATAGTGACTTCCTACAAACAAGTATAGTATGGAAAGTGGGGAAAAGTAACTTTACAGTGGAGAATTCAGACAAATGCTATCTCAGTTAAGTGGTCAATGTCAACATCATCAGTAATAAGTCATGTTGATGGCATGGTACCCTTGATGTGATGTGATAAAAAAGGGCTCTTTACATCACTGATCTTTCTTCTAAAGACCCATAATCCCAATTCAATCATGAACAATTCATCGGTCAAAGTTCAGTAGAGGGACATCCTAATAAATACCTGTTTAGCACTGCTCTAAACACTCAAGGTCCTTAAAAGTTTGGCCCTGAAACGGTCCCCACAAAGATGAGTCTTAGGAAGAACAATATGAAATGTGATTTCTGGGATGGGATCCTGGAACCGAGAAAGGGCATTAGGTGAAAACTAAGGAAATCTGCATAAACTACAGAATTTAGTTAATTATAACATATCATCAATAGTTCATTAATTGTGACAAATGTATCATACTAATGTCAGAAGCCAATAATAGGGAAAGGCAACTTTCCCTATCTTTGCAACTTTTATGTAAATGTAAAGCAATTCAAAAGTGAAAATGTTTATTTTTTAAAAAACTGTATAACTTTGGAACAAAGTTTAAAGTAATTTTTTTAGTTTGGAAGTAAATTCATTTAATCAATACATCAGCTAATTAGTTCATTTGTTCATTAATTGATACCTTTTATCATTCAACGAATACTCCTTTGTGTCTACTTTATGTCAGCATAGCACTATAGCATAAGGACTCCACAGCTCTATAATGGGCGTTTCTCTATCTGGTGGCTTGTATATCCTCAAGAAGATGTTGTTTACTACATTGGGGAGTTTGAAATTCCACTGTAGTGCAGTAGACTAGTACCATTTGGTGAAAACCTGAAAAGAAACAAGAGAAGTACTGAAGGGCAGGTGCTACTCAAAGATTACTGTGGATGAAGAATTTCGCACAATTGGATTTTGATGATACATTATATTGCACGGATTGGTCTATTGAAAATGACTTTGATTATTTTTTGACTATGTGGTCTTTGAATGCACTGCAATGTTAATCAGAGCTTGCAATAACTACCTGTTAATGGTTGACCTGTGACATTACCATGTTCTGATAGTGGCAATGAAAGACAGTCTTTGAGTACTATACTGGGATTTACTAAAAGTATTTAGAATACTAAAGTATTTCCAAAGACAAATCTTGGGTGTGACAGATGTCAAATACCCAGAAGTTGAAGGGTTTTTCTTACAAAAGCGTTCTGTTGCAGCTTTAACAAGAGTTCTGGGTGTCACTTTAGGAAGCTCACCTCTTTTGTACTGCAAATAACTTTTTTTGCCAATATTTTAATATTTAAATTTGATTTAAATATTAAATTGATTTTGAACATGATCTGATTTCATATTCAAAATCCCATAATCTAAAAGAAATGATTGAATGATTCTCATGGTCATTTTGCCTTCTATAGGATTAGACTTTGATCAGCAAACTCATTTTCCACTGCAAAATATATTGAACACAAAAACTAAAGTTCTTGAAGCATTTAGATGCCCAGTTTTTCACAGTGACCACTGCAATGTGGACGAAGGCTGACTAGAAATATACCTATAACTTAATGATCTAATGGCTGTCCCCCAAGCCCGCAGAAATAGCACATAGCATAAATCTGTGTTTTCTGAAAATATCACATTGTGTTCTTGAGGTCATCAGCATGGAAATGATCTCCAGTGTAAAATCTGTATGAGATATATGGGACTCTCTACAAGGAATATTGGATTATTGCCCTCTGTAGCTTTGAAAACCGTCTTTCATGGATGACAGCAGAAAGCTTCAATATACTTGCATGAATTATAAATGACACCCAGTACTCTTGTTGAAGCAGCTACAGAATGCTTTTCTAAGAAAGACCCTTCAGCTTGTGGATGTTATTTCACATCTGTCACACCAAATATTTGCCTTTGGAAATACTTTAGTATTCTAGATATTTTTAGTAAATTGAACATAGTACTCAAAAGACTGGTTTTCTTTTCTTTGCTTTGCTTTTTTTCTTAATTCTCAGAATGGTACAGACATGTATTTAACTTGAAAATGAAGTCAAGGCTTTTAAACAATTAGACCCAAAGAGGCATTGATTTAAAAAAAAAAAAAAAGCCTGTCTGTGAAGGGGTGAGAGACAAAACTAACATTGATTTTGGAGTATAGCTGCTTAATAGTTCAGACTTTTAGGTGCCTTTGAGCATCTTTACTATCAGTAGAGAAATGGGGTAACATACAGATCGGAGGCTCCAAATCAACACTCTCCTTTTCAAAGATGCACTACTGGCTTAATTCACATTGTTTTATGTATCATTTTTATATTCTTTCTAAACACTCCACACATTTTCAGACTGGGCACTTATACCATGGGCTCTTACTGTGTCAGCAATTTTCTTTAGTGACAACCTAAGTAAGTAAGTAAGTAAGTAAATAAATAAATAAATAAATA
This sequence comes from Cebus imitator, assembly GCF_001604975.1. Lineage (NCBI taxonomy): Eukaryota > Metazoa > Chordata > Mammalia > Primates > Cebidae > Cebus > Cebus imitator. The sequence continues at coordinate 1,445,709 of NW_016107462.1, read as the reverse complement.
CTCATTTGAATTTTAAGGATGTACCTGTCATTGAAATCAGACTCCTTCAAAATTCAAAGTAAAGATTATTCAACAACAAAAAAAGATATTTTAAACTCTTCATACTTTTCCACTTTTACTCCAGCAAGAAGTATATTTTTAATACCTTTAAATGATTTTTAATGTATTATAAGTTGGCAGACTCTCTGGAATCTACAAAGGAGAACAAATAATGTGTATGCTATTGAATTATGTAGATTTATAATTTTTCCCCAGCAAGGTAACAGAAAGTACACTAGGTTCACAGCCCTTCCATATTTTAAAAGAAAATTATAGAGTGAAATTAGACCTTGGAAAGATGCAGAGGCAAGATCACTGGGCAATGTGTCCAGAGGACCAGAGCAATTTGGGTCTTTTCTCTGGGGTTAGTTAGTTGTGTGATTGAGGGTGAGTTACTCAGTTTATTGAACTCCAAAGTTGTCATTTGTTATAAATTTCTCATAGACTCCTGAATGATTGGAATTTAGAATAATGGGTCACTTGTAGTGGCTCACATCTATAATCCTAGTATTTTGAGAGGCTAAGACAGGAGTCTCACTTGAAGTCAGGAGTTTGAGGCCAGCCTGGGCAACACAGTAAGACCCCATTTCTTTTTTTTTTTTTTTTTTTTTTTTTTTTACTTTAAGTTCTGGAGTACATGTGCAAATCGTGCAGGATTGTTACATAGGTATACACATGAGATGGTAGTTTGCTGCATCTATCCCCCCACCCCCTGATATCCCTCTCTTAGCCCTCCCACCCTCCAACAGGCCCCAGTATGTGACGACCCCTCCCTGTGTCCTTGTGCTCTCATTGTTTAACACCAACTTATGAGTGAAAACATGTGGTGTTTGGTTTTCTGTCCTTGTGTCAGTTTGCTGAGAATAATAGTTTCCAGCTTCATCCATGCCCCTGAAAAGGACATATCCAGTTCATAGAACAGAAAAATTAACATTGTTAAAATGATTATACACCCAAAACAGATTCTACACATTCAATGCAATTCCTATCAAAATATCAATGATATTCTTTACAGAAATTTTAAAAAACTGTTCCAAAATTTGTATGAAACCACAAAAGACCTTGAGCACCCAAAGTTATGCTAAGCAAAAATAATAAGCTGGAAGTACCACACCACCTGACTTCAAAATATGCTACAAAGATACAGTAAACAAAACAGCACAGTATTAATATACAAACAGATACATAGACCAGTGGAACATAACACAGAACCTAGAAATAAATCCATGTGTTTACAGCCAACTAATTTTTGACAAAGGAAGCCAAAATACATGCTGGAGAAAGGACAACCTCTTCAAAAACAGATAATAGAAAAACTGGATATCCACATGTAGAAGAATGAAACAACCCCTGTCTGTCACCATATGCAAAAATAAACTCAAAATGATTTGAAGACCTAAATGTAAGACCTGAAACTATAAAATAACTAGAAGAAAACATAGGGAAAATACTTCAGGATATGAGTCTAGGCAAAAATTTTATGGCTAAGACTTCAAAAGCACAGGCAACAAAAACAAAAACAAAAAGACAAATGGGATTATGTCAAACTAAAAAGCTTCTGTATAGCAAAGGAAGCAATCAACATGATGGAAAGACAATGTGTTGAATGAGAAAAAAAAATTGTAAACTATTCATCTGACAAGGAACTAATATCCAGAATATACAAGGAACAAGGAACTCAACTCAACAGCAAGAAAAAGAAAATGATTTAAAAATGGGCAAAGGATTTGAAAAGAGACTTCCTAAAAGAAGATATACAAATGGCCAAGAAGTACATGAAAAAAATGCTCAATATCACCAATGATCAGGAAAATGTAAATCAAAACCACAATGAGCTATCATCTATTCCCATTAGAATGGTTATTATCAAAAAGACAAAAAATAACAAAGGCAGAAGAGGATGCAGAGAAAAGCCATCTCTGACACAAACATATGTCTGCACCCCCATGTTTATTGCAGCATTATTCACAATAGCCAAGCTATGGGATCAACCTAAATGTTCATCACCAAATGAATAGATAAAGAAAATGTGGTGCATATACAGAATAGAATCTATTCAGCCATTAAAAAGAATAAAATCCTATCATCTGTGGCAACATGAAAAAATCTGGAAGATATTATGTTAAGTGAAATAAGTCATCACAGAAAAAGAAATACTACATGTTCTCACACATATGTGGGAGTTAAAGGACTGAAATTATAGAAGCAGAGAGTAAAAATGTGGTTATAGAGACTGGGTTGAGTAGGAGGCAGGGAAGGATAGAGAGAGGTTACAAGATACAAAATTACAGCTAGATAGGAAGAATAAGTTCTTTTGTTCTATGGCACTGTAGGGCAAATACACTTAACGATAACTTATCATATATTTTCACAAAGCTAGAAGAGAGGATTTTGAATGTTCACAACACCAAGAAATGATAAACATTTGAGGTGATGGATATGCTAATTACTCTGATTTGGTCATTACACACTTTACACACGTATTAAAATATTACTCTGTATCCTATAAACATGTACAATTATTATGTGTCAACTAAAAATAAAAGAAAAAAATAAGCCAGATGCAAGAGTGTGTACTGTATGATTTCATTGGTACAAGCACAAAAAGTAAAACAACTAATATATGCTGTGAAAGTTAGTGTTTATCTTTGGAGAAAAGCTGAAAATAGGCAAGAGAGTGTTGGAAGAGTGGTAAACTTTTGTATCTTAACCTGGGTTGTGGCTACATGGTTGTGCTCAGTTTGTCAAAATCATCAACATATACACTTATGATTTATGAATATATATATTACTATAATGAAAAGTTTAAACAATTGGCTCCTATAACTGAAATATACAGGGTTAGTGTTCAGGAACAACTCTGTAATGATACCCAAATAATGCCTTCAGAAACTACCTCTCTAGCTCTCTGCTTATCTGCCCTGCTTTCTTCTTTGTTAGTTATTCTCTTGGACAGCCTCTTCCCAGGTGGTATCAAAATGTCCATGAGCAGCCTCAGGCTGTCCAGTTAGAAATATGGCAAAAAGAGTTCCTCCACTGTTGCTCAAGATCAAGCACCTGCATCTCATTTGCTCAAACTGAGGCACATGTCCCTTCCTGTACAAGTAGTATTGGCAGGGAGTTAAAGTGTACTGACAGGTGAGGTCTAGATCATGTGCCCATCCCAAAGCCATTATATCATCATTATCATGGTCATCATCTGCCACATTTCTGCGGGTTGACTGCACCAGCTAAGCTGTTCTCACTGGGGGGGGGGGGGGTCTCACAGTGTAGTTGCATCCAGATGGTGGTTAAGGTGGACTCATCTTGAAGGCTTCCTTCTCACACACCTGCAAGGGAAGATGGTTTAGATGCTGGAACTTCTTGGACATCTCTCTATTTCTGTGTATTCTTTCCTCAAAACCTCTATAGCATGGTGACTTCAGGGTGAAATAAATTTTCATCAGAAAATAGCCAAGGTTGTTTGTATATTATCTTTGGCTATTACATGCTACAATAGCAGAGCTGTGTAGTTGTGACAGAGGCCCTATGGGTATGGCCTGTGAAGCTGTTTATATTTACAATGTAGGCCTTTGCAGAAAAAAATGCACTGACCTCTGACCTAGGCTCAAATGTCAGACAGTGTCATTTCTGCTGCATTCTATTTATTAAAAGTAAATCACTAAGGCCAGTTCATATCCAAGGGGAGAATTTGTGGGTATACTCTAAACCAGGAGCCCTGAACCCCCCGGCCATGGACCGGTATCAATCTGTGGCCTGTTAGGACCTGGGCTGCATGGCAGGAGGTGAGTGAGCATTACCACCTGTGCTCTACTATCAGATCAGCAGGTCATTAGATTCTCATAGGAGCATAAACCCTATTGTGAACTGCACATGCAAGGGATCTAGGTTGCACACTCCTTATGATAATCTAATGCTTGATGATCTAAGGGAGAACAGTTTCATCCCAAAACTATCCCCCACCCCCACCCCACCCATCTATGGAAAAATTGTTTTCCATGAAACCAGTCTCTGGTGCCAAAAAGGTTGGGGACTGCTGTCCTAAACCACCACAGAGGTGGAGTCACCTAACATATGTGCATTGAGAGGAAAAGGAGAGCGCTGTTGGCTACAGAAGGTGCAAAGATGCTGAAAAGACCAAAACAGGAAAACCACTCTAGGTAAGACAGCATGTTTTTAGTTCTCTTAGCAGGTTAACAGAGTTGAGTTATAGATGGTGCATTTTCTTCTCCAAGCAAGTTATCACCACTTTCCATACCAGGAAGGTAACAGCAGAACTTGCCACCCCCCTCCAAAATTATCCCTATTGCTCAGGGGCACTTATGTTAAAGTCATTATGACAACTTTTACAGTGCTCTAATTGAACTGTTTGGGCACAGAAGAATTGCTTCTTGCTAAAGGAAAATAGCTGGGAGAATTACAAAAATGGCATATCAGAAAAAATGAACATATTCTTGGGCTTTTGAAATGTCAGACTTCTGGGCGACAATTTATCTGACTTACATTACAGTGCTACAAACAGTCAGCAACTCTTATTTGTCCATTTTTCACAATAAAAATACATTTCTAAGTGCTGTTTTAGTTCAATAATGATTGTACACATCTACTTATTTTTCATTTATGTGTGTGTGTGTGTGTGTGCGTGTGTGTGTATTGAGAGGAGTGAGTAGTTCCCTAAGTAATACCTTGCCCTTGGCAATATTTGGCAACAAACGAGAATATATTATATTAATCAGATTGGACCACTTGCTCAGTGGAAGATGGTAATCTGGATTTTAACAACATACAAAGCATTTAAAATCCACATGGAAAATTAAGTAGTCACTAAGTTCTTACAGGAATATGTCACTGACATCATCTCTTCAGCTCTAGCATAATGGAGGAGGCTGAAGGCCATTATTATAATCAGGAAGAGATTCATTGTGATTGTATGATTCCCAGAGAGGTAGCTGAAATGTGGATTGGAAATGGCGGGGAGAAGGGTGGTAGTGGTATGCAACCAATGCAGGAGAATAGCAGGCTTCTTTTGATTGGCCATACTTCTCACATTAGTAGATGCATAGCATCTTAAGAGAGAAATACTGGCCAGCAAGGATGTTAAGAAGCACAGGCTAGATGTTGATGGAAATAATGTTTTCATCTATATTTCAACTGTTGGAGTGGAGAGGAAATTTTTTAAGGGGAAGGGAGGGGGCCTTTACTCTGCAAGCTGATCACCTAATGAGTGAGTTGGGCACATATCCAACTTATAATGCAAGGTATAATGTAAAGAGGACCTGTTACGAAGTAGGAATTTAACCAATACAAGTGGGTGAGAGCTAGTATTTATTTAGGGTTTGTACATAGCAGACAATATGGTAAATGATTTACACACATTCAACCCTCACAGTCACTCTATTAATTGTATAATATTATTAAACTTATTTTAGATACAAGAAAATTAAGGCTTCATGAAGCCAAGTAATTTGATCAAGGTTACATCAATTTTGTTTTGGAATCTGAATTTTGAACTAAGAAAATCTGGTTCCAGACCTTGCCCTTTTAATTACCATGTACTACAGCCAATTAATGGGTGGGTGGATAGATGAAAGGAAGGAAGCGTAGATGGATAGATGGAAGGAAAGAGAGATGATATAACCACAATGTTGTGAAAATGTAGGGGAAGGACTAAGTAAATCTGACTAGCTATTGGATAAGGTTAAATAGAAAGGGTTACATTTAACCTGAGTCTTGGATAAGACAGATGTGTCCAAGCAGAGGAGCTGGAGATGGACTTCCCAAGCTGGCAGCAAAGTCTAAGCAAAGACCCCTGACACCCAAGCCTCCATTAATCTAAAGGATGACAAGACTGGACACAGGACAACCAGGGCAGCATCCCAGAGAAGAGGGTCTGAGTAATACAACATGGTGAAGGGTCTAGTATGTCATGTTGACAAGGATAGGCTTTCTTCTGTAGGCAGTAGAGAGCCTTCAAATATTTTTTTAATGGTAGATAACATTTATTGAAGACTTAATTTGTGCTAGGTACAAAAATCCTCACAAGAACTTTATTGAGCCAGGTGCTGTGAATCACTTGCCCAAAGTCATATAGTCCAGAACTCTTTGAATCATAATTTGAACCCAGGTAGCCCTCTAGAGCTACAGAGCTAAACAGAGCAAGAGAACGGCATGATCTATCTGTATTTAAAGAGCTAGTCATAGCAGCAGCATGGATAAGCATGAAACTAAAGCTAAAGAAACTGGTTAGAAGGCTATTTATGTTCAGACAACAGAGGCTGAAGAAATGAGCTAAAGCAGCATTCTCAACCTTGTTGCTACTGACATTTTGAGCTGCATGATTCTTTGCTGCAGGGGCTGTCCTGAACATTGTAGAGTGTTTAGCAATATCCTTGGTCCCTACCCAATAGATATTAGTAGCATCTGCTATCAAGCTGTGACAAACAGAAGTGTCTCCAGGCATCCCCAAATGTCCCCAGAGGGGCAAAATGGCCCTGCTTGAGAACCAATGAGTTAAGATACTGATGGGGAATTGGGGAACAGGGGATATTTACCAGTAGGATAAATAGGACCAAGTGATCAAATGGTGAAAGGGCTTCAAAGACCTCTCCAGATATATACCATAAACATGGAAGGCAGCAATATTCCCAGAGGTCCATATGTCTAGATTCAGTAAACCTGGCACTCAGGGTCTAGATTCAGCAAACCTGGGTTCAAAATTCAGCACTCTTATCTGTCACTATGTGAATTTGGGCAAATTTCTCACACTCTCTAGTTCATAAAAGGAAGATTCTAATGGCACCTACTTCAAAAGTTGTAGATTAAACCCAGACATTATAAGTAAGTGCTTAGAAAAGATTCTATCATGTAGTGAGTGTTCAATAAATGTCACCACTGGCCAGTCAATGAAACACAGAGGAGATTTCTTCAACCCTAGTTTCTGGAGCTCATGGTTTTAAAGTTTTGTAGTAAGTGGGCATGGTAAACTTTATAAAGAGTTTTCGTTTGATAGACTATTTTTCAACTCATTAAGGTTAAACTGAAAAAAGGAGTATACAGCTTAATATTTGGTTTGATACTGATATAGTTTGGCTCTGTGTCCCCACCCAAATCTTATATTGAATTGTAATCCCCACATGTGAAGGAAGGGACCTAATGGGAGGTGACTGGATCATGGAGGCAGTTTCCCCCATGCTGTTCTCATGATAGTGGGTGAGTTCTCATGAGATCTGATGATTTGAAAGTGTTTGCCAGTTCTCCCCTTGCTCTCTCTCTTTCTCTTCTGCCACCATAGAAGACAATCCTTGCTTCCCCTCTGCCTTCCACCATGGTTGTTAAGTTTCCTGAGGCCTACCCAGCCATGTGAACTGTGTATCAACCAAACCTCCTTTCTTTATAAATTACTCAGTCTCAGCTGGTTCATTACAGTAGTGTGAAAATGAACTAATACAGATACCAATTGTGAGTGTTAGGGGTGTGTGTGTGTGTGTGTGTTTCTAGAAATACTTGTATGTATGCATGTATACAGATATAAATTAGATTATTGGAATCACACCAAAAGACTAATATTATTACTGGATGGTAAGATTACAGGTAAACTTAATTTCCTTCTCTATTTTTCCATTCTCCTTTATATTTTTCTAAAATGAGTATTACTTTTATAAATACAGGACAAAAGCAAATGTTCTCCAATGTCTTTCTTTAAGATATATTGGTTAACAACCTACTATGTGCTAGGAAGTATGCTAGAAACTAAGAATACAATATGAGACACCCATCCTCCACACACACATATCCACACACACATACATCCATACACAGAGCAACAACGAAAGCAACAAAACCACAATAAATAATGTGTACATAACAGAAAATTAGAAGTTGGAGAATCAAGTTCAAATTTAATACAGATACCCTAAAATCAAGGAATCTGGCTGGTTTTGGTGGTGCCATCTTAATTAATCATGCATATAAGTCTAGCAGAATATTCAAAGAATTTTCTTTGCACAAATGGTTCAGTAGAAAACATCATCATCTTCTCATTTTAGGGATTTTGCTTCTCTCATTTAGTAATTTTTATCCCAAAGGAAAAATCATACAATTGTATAATGTCTTAATCAAATCTGAGTCTGATTAGTAGGAATAGCTCACCTGAAAAGTATAATTTTCCTTATTTCAGTAACAAGGCCTTTCCTCAGACAGTATGCAAGAGGTTTTCCATTTCAAAATAAAAATCTTTGCCTCCATGCAGGCACATTTAGGAAAATTTAAACAGTATGTGTTTTTCTGAGCTCCCACAGACTTATGAAAACAGTAAGTTGGGCCTTAGGAAAGCTCTCCAACATCCTGACTGCGTGGGGCTTGCTACAACACTGTGATTCTGACACAAAATTTTCACTCTCATTTCAATTGGTGTCTCTGTGTAGAGCGTAATGGAGATGATATACTGCAGATGCTCACTCCATCCTCTGTATCTTTTTAAAATTAAGTACACAGTGAAATGAAGGAAAGTATGCAGGTGATGGACTAGGTATTCTGTGTCTGCCCCTTGTCATTCTTTCTCACTGCTGTATTTCTAGAATTAGGCTTCATGTTCTGTCATCTCAAATATTTTAATACTTTACTGATCTCCAACATGTTTAGCCATAGGAGGATAGCAGTAAAATAAAATTTTATAGCCAACAAAATCCTTTATACTTAAAGTTTATCGCACATTTTATATTTTGTTTAACAACACATTGTTCCTGGAGACTCTGAAATTTACACAGTTTCCTAAAATTGCAGTGTGCTCATGTTTTTTTCCTTATTAAGGGTTGATTTCATTGTCAAGGTAGAAAGAATTCCTGATAATTGGCCAGGGTGGCTGAAATTCTACCGGGAATGCACTTATTTCTGCAAAAGTGTGGAGGCAACCTTAAAGCTCTTCTGTGTTAGAAAAATACCCTCACTTTAACCTTGGCTTCCAAAATACATGCATTTTCCATTCAAAGTGACCATTTTCCATGAACTCCCAAATTTTCCTCAATATAATCAAGATTTAATTCCATTTCAACCAGCAAGTCAGGGAAGTCAATTGATATAATATGAAGGAATCCTTCAATGGGATCTTCATATAGATGATGTTTTCTGGTAACAGCTTTCCTGTTGCTTGGCTAGGGTTTGTAAAGATATTGTTTCAGAGTAGACACCAAGTTATTGTTTTCTGTAATGATGATTTTTAAGAATAATGAACACCATCTTTTTATTGCTCTCTTGTTCAGAAAGTTGCCATGGTGGCATCGAATTGATGGAAAAATTTTAACCTGGTAATACAAGACATTAAAGTAGTTGCCATTTTTTCACAGACTGAGAGAAAAAGCTATCTTTTTACATTCTTTGCTATAGGGTTGAAAAACAACCACAAAATTCTAGCTTTTTCCATAAGGTAAGTGGCAGAGAGAACTGCCATCCTAGAAGAGTTTAACGGAATGGAAACACCGTCACAGAGGATTGAATTTGCAGCACTCACACTATTATCCAGATGGCAAATGATTCAGTTGCCCCATCAGTAAAAACTAAATGAATAATAATAATTAGATTTGATTTCTGAGGTCCTTTCCAGCTCAAATATTCTAAAGGTCTAAACAAAATATATTAACTTGATTTCATCCCAATTACGCTATTGTCAAAGAGTCACTGGATCCCATTCATACCTTCTACTAAGACTTATTACACAATCAGCATTCACTAAGATCTCAATATCCTGCATTTGTCTTCACCATTAACATTTCCTCACAGGATATATTTCAAGATATTCTTGTGAGAAAGGGTTAAAAAGAACACAAACTGCCATACAGAAATAAATCACTGATCTTGTTCTTACTGAGCTCTTGACCTATTTTCTTGCCTGAATTGCCACAAAGGAAATTCAAAAGCCTTTAACCCTCCTCATACTTAGAATCTAAAAATATACAGGTCACATAGGAGTTTCTCATCACTCTTATTATCTCCAAGGATGAAATCACTGAGTCTTAGAATGGGAGGGGTGTTAGAGGGGTCATTGTTTCAGGATGTTGACCTCAGATCTGCAAACTCTTGGGCCATTGCTGTCAAATACTGAGTCTTCTATAAAGCCATGTTAAAAATTGAAATGTATCAAAAAGAGCAGAATTTAGCTGTTGGATTTTTTAATGACTTCTTTCCCCTGATATTCTCATGGTCAGGAAGTTCATTCAATTGTCTACCTTCTTTGGCTTCAATATAAATGTATTTTGTGTTCAGTCTGTCTTCTACTGAGATGGAAATAATGTCTCATATTTCTCTTTGAACATCCCTTCTTACTTTTGAATATGGTTGTCAAGGTGTCCTTCAGCTCTCATTACTGTAAGCCCTGTATCTTTTGCAATAAACATAATTAAAAACTGCTCCAGGGTCTTCTTAAAGTAACGTGAAATATTTCCCTTTTTATACCTGGCATGGGTATATTAAAGCAAATAGCACTGGGATGGAAAGGTAGAAAAGATATCAAAAGATACCCTCTATCCTTAATGCTCTCTTGATGGAAGTGACAGCCTTATTTGTTTTGTTAACCAGTGCATAATTAAAAGTCAATATTCAAGATCATAATAAAAATCTGTATAACTACTCATGTTGTAATTCTGTGGTTTGGAAGGAAAATCCATTAAAACACAGCCATGTATAATTTACAAGAAATCGGCAATAAAATGTTTGCTCTCAACGTTGTCTGCCAAATGGTCTGTATATTACCAGAATAAATCCATATTACTTGGAGCCTGTAGATAAACATCCATAGGCAAAGTTCACATTGAGGTTATCTGCCTCCTGCTCTGAACTGGGGAGTGCGATTTAGAGGAGATAAATTGTAGTTTACTTCTCCAAGTCCCAAGTACATCGTGCAGAAATGAGTTTAGTTCCTGAGAGGATATCTGTCATACCCAAATAGGACAGCATGCAATTACACGGTTGTACCCATTTAAAAAAGAATATAGCTTTGTCCTCACTGGGAAACAAAAGGAAAATTCTTAACAATTAAAAGTCCTGGATGCACCTTCCATTCACAAAAAAAAAAAAAAAAAAAAGAGAGAGAGAGAGATTTAATGACTGATAAAATGCTTATTCACTGGCAGTATGATGATATTTGAAGTCACTGGTGAATTCACAGCTCATGTATGTGGAAGTATTTATGTGGCTATACTTTGGTTTTCAAAGGTATTAAATTTTCATTAGTTTTTTAATATATAGGAAAAAATCTAATAGTAATAGGGTGGGACACTGAACCACCCTGACAGAGAAGTTTAAGACCATGTCTCCCTAACAAGCCCAAAATGTTTTAGAAGAAAAGAAAAGGCTGTTAGATGGATATTCTCTCATTAGGTGAGGTACTGTCATTTCTTCACCCATTCCACCAATACTCTCATTAGACGCCTCCTAGGTTTTAGAAGTGCAAAAATGGATAAGACAAGGATATTTTTTTCAAGAAGCGTGTATTGTCTGGGGACATCTGGGAATCAGGGAAGAAAGGCGTCTCGGAGATGCAAGGGCTAAAGACAAATGGGAGTTACCACTCCCTGTCTTATATATATATATTTTTTTTCTTGTAGAACTCTTTTTTTTATTGCATTTTAGGTTTTAGGGTACATTGAAGAACATGCAAGACTGTTGCATAGGTATGCACATGGCAGTGTGATGTTCTGCCTTCCTCCCCTTCACCTGTATCTGGCATTTCTCCCCATACTAACAAAGGATGTAAAGGACCTCTCCAAGGAGAACTACAAACCACTGCTCAACAAAATAAGAGAGGACACAAACAGATGGAGAAACATTCCATGTTCATGGTTAGGAAGAATCAATATCGTGAAAATGGCCATGCTGCCCAAAGTAATTTACAGATTCAACAGTATCCCCAACAAGCTACCAATGATCTTCTTCACAGAACTGGAAAAAACCACCTTAAACTTCATATGGAACCAAAAGAGAGCCCACATAGCCAAGTCAATTCTGAGCAAATAAAACAAAGTGGGAGGCATCACACTACCAGATTTCAAACTACACTATAAGGCTACAGTAATAAAAACAGCATAGTACTGTTACCAAAACAGAGATATAGACCAATGGAACAGAACAGAGGCCTCGGAGGCAACACCACACATCTACAACCATCCAGTCTTTGAAAAATCTCATAAAAGCAAGCAATGGGGAAAGGAGTCCCTGTTTAATAAATGGTGTTGGGAAAACTGGCTAGCCATGTGCAGAAAGCAGAAACTGGACCCTTCCTGACACCTTACACTAAAATTAACTCCAGATGGATTAAAGACTTAAACATAAGACCTAACACCATAAAAACCCTAGAAGAAAACCTAGACAAAACCATTCA
>NW_016107462.1:1422047-1431605 GCF_001604975.1 Cebus imitator | reverse complement strand
TTTTTTTTAAAAAAGATATTTGTAAATAAAATATTTGAAGTGATTCTCAGGATGGTAACTAAATTATCGTTTTCCTCTCATATGTTCATTTAGGGTCATTTGTACTTCACAGAAGGCCTGTCATATTTTTTTGGATGTCCTTAGAAGTCCTTAGGGGGTATATCATGTGGGCTCCAAAATAAGTGTGATCTACCAGGCCCTGTAGCTATGCTTCCCTTCAGCTGGGACATCAGACTCCTTGGAGAGCCAGCATTCTCCATGGCCACCTGACCCATCAAGAAGGCAAAGCTTCTGATACTCAGTGGCAAAGCAAGAAGAATGCCTGTCTCTCTGCTGGAACAAAGGCCCACAAGCACTGCTGTTGGGCCCCAATGTACAATGGCGTTTAAAGAGTTTTTTGAGATTTTACCCAAAAATAAAGAGATACATCCTCCCTCAGACAACCACAGCTTTGTGAAAGGAACATTTGAAGAGTCCCCGCTTTGCTTCTGCAAGATGAACTCCCCCTCAGGCAGTTCCTCAGACCCCTCAGGCAGAGTTCCCTTAGTCCCCCCTCACCAGTTCACCAGAAATTCTGCAGAAATGCCCAAGGCCTGATGGTCAGCAGTGCCTAAATCCCAGCTTAGATTCCAGTCATGGTGAAAGCCACCTGAGTCCAGTGTCTGTAACGATCTTAGCCCAAAGTATCAATAGAGAACTCTCAGGGTCATTTGTTGAAATTTTGGTACTAAATAAAAGGTAAAGATCACGTGAGTGTGACATTTCCAACATACATTTGAAAATCACATTATTCATAACATGTTGGGGACCTCTGAATTATATCTGTCCTGGAAATAACGTGATAGGGTTAAAATGTAATCCCTAGCACCCCTACCCCTTCTCCCAAAATACTATTGTTTTCTTTATCTGCCCTCCTTTTTCCTTGGCACTCTCATTCTGACTAGTTGTTGTGAGAAGACACATTTCTGCTTGCCCAATTTAGAACAGTCATATTCAGGTAAACCAAGAGCTTTGGGTCAGGTGCTCAGTCCTGCCAGTTTTACTCTCATTTTCCCTGAATGGCTCTGAGCCCAGGGAGTGGAAGAGCTGTCTGCTTCTGGTGTTGACATTTTCCACAAGCTCCCAGCACTTTGCCAGTGTGCTGTTGCTTCTTTCTCCCAGCCTCCATGCACTGGATTCTGTGCTCAAGTGTGTATGTTTGGCCTGTTGTCCCCATGGGAAACCCAGCTTCTTCCCCATGGGCAGTCTCCTTTCTTGCCTTTTGAGAGCTGCTGACCCTCTGCATGTCTACAACGTTGCTCATGCCTGTAATCTCAGCACTTTGGGTGTCTGAGGTGGGCAGATTACCTGAGGTCAGGAGTTAGAGACCAGCCTGGCCAACATGGTAAAATCCCACCTCTACTAAAAACACAAAATTAGCCAAGCATGGTGGCATGCACCTGTAATCCCAGCTACTTGGGAGACTGAGGGAGGAGAATTGCTTGAACCTGGGAGGCGGAGGTTGCAGTGAGCCGAGGTTGCACCATTGCACTCCAGCCTGAGGAAAAGAGACCGAAACTCCATCTCACAAAAAAAAGAAAAAAATATTATTTTTTTATATTAAAATACATTAACCCCTTTATATATATCCTCATCTTAAAAACAAACAAACATACAAAAATAAGCAAAAAAAAAAAAAAAACATTTGGCAAGTCTATTGTGTTCCCATTTTCACCAGCATTGTCTATTTCCGCAAGAGGAGCCAAGAAAGTTTTTGAATCTCTGGGCCAGGGGAGTCTTCTTTTGGCAATTTTAAAGAATAAGATACTCACCAGAGAGATGAAGGCAGAGGTGGTAGTAACCAAATGCTGCCATGCTGATGGACCAGGTCAATAATGCAGGGTTGCATGTCTCTTAGGTCCTTTCTTGGTCCAGGTCCAGAACTTATACTTCTAGCATAGCAAGTGTTTCTCTCCGCCTTGTTTTATAATACATTTTCACACATCAACTTCCCCACTAGACTGTGAATTCCTGAGATCTTTCCTTGTTTCTACATTCGCCCACCCCAAAGACTAGAATGCTCTCTGAGCTCTGCCTGGGAATCATGCAGCTTTCAGATTCAGATTGAGGATATCCTTTCACCTGATAGCCCTTGAAATCTAGGCAAGTTTAACATTTGCGATGAAGCTTCCTGCTACTTCCATGAACATTGTTGTATGTAAAACTTCAAGGTTCTTTAAGCTTGAGGCTTGAGGTCCAATGGCCTGTCCGGCCTTACCTTTTAGAATCCTGTCCCTGTGTCTGCTCAATGAATAAATGAATGGATGGATAAATGGATGAACTCTTCCCAAAAGATTAAACCGTGTTATAACAACACTACTAACAGTCTCGCAAGTCATAAAACCAAAGGCAGCAGACAAAAGTGACCAATATAAACACTGCTTTTCTGTACTCCAAGGAAAGAAAATGGGATCTGTTTAAGACATGCTCATCTCTAGATCCTTTTATAGAAATGAACATTGTTTACCCAACCACTGTATATCTAATCACATCAACTATGACTTTGCTCCAGGAAGATGCCTGGTTACTCCAATAGCGAAGGAAGACTAAGTTTATCAAAATGATTTCATGCAATTGAAGTTCATTGATACATCTGCTAGATTTCTCAGAAGTATATGCTTGCAAGTATTCCACTGGTTCATTTGTAAATAAGTTGCATGAAATATGAATTTTTTCCATTAAAAAATAGTTATAAAATGTGGTTAAGTTTCCAGTCTAGTCTCTGAACTTATTTAGCCTGTAACTTTGCTAGAATAAACTATATTCACAAATAGGGTTCATATTGCCTTGATGGTCGTGGTAGTAGAAGAAATAATATTGAATAAGAAGTTTCTTTTTAAAATGCATCTTGAAAGATCATGCTTTTTAATTAAAAAGGACAATATAGATAAAGACTTTTAGAAAGATTCTAAAACAGATTTTGAGAATAACTGGAACCTTGAGGATCCTACCACTAATTCAGAAGAGGTACCAAAACCAACAAAGATAGCCTTGGTGTTCATGGGATTAATTCTCCATGACCTCATTATGTATCCACAGTATTATCTTCTCTGTGGGTAGTAGAAATATGTTGATTTAACCTCCTGGCATCTTTTGTTCCTTCTTTTGGTGATGGCATTTCAATTTTGGTGTGCGGGGGAGGAAAGGAATTCCTTTCCTACTTTCAGTTTATGTTTAAATAGGACTGACTGCATAACAGAGGTCAAGAAGTCAGAAATGTAGAGGATTCCAACCCTTGGCCTCATTGATTGGTCCAGAGATGAACATATAATACTAGCAGTTCCAGTCACAGCCAATGTGCATGACTTTTACTGGAACTATTAGGAAAAATATCTTAATTTCCCGAGGGTCTCTAATTTTGTAAGATGCAAACCTAGTGCTAGTTACATTGTTTTTCAAAGACAAGGCTACTTGGAAATTAAAGCAACACAGGATGGCAAAGCCAAGCAATGTAAAAAATGAATTCTTGACTTCAACTTTTAAGCACCTGGATCCACCTGTGCCTCAAACTTGTTTCTTAAATACATGAGCCAAAAATTTCCCCTTTATGTTTCAGGATTTTTTATTGTCTTTCCATCACTTCCAACCAAAATAAAAGACTTCATTTGTTTTACAACAAATTTCAAGTAATAGTATATGTTTTTACCTTTTTCTATGAGAATCCAAGGAGAACCCACTCAGCTCCTCTTCATTTTGGCACCAGGTGGGTTGTATTCCAGAAATGGCAAAGAGAATTCACATTAGAGAGCACTGGCTATTTATCAAACTTCACTTGTCTATGCATGGCTTTTTTGTCTTGATTTGGGTTTATTCCTGCCATTAATCACCCATTGTTAGTGGTGTTCTATTTTTTCCTTCCTTGCTCCCAGTGAGATTATAGAACTATAACAAAGAGAAAAAGAGAGAGTTATAGAAATGTAACAATGACAGGAATAATTTTTTTTTCATTAGAGAACCAGAGATCTTATTCTGTCCTTTCACTATTAATATACACATTTAAGCAAAATCACTTTTTATTTTCTCCAGGTCTTTGCCTCATACTTGGATAAGAAGTAACTATTTATTCTGGGATTTCCAAAGCATTTGGAAGAGAAAGCATTGTGGACCAAGATGAAATTAAAGGCACAAGCACCAATAAAAAGGAATTTCCTAAGATGTAACTAATTGAGCTGAGAACAGTGAAAGACAGGAAAACTGAGCATGCCCTGGACACAATCTCAGTGAATGAAAAGGCGGTGGTTGGAAGGAAATGCTGAGTTGGATGACTCTCCATGAGAGACTGCTCACTGTATTATCAGCCCCAGGCAGGGACTTATATACCAAACATGCACAGATTCACAAGGCATTACCATTGACTGAAAACTGTAATCTTCATTTTCGTGAACATCCCCAGGAAGGCTATGCTTAACAATCTGCTCATTTATAAGACTATGATAGTAAAATCCAGATAAGGAAACACTTAATTATTTATAACAAAGAGTTTGGAGGGGAGGGTATATGTTATGACAGAGGGTAATTTATTTTTCTCTGAAAATGAACATAACCCTAGCTAAAACGTGCAAGAATTTAACTGATTGGAGTAATTAGTCAACCTTTGGCTATAAAATAAACCAATTTCAGAGTGCTGATTTCTGCTTTTTCTACAGCTTTTTAAAGACCGCAGAAAGGTTTTAATTCCAAATGGAATAGGTTGCTGAGTATGTTAAAAAGCTACTCAGTATATAAAACTACGTAATACTCATAGATATAAATGGAGAAGTATAAAGTCTGCCCCGAACTGTATGTATAACATATTTGTCAACATGCTCCAGTAGGGAGATTTGGCAATGTTAGCCTATTGCCACAGGACGTTTGGCACGTGACCTAGGGTGCTCTTGTGGCTCAAGTGATGTGCATGGGAAAAGAAAAACTATTTGTGTCTAATCTAGAAAAGCCAAGGTCCACATTGGAATAAATTTAAAATCATGAGCAGTTAAATGATAGAATTCAGGGGACTTCCACATCAGGGAAGATGTAGACATACTTTTTCCTATTCCTCCTGCTAAGTAGAACTACAAACCCTGGGCTTTATATATAAAACAAACATTAGGTGACTCTGAAAGGTAGAGAGAAGATAGATGACTAGGGAACTTGACCCCTAAAGAACAACATAGTGGAAAGTTCCCTGTGTTTGTTTGGTTTGGGGTTTTTGGTCTTTGCTTTTTCACCTCACACATTTCAGACTTGCCACTGAAGAAGCCAGAAATCTAGAAATGCTTATAGGCATAGACAAAAGTCTCCCCCCAGATTCTGCTCTTCAGCTAAAAGCTAGCAAATGGCCTGTCCATCAAGAATAAAGCTTTTAGAAAATAACTAGTCTATTCCAGCCACATACCACAGAAATAACTGTGGCCACTTCCTGAGCCACAGCAGCCAAGGCTGACTAAGGAGCCCAGACTTCTCTCCTGAGAGGCTGTTTAACAAAGCATAACACAGCACTCTGCTTTGTAGGAATGAAGAGCTGGAGGGCAAGACTTGTATCCCACAGGGCAGTAAAGGCCCTCACCCTTTCATAATACAAGGCCACTGGGAAGCTAAAACTCTCGCTTTCCCCACTAGCATCAGAGGAAGCCAGCTAAAACAGAAAGTTTACATAACATCCAGAGTCTTCATAACATAAAATCCAAAATGCCCATATTTCAATAAAAACAAACATATGTCATATGAAGAACTGGAAAGATCTCAAATTAAATTTTAAAAATGAATAGCTGCCAACACAAAACTTGACATAGATGTTAGAATTAACTGACAAAAACTTTTAAAGCAGCCTCCACAAAAATGCTTTAACAAGCAATTATGAACACTCTTAAAACAAATGAAAAACATTTCAGCAAAGAAACAAAGTCTCTCCAAAGAAATAGAAAATATGAAGAATAGCAGTATAAAAATTATAGATTTGAAAAATATATTAACCAAAACTTAAAAGTCTCAATGCATGGGCTCAAAACTGGAATAGATAGGACAGACAAAAGAACAGTCAAATGGAAGATAAACCAATAGAAATTACCCAATCTAAATGAAAGAAAATAGATTTTTAAAATAAATAAATAGCACTTCAGGAAGCTATGGGACTCTAACAAGAGAGCCAATCTTTGTCACTGGAGTCCCAGGAGAGGAGAAAGAGGGCAGAGCTAAAAAGTATCTAAACAAATTATGACCAAAAACTTCCTAATAAGGCAAAATACATAAAACTACAGAATCAAGGTGACCAAATTGAAAACAAGATAATCTCAAAAAAAATTTACACCAAGTATATTAGTCTACTCAGGCTGCCATTACAGAATATCATGGAATAGATGGCTTAACCAACCAAAATTTATTTTCTTACAATCTGGATGCTAAAAGTCTGTGAAAGGAAAATAGATCTTGGGGCCCCCAAATCACTAACCTGAAGGGAAACATCAAGCTGGGAAATGCCTAGGGCCAATCTGCCTCCCATTCTTTCCAAAGCCACACCTCTGCTCATTGAGATAAATGCATATCTAATTGCCTTTTTTGGAGAAGCTAATCAGAAACCCAAAAGAATGCAA
Source organism: Cebus imitator (assembly GCF_001604975.1). Taxonomy (NCBI): domain Eukaryota; kingdom Metazoa; phylum Chordata; class Mammalia; order Primates; family Cebidae; genus Cebus; species Cebus imitator. Next base: position 1,424,997 of record NW_016107462.1, on the reverse strand, counting down.
CCATTTGTCTCTTATCTACCTATGACCTGGAAGTCTCCTCCCCACTTCTAGTCTTTCTGATTTTGCTTCCAGTAGTCTCACCTTTTCAGACTGAACCAGTGTTCATCTTGCTTATGCTGATTGATATCACATGTCTCTGTAGAATGTGTAAAACCAGACTGTGCTCTGACCATCTTTGGCACATGTCATCAGGACTTCCTGAGGCTGTGTCCAGGCATGCATCCTCAACCTTGGCAAAATAAACCTTCTAAATTCACTGAGACCTGTCTCAGATTTTCAGGGTTCACAAGTCCAATGAGCTGGCAGGGTGGGTTCCTGGTGGGGCCTTTCTTCTTGGTTTGCAGATGGCTACCTTCTCACTGTGTCCTCACATGGCTTTTCCTCTGCATCCACAGAGAGAGAGAAAGGGAGAGAGATCTGGTGTTTCTTCCCCTTCTTGAAAGGAGACTACATCTATAGCATTGGGGCCCCACTTTTATGAGCACATTTAGCCTTAATTATCTCCCTGAAGGTCCTATCTCCAAATTCAATCACGCTAGGGCATTTGGCCTTCAAGATAATGAATTTGAGGGGGAAGAGCAATGGTGGTAAAGATAATTCAGTCCACAATACCAAGAAACTTCATAGTCATACCTCTGAAAACCAAAGACAAAGAAAATATCTTGAAAGCAGCAAAAAATAAATGACACCTAAGAAAGAAAAACAATCCAAATAACAGTGGCATTCTCATCAGCAACAATGGAGGCCAAAAGGAATTCTCACAACATCTCTAAGTGTTGAAAAAAAGAAATGCTAAACCAGAACTTCATATCCAGATAAAAGGTCCTCCATAAATAAAGGCGAAATTAAGACATTTCTCAAATAAAAAAAAAAACTAAGAAAATTTATCTCTAGCAGCCCTACCCTAGAAGAAAGATTAGAGGAAGTCCTCTAAACAGAAAGAAAATGACAAAAGAAGGAACTGTAGAATATTAAGCAGGAAGAAAGAATATGGAAAACAAAAATACAGATAAATAAATAGACTTTCCTTCTCTCCAATTTTCTTATTTATATTTGATGGGTGCAACAAAAATTATAACATTATCTGATGTAATATTAAATGTGTACACAGAAAATATTTAAAACAATTGTAAATGAGAAAGGTACAGAAACTTTGCTGGGAGCAGTGACTCAAGCCTTAATCTCAATACTTTTGGGAGGCCAAGGTGGGAGGATCACTTGAGCCCAGGAGTTTGAGATCAGCCTGGGCAACATAGGGAGACTCTGTCTCTAAAAAAAAAAATGAAAGAAAGAAAAAAGAAACATAAAGGAAGACAGATTTTCTATAATTTATTCAAACTGGTAAAATAAAATTAGTAGACCACGCTAAGCTATGTACATATAATACACAGAGCAATCACTAACACACTATACAAAGCAAAAAGAACAAAGCTGGAGGCATTACAATACCTGACTTCAAACTATGCTACAAGGCTACAGTAATCGAAACAGCATGATACTTGTACCAAAACAGAGATGTAGACCAATGGAACAGAACAGAGGCCTCAGAAGTAACACCACACATCTACAACCATCTGATCTTTGACAAACCATACAAAAACAAGCAATGGGGAAAGGATTTCCTGTTTAATAAATGGTGTTGGGAAAACTGGCTAGCCATATGAAGTAAGGTGAAACTGGAACCCTTCCTGACACCTTATGCAAAAATAAACTGCAGATGAAGTAAAGATTTAAACATAAGAACTAAACCATAAAAACCCTAGAAGAGAATCTAGGCAACACTATTCAGGACATAGGCACAGGCAAGGACTTCATGACTAAAACACCAAAAGCAATGGCAACAAAAGCCAAAATAAACAAATGGGATCTAATTTAAACTTAAGAGCTTCTGCACAGCAAAAGAAACAATCATTAGAGTGAACCGGTAACCAACAGAATTTGAAAAAATTTTTGCAATCCACCCTTCTGTCAAAGGGCTAATATCCAAAATCTACAAAGAACTAAAGCAGATTTACAAGAAAAACCAACAAACAAACCCATTCAAAAGTGGGCAAAGGATATGAGCAGGCATTTTTCAAAAGAAGACATATACGTGGCCAACAAACATACGAAAAAATGCTCATCATTGGTCATTAGAGAAATGCAAATCCAAACCACATTGAGATATTATCTCACGCTAATTAGAATGGTGATCATTAAAAAATCTGGAGACAACAGATGCTGGAGAGGATGTGGAGAAATAGAAACACTTTTACACTGTTAGTGGGAGTGTAAATTAGTTCAACCATTGTGGAAGACAGTGTGGCGACTCCTCAAGGATCTAGAAACAGAAAAACCATTTAACCCAGCAATCCTTTTACTGGGTATATACCCGAAGGATTATAAGTCGTTCTATTAGAAAGACACATGCACATGTATGTTCAGTGCAGCGCTGTTTACTATAGCAAAGACCTGGAACCAATGCAAATGCCCATCAATGATAGACTGGACAAAGAAAATGTGGTACATTTACACTATGGAATGCTATGCAGCCATAAAAAAGGATGAGTTTGTGTCCTTTGTAGAGACATGGATGAATCTAGAAACCATCCTTCTCAGTAAACTGACACAAGAACAGAAAACCAAACACTGCATGTTTTCACTCATAGGTGGGTAATGAACAATGAAAACACTTAGGCACAGGGAAGGGAACAATACTCACAGGGCTAGGTGGGGGGTGTAGGGGAGGGGAGGGGAGGGACAGTGGGGGGTCAGGGAGGACGGGGAGGGATAACAATGGAAGGAATGCCTAATGTAGGCAAGTGCGGGGGGTGGGGATGGAGACAGCAAGCCACCATGGTATGTATGTACCTATGCAACAATCCTGCAGGATGCAGGAAGTGCATATGTCCCCAGAGCCCAAAGTGCAATGAAAGAAAGAAAGAAAGAAAGAAAGAAAGAAAGAAAGAAA
>NW_016107462.1:1414426-1421932 GCF_001604975.1 Cebus imitator | reverse complement strand
AAGAAAGAGAGAAAGAAAGAAAGAAAGAAAGAAAGAAAGAAAGAAAGAAAGAAAGAAAGAAAGAAAGAAAGAAAGAAAGAAAGAAAGAAAGAAAGAAAGGACAGACTATAGATAGGCTGGGCACAGTGGTTCATGCCTGTAATCCCAGCATTTTAGTGAGGCCAAGGTGGGTGATTCACTTCAGGTCAGGAGTTTGAGACCAGCCTGATGAACATGGTGAAACCTCATTTCTACTAAAAATAGAAAAAAACATTAGCTGAGTATGGTGGCACATGCCTATAATCCCAGCTACTTGGAAGGCTGAGGGTGGAGAATTCCTTGAACCCTGGAGGCAGAGGTTGCAGTGAGCTGAGATTGCACCACTGCACTCCAACCTGGATGACAGAATGAGACTCTGACTCAAAAAAAGAAAAAAAAAATACACTATATTTAAACCAAATTCTAGAAAATGAAATCTAGAAAATGTTCAAGTAACCGACAGGATGACAGAAGGAAAAACAAACCAGAAAAAACAAAATTAAAACAGAAAAATCAGAAAGAATAAACAGAAAACAAAAAATAAAATGGCAGGCTTAAGCCCTAACACATGAACAATTTCATTAAACATAAATGGTCTAAATAGAGCAATTAAAGGAATGGAAACCATGCTTTCTACAAGAATTTGTTTAAATATAGCAATATAGGTAGGTTAAAGTAAGAATATAAAAAAAGATACATCATGGAAACATTAATCAAAAGAAATGTAGTTCATTCACAGAAATGAAGTTGGACACTAACTCACACCTTATTTTAAAAAATAAAAAAAAAACCTCTAAATGGATCCAGATATAAATATGAGAGCTAAAACTGTAAAACTCTTAAAAGAAAACATAGGTTCAAATCTTCATTTCCTTAAATTAGGCAATGGTTTATTAGATATGAGAGCAACGAAAGAAAAAAATAGGTAAGTTGGAATACATCAAAATTGGAAATTATTGTGCTTCAAAGGACAGTACCAAGAAAGTGAAATGAAAACCCACAGAATGGAAGAAAATATTTGCAAATCATATATCTGATAGAAGTCTAATATCCAGAGTATATAAAGAACTCTTATAAATTAATAATATAAAGACAACGCTAATTTTAAAATAGGCAAAAGTGTTAAATAGAAATTTATCCAAAGAATGTATGTAATAAACAAAAATAAACAATATGTACATGAAAAGATGCTCAGGAAATGAAAACCTCGAGGCCTAGATCATACATTAGAGAATTCTACCATACGTTTAAAGAATTTACACTAAGTCTATACAAAATCTCTTCCAGAAAATAGAAGAGGAGAGAATATGTCCCAATTCATTTTATGAAGCTAGTATTACCTGGATACCAAATTATGCCTGATGGTAAAAGTCCATCACATAAGGTTAGTTGCTATATGATTCCATTTATAGGGGGCAGAAGGAAGGTTGGCATGGCTATGAAAGGCCAAGACGAAGAGGCCAGTGAAGCGATAGAAATGTCTTTGACTGGATCAGCATCCACATCCTGGTTGTGCTATTGTATTGTACAGTTTTGCAATATATTATCACTGGGGGAGCTAGGTAAAGGGTATGTGATATTTCTTCCAACTCCATATGAATCTGTATTTTGAGATCATCACAATTACCTCAAACTAAAAATTACATTTAAAAATTCTGCCTATTAGTGTGAATGCAGCCATCTGCTAACAATAGGAATATCTGCAAAATTACGCTTAACTCTTGTTAAAAATGAAATGAAGTATAATGTGAATTTAAAATATGCATATCTATGTGTGAATCAAATCCTGAAGATTCTGAGTATATTCTCAGCTGTTTTCAGCACAGATTTGAAACATCTGAATCCATAAGTCTTCAGTCCAACATGAACTTAAAATGGTTCCAATTAAGCTTTAGACCACCCCCAACTTCCTTTGTTGAATTATTAGAAACTAAGCCTGTTTCCTAAATTACCTGCCATAAAAATACATGTGTAATATATATTACACATGATTTACCCATAATTAGAACAACCACGACAAACTTGTTCCTTTGACACAAACCTCAAAATTACACAAAATGGTAATAAATCAAATGGGTTGATTGATGAGATCCTGCAAGGCAGAATCCCTGGGGAGCAAAACACACACGCGAGTGCTCTCTCTCTCTCTCTCTCCCCCCCCCCCTCAATCGCTCTCCCTCTGTCTCTCACTCACACAGAAGCTTTCTCTATTATTCCCACTGCCTGATTGCTAGAGGCAGGGCAAGTGAGAAGCCTTGTTTTTCTCCACCCCATGGTGTCTTGGTTACTAAGTATACCTCCACTTTCACCGCTGTCATGCCTTCTAACATTGAACCTCTGGGAAGAGTATAAATAACATCAGCTAGTGTCTTCTGAGTACTTACTGTGTGCTAGGCACTTTGCTAAGCATAGGTTTAGTATTAATTATAACCCCAAGTGCCAGGTACTGTTATTATCTCCAATTTGCAAAAAGACCTGGAGCTCAGAGGGGCCAAATAACCTGCCCCAAGTCATGTGGTCTAGTGGTAAACCTATGATTGAAACTAAGATCTGTCTAGATTCAAAGTGTAAGCCTTTAACCATTACTTCAGTTGTTCTCAAATTTTGCTGCATGTTAGAACTGATGAATTTTTAAAAATCTTTATGCCACGTCACACTTGAGAAAATTAAATCAGAATGTCTGGAATAGAAGCAAGTTTCAGTATTGTTTAAAAGATTCCCAGGTGATTTCAATATACAGTTCATTTGGGACCCATTGCAATATTGTGTGGCCTTTTGATTAAAACTCTGGCTTACCTGACTGCCTTCCACTACCAACCTTCATTCACAATGCTCTACCTATTCCACATCCAAGGTTCTAAGTACACTCTGCCCCCTCGAATCCCCTCATTTTTGAATCTGGCTTCCCACAAAATTGGTTAGATTTTCTGGATTACCCGGAAAAGTCATCTACACCAGGCTGTAGGCTAATAAAGGCTCACTATCTTTCCCATCTAATGATTCAGAGGCCTTTGATGCTTCAGCTACAAACAAAACGATATGGGAATGCAGACCTTTGGGGCCCCTGAAGCTTCTCTGAAGCCAGTTTCGCAGCAGACTTAGCAACAGCCTACGTGAATAGATGCGAGACCCATTTGTGAGTAAGGACTATTAAAAGTTAGAAAATATAAACAGGGTGGGAAAACTATTGGCTTTGATAAATAAAGACTTTAGCAATGACTTGGAAAGACTTTCAGTGTGAATTGTGGATTCATTAAGCTTTCAAGCTGGCAGAAGAAACTGCAGATAAGAGAAATGAGGCTCAGAGAGTAGAAAAACCAAGGCCACACAGCTTACCAGGGACAACGGTGAGATAAGTCTATCCTGAAGGATGTGGCTATGGTGGGGGCAGATGGGCTAATCCATGGCAAAGTTATTTGCACAGCACCCACTCTATGCATATTTATCTATAGAGAAATATGCAAATTTTGCCTGTTCAACACGTTCAGAGATGTTGCAAAATTGGAGGCAGGGGGCAGATGAGTAACTAATGGACACAAAAGCTGGTAGACCAGAAAAGAAAAATTGCGATGGGAAAGAGCTTGTAAAATTCAGTAACCATAAAGCAGACGATCGAAGTAGATTTGTATGGCCCAAAATAAGTTGAATATATGGAAGAAATGGAATTTAGCTACTGCTCTATGTGAATCCAAATCTAAGGCCAAAGCCAACTGGGAAACATGCAGAACCCAGGAGTATTTTGGCTCTTCTTATCTCTTTCTCACCCCCACCAGAAACAGTTGAATTCATTAGCTTGTTAACAGTGGCTCAGAGAAACTCGGTATCTTGAAATTTTCCAGGACAATGTTGGCACCTGTCCATTCACAATTACCCCCACGGGTAAGGAAGCTGTGTTTTTCTGAGTGTGCACTCCAGTTTTTCTAGCCCCAATTAGTAACCATATATCCCCTTTAAAATTTTTCAGAACACCTTTGACATGTCTTTCTTTTAAATGTAAACAATGATAAAGTCTTGAAATTGTGTTTGCCTCCCAAGAATTGAATTTCCCTGGGTTGGTGATGGGAGAAGAAAACTTCTTTTAAGCCGCAGATATTGAGTAGCAGGAAGAGCAACGACAAGCAGTAGGGAGAGTCAGGACTCACTGCAACACAGGGTCCAGAAATCCTCCTTTGAGGTCAAGGTTGGGAAACCCTGCATCTGACCCAGATGCTGGGTTTATATCTGTTCTTCTCAAGTAGACTTCAGGCCTTCCGTGTGCCAAAGAGACAAAATTGCAGAGAAATGCTCCTTAGGTTAGAGGGTAGCTCTTTCCAAGGTCCTAATCCAACGTGTGCCTCAGGAAAGCATTAATCCCCCATCATTCCCTTCAGCTGTCTCTCCACAGAGTAGTCACTATCTGCTTCAGATTTGGCCAGTTTCTATAGAGCAGAATAAAGAAATGTTCACTAAAAACATAATATATGATGCGTGTCTCTCAAGTTTTAATGCAAAATTAGTAAATTAATCAATATTTTGGACAATAAATCTGCTTATTCTGAAATAAGTAAAAAATTCTGTAGAAAGTGTATTTATGCATCCTGAAAACATGATATCAACATGCATTAGTTATCTATTGCTGCATAACAAATTATCCAGAAACATAGTGAATTAAAATAGCAAGTACTATTATCGCTGTGAAAGGAAATTAAAACTTGGGATCCCAAACTCATGAAGCCAAAGGAAAAAGTTAAGCTGGGAACTTGGTCATGCAAACCTGCCTCCCACTTTTTTGGTTCCTAAATAAGATGGCTACAAGATTTAAAAAGAAAAAAAAAAAAAAAAAAAAGCCACCTGCCTCCCCCAGATTTTGTTCACAAGGAAATTCTTAGTGAGCTCCAGGATCTTTACCCCAAAGTGTTTCTGTTAAAATTTCACCATGGCAATATAATTTGATAACTTGTCTTTACAGGTGCAGTCACTCCCTGCCCACCTGACACAAATGCATATCTAATTGTTCCCCTGTCCCATTTTGTCTATATTATCTTATTTAAAAATGCAGATTCCCTGCATTTTCCCTCTGCCCCATTTGTCTATGTCATCTTATGTAAAAAATGCAGATTCACTGAGCCAGAAAAAGGCATGAATGCCCATTTTTCCCTACCCTCCTCTTACATGAAAACTATTTGGAGCCCTCAAAATCAACTTTGGAGAACGGCGTAGACCTGTCTCCTAAATTCACGCCCTTAACTTTGGCAAATAAACCTCCTAAAATGAACGAGACTTGTCATTTTTCTCGATCGACATCGCAGTTTCTAAGACTCAAGAATTCAGGCACGGCTCATCCGGGTCTCTTTCTCTCTGTCTCTTGCTTGGCTTCAATCATCTCACCCCTTGACTGGGAAAGGATCAGTGACCAAGTTCTCTCACATGGTTGTTGACAGGCCACGTGTTCTTGATATCTGTTGCCTGGAGACAGTTTCTTGCCACATGGACTTCTCCATGGGGATACTCACAGCCTGTTTCCCCCAGAGCAAGCGTTGCAGGAGGGAGAGGGAGGGAGCAGCAAAACAGAAGTCTTGGATTGTTGTAACCTCATCTCAGAAGTGACAGCCTATCTTTTTTTTGTTGTTGCTATTCTATTCATGAAAAGGCAGTAAGCCCAGCCCACATTCAAAGGGAGAGGAATACAAAAGGCCATGAATACTAACAGGCAGAGTTCTCTGGGGGCACCTTTCAGGCTGACTGGCATCAACATAATTCCTTCTCACTATGTTAAGGAACACTGAAACCAACATCCTTTCCTGACCCCAAGTTAAACAATTCTGGGATAGGGCATAATTTCCCTACGTTTAACAATACTACAAAAAAACCAGAAGTATCTTAGAGGCTTGCTCCTGGAAGATAAGAGCATAAACTAAGACTGCTTACTTAGCGAAACTAACCTCTTGTTCACTACCACCGCTTTCCCACTTTCCTCGCACAGTGCCCCCCCATCCAGTCCTCCTCTGTCGTGGACTCTGCCCCATTACATCCAGTTTCTCCTCTGGCAAGATTCACCTTCAGATTGCAATCTGAAGATCTAAAAATATTTATGGATTTTTATAGATCTAAAAATCTATAAATGTCCTCACCTAATTTCTTATTTTCATATACTACCAAGACTTTGGTAAGGTGTGTTCTCTGTTACTGCAGTAGGTTTAACAAATTTAATTTTGCATAACCAATAAATGTTTTTTGTTTTTTTTTGAGAGGTCAAGAGTTGACAATCTTGTGTAAGAAGGATTGTTTCAGTTTTCTATTACTAATGAAATCTTGATCCACTGTCTCTATAGAATGACACATTATTTTAGTCAAACTGCACCAATATAAAAATAAAATAAAATAGATAAATAAAATTATAAGGCGCCTATTTGAGAGAATGAACTGTGGCTTGCTACACATTCAATTGTTATGTTAAATAATCTTATTTTAAAGTATACATTTAATGAGATTTATGGGTAGCAAAGCATCCAATTTAATGCCTATAGTTGTTTCATACCGTTCTGCTATTTCTTACTTACATGTTGGTGATGGCGCTTTTGCCACATATCCCTACCATCCCCATGAAACAAGAAGTTGTAGAATCGCTAAACCCTCTTTTTCCTACACGGACAAAACCTTCCCCAGATTCATCACTCACAAGATAATATTCTCTCACATCTCAAAATGTTATCTTGGTGTTTCAATGTGTTTAAGCTATTATTCTTTGATATATTTAGAATCCTTCTTGACTTTTTTTATTTTTTGAGGAAAAATAAAGCATTGATCTGTCTTTTCTATCTCCAGCGTCAAAAGCAAACACCACTGTGATTCATAGCAAATCTCTATGGCACCTAATTAAAATGGAAGTATTTTGTGGGGTGGGGTTTTTTGTTGTCGTTTTAGTTTATGAAAATTAATGGTGTTATTCATGTGAAAATTATAGTTGATACTTGGAATTTTAACATGACTGTGATATCTAAAACATAAAATAATCTGACTTCCTTTAAGTTGTTTCTTATTTTTAAGATTTGTTTCAGAAGACACGTCTTTACTTAATAGCAGATTTTCTTCTACCTAATCTCTATCCTCACTCCAAGCTGCAGTGCTCAGTGGTAATGATGGAGAAAATATTTTTAAAATCCAAGAAAATCATCCTTACATGCACTATTTATCTCCTAATAATGATTAATGCTGCTAATTTGTTGCTCAATTGAATTATGAATTTTTAAATTTGGTTATTATTTAAACAGTCACATAGGCCACCATTGTAAAACAGCACCCACACAATTACTCACGGGAAATGAAGAAATGTTTATCTGTAGATGACCAAACATTCAAAAAAAAAACACGGGTGTGGTAGCATGCACCTGTAGTCCTAGCTACTTCAGAGGCAGAGGTGGGAGAATTGCTTGAGCCCAAGAGTTAGAGGCTGCAGTGAGCTATGATCATACCACTGCACTCCAACCTCGGTGACTAAGTGAGACCGTC
>NW_016107462.1:1375808-1414401 GCF_001604975.1 Cebus imitator | reverse complement strand
AAAAACATACATATCCCGAAGTAGTTGTACATAATTCTTTCAGCTACAGAACTCCAACATTTTAACTTTTAAAATTTATATAAGCAAATGGTAACCTAGTTATTGATCTCAAAGTGGGAACTTTTGATTAAATAAGCATATGAAAAAGAAGGGTTTCACTATGTTAGTACCAAGTAAAATCTTCCTAAAATAATTTCTCTTTCAATTGGATCAAAACCATGTTCTTATAGCTCAAAATACAAACCCATTGAGACTTTGGGACCCAGCCAACCCTTCGAATAAAAAATCATTATGCTTTTTCAAGTCCTAGGGTATTTTAGTCCTTGCATTCTAATGAGTAATTAGTACCACTACCAACCCATTAATCACACATATGGCTGCTTTAATAAGTAATTTTTCTGTGACTGTAGCTTAAAGATTATGATTGAAATGAAAATGCCTCTGCTTTATCACCTTATTGATATTCTTGATGAATTAATTCAAACCCCATGTTTTCATGTATTTGGAATTGGTTTCACAAAATAAATTATGTCATTTTTCATAAATGTTTCTACACTCGCTAATGTTCAATATTCAACCTGATCAAGCATTACAATGTGAAATATTAAGATCCAGTAAAAGGTTTGATGTCAACATGTAATGAGATAAATTATTTTAAACATATTAATCTTTATTTTCACAGGAAAGGATTACTTGTGGACTTACAAATATGCCTCTAGACAGTGTGTTAGAGAGATATTAAATTTCTACATGTATATAATTCCTTCAGCTACAGAACTCCTTGCCCGCCAGCTTTCAGTCATCTTGGCTTTCAGCTGAGGAATTTTGCAGTCAAAAAAGCGGAATCAAGTTCTCAGCTTTATTCCCTTTAGGACTTAGAATCTAAAGGGCAAAAACTCTTCTTTTCTCAAAGACCTAACATATTCATCTGCATCACCACCAGCACCACCACCATTTTAAAATAGCATCCATACAATTACTCATGGGAAATGAAGAAATGTTTGTCCACAGATGATCAAGCATTCAAAGAAAAAACAGGGGTATGGTGGCATGCACCTGTAGTTTTAGATACAATTTTCCAAAGGAGGGAAAACTGGTTTTAGCAGTGGGCAATGTTCCATCAAAATTATTTCCAGTGCCAACTTCCCAAAGGTATTTATCTGTCCACATCATAATTCTGAATCTAAAACACTAAATTTTCAATCTATTGATTTTTTTTTTAATTTTAGTTTACAAAAATTGTGTATATTTAGTGTGTACAATATGATGTTTGAAATATGTATACATTGTGGAATGGCTAAATTGAGCTAATTAACACATGCATTACCTCAAATACTTATAATTCTTTGTGGTGAGAACAGTTAAAATCTATTCTTTTAGTGAGTACAATAGACCACTTGAACTCACTCCTCCTGTCTAACTACAAGTTTGTGTCTTTGGACCAGCGTATCCTTACCCACCCCCATGGCCCCTGGTAACTACTATTTTAATCTCTACTTCTATGAGGTCAACTGTTTGGATTCCACACGCGAGTGAGATTATGCAGTATTTGTCTTTCTGCGCTTGGCTTAATTTACTTAACATGGTGGCCTCCAGGTTCATTCTTGCTGTCACAAATGACAGGATTTCCTTCTTTTTAAGGCTGAATAGTATTCCATTTTGTACATGTTTTCTTTATCCATTCATCTGTTGATTCACACTTGGGTGATTCCATATCTTGGCTACTGTGAATAGTGTGGCAGTGAACATGTGAGTATAGATATCTCTTTGACATGCTGATTTTATTTCCTTTGTTTATATACCAAGTAGTGAGATTGCTGGATCATGTGGTAGATCTATTTTTAATTCTCTGAGGAACCTCCATACTGTTTTTCCATAATGGCTGTACTAGTTTATAATTTTAAAATTCAGGCTGGATGTGATGGCTTACACCTGTAACCCTAGCACTTTGGGAGGCCAAGGCAGGTGGATCACCTAAGGTCAAGAGTTTGAGACGAGCCTGGCCAACATGGTGAAACTCCATCTCTACTAAAAATACAAAAATTAGCCAGGTGTGGTGATGCATTTCTGTAGTCCCAGCTACTCAGGAGGCATAGGCAGGAGAATCGTTTGAGCCCAGGAGGTAGAGGTTGCAGTCAGCCAGGATCATGCCACTGCACTCCAGCCTGGGCAACAGGGTGAGACTCTGTCTCAAAAAAAAAAAAAAAAAAAAGCATTTCCAAAAAATTCAAACTACTAAAATCTCAAGAAAAAAATTTAGACAATCAAAACAGTGCGTTAAATAAAGAGTCAATTCTTACCTGGTACACCCAGTTTCTCCACTCCCATGGAGGTGGTCCTTATTTGTTGTTGATGCTTTCAGACATTTTTTTAAATCCACTTTCAAATTACATATGCATACGTGTGTGTGTGAGTGTGTGTGTGTGTGTGTGTGTGTGTGTGTGTGTGTGTGTGTGTCAATCTCAGCATTCTTTTTTAGTATTAGTAAAAGATCAGAGAAAATTGTAATGCCCATTATCAGGAGACTAGTAAATGTTGCATCCATATAACAGAACTTTTTGGGGCCATAAAAGACAAATCAGGAAATCTTTATGTGGCAAGGTCTGAAAGTTATACTGTCAAATAAAAAAAGCAAGCACCAGAACACTGTGTATTGTATGAATCAATTTTTATTAAAAATGCATGAAATAACACCAAAATAATTTTTTTTAAACCTCAAAATCTGATACCCTGCAGGGAAGAGAAGGAAATGACTAGGGTAGAGGTGAGAGGGGGTCATCACAGATAACCTTTTGCACATTTTTCACTTCAATAAGTACATAAAATATATAATAAAATTAACTTTTCACATACATAAAAAATTTCATTTTAAAAACACTTTCTAAGTTGTACCTTGTGACTTTTTTATGTTAAGTATTGAGACACTTGACAATGTGCCTCAAATATTTTTGTTTTTCAGTACATAGGGGCTACTGAATTCTTTTTCCAAAGCAGCATATTATTTCAACATAAATAAATCAAAGTTTATTTTAAAAGCCTTCTATTTATATACTAAATCACTGGGAGAGGGACCAGTCAATAAGCTCTCCTTGGCCTAATTAATTAAGCTCTTTTCATTTCATTTACTATGAACTTCTCCTTTAGTTTACTAGTATACAATAAACATAAACTAACAAAAATGTTCAACCTTAATAGTAGTTAAGCAAATGAACATTAAAATAACAATTTAAAAAAAACATTACTTGTAAAGGTGTGAATAAAAGGGCACCATAAAATACTAGTAAGAGATAAAATGGTACAGTTTGAAGGGCCTTTGGTAATCTGATGATTGAAAACATTAAAATGCATATTTTTCCCATAAATTTCATGTCTGTTAGTTACTCTTAGCTAAGCAATTGGATGAATTCGCCAAAATAAATGTGAAGCTTTTTATTACAACTTTTTTTTTTTTTTTTTTTTTTTTTTTTTTTTTTTTTGGTTTGTTTTTTTTTTTTTTTTTTTTTTTTTTTTTTTTGGTGAGGTGGAGTCTTGCTCTTATTTCCCGGGCTGGAAAGCAATGGTGGGATCTCAGCTCACTGCAACCTTGAAAGCAAAAAACTTTAATATTTTGGAAACGATCAAAACATTTAAAAATAAGTAATCCGTTAATTTATTATGGTATATCCATACAATAAAATACTGTGAAACCATTTTTTTAAAAAGCTGCATAGCACTATTTATTGAAATTTTAAAAAGGAAAAGTCAGGTTAAAAAACAATATAAATTATTATCTCATTTTGGTAAAACAATATATTTGCATTGAAAACTCTGGAAGAACATAAATACTAAAACATTAATAGTAATCATTATCAAAAAGTGGAAAATGAGGCAAGGCTGCAATCCCAACACTTTGGGAGGTTGAGGCGAGAGGATCACTTAAGCCCAGGAATTCAAGGTTTCAGGGAGCTAAGAGGATGCCACTGCACTCCAGGGAGGGAACAGAGTGAGACCAATTTCTAAAAAAACAACAGCAACAACAACAATTTGGAAACCTGGGTAATCTTTTATCTCATACTTAGTATGTATCCTATATTTTTTTCTGAAATTAACATGACTTACTTGTATTAAAAAGAAATAATACAAGCTTTTGTAACTAGGTAGTAGTCTCTTAAACTCTAGCTCACATAAGATAAAGTATATCAAGGGCCAAAGTTAAGAGTAATGGGTTTAACCATTGTGTAGTCTGTCTTTTCACCTAAACATAGAATATTTAAAACTTGCAATTATTTCTGTGTATGGTGCCCTTGGTTGAAAAACATTGTTTAAAAGTAAAGCCAGAGTTGAGTAGACAAAGAATGAAACCAACTTTATCTAAGGATTAGATTCAATAGCCTTTATATCCACCTTGATGGATCTGCAAGATCACCCAGAATCCTAAAAGATCCATAATTGATCTTACAAAAGTAAAAGGCAAGTCTTAAAGCTTCACACCAGATATGCACAACTAGTATTATACTGACCATGCAAACAAAGATTGACAAGTGAAAAGATGTTTGAATGAGTAAACTAAACATAAGAAACATGTGGGCAATACAGAATGTGTGAAAGTTGCCTCCTAAGTGGCTATTATGTCATTTTTCTTTGTAAATATTCTTCAAAGCTCTGAGAAGTCTTTAAGGAACTCCCTATACCCTGATCTTACCTCAGTGGAGCACAGAATAGAACATTTAACACACCATGTTTATTGCTTGTTTACACACATTTCACCCCATGGAGAGGATATGGAGTTTGTAAAGAGACCTTGTGACATGGTCTTGTACTCAACATTGTGTGAGGGTTTTGCTGTCTAGTTACTCTGTTTTTATGCAGGAATTTAGAGAGACTGACAAACTATGCTCCCCAGCTGCGATCTTCCTTTCACAATATATTTTTAAGTGAAGAGAGTAGCTTACAAACAGTATAGACAATGGGATCAGAGGGTTACCAAAGTCATTTA
This sequence comes from Cebus imitator, assembly GCF_001604975.1. Lineage (NCBI taxonomy): Eukaryota > Metazoa > Chordata > Mammalia > Primates > Cebidae > Cebus > Cebus imitator. The sequence goes on along the minus strand of NW_016107462.1, from coordinate 1,409,426 downwards.
AGAGCACAGATAACCTATACCCAGGTACCTCTCGCTATGCAAATCCATTCTCAGTTATTGAGAGTTTGCACAATAAGTTCAGATAACAAGGGAGTCTATGTTATCCCAAATCTATTTGGTTCCTAATTCCAGATAGTAAGTAGCAGTTGTTTGGATAGTGAAAGAATTATCAAAAAGTATACCCAAATGAATTAATCATCTGTGTACAAACAGAGAAATTCAAATTTTAATTGAACATTGAATGTTATTTCTGAATTGTAAACACTCAAGATGAAGTTTAAAGGCATCAGGTGATTTTTCCTTTCCTCTCTATTCCCTTCTGTAGTCTAGGAATTTTCTAAGTCAAACTCAAATGCTTCATTTTGTTTTAAGAAAATAATTTGGATAGTAACTAACATTTCAACTTTTTTTTCAGGAAATCATGATCTAAATCCATACCAGTGTGAATTGTCTGATAGACCTTTGGACTGTTGTTTGTTCAGCATAGAAGCATCAAACAGTGAGAGGTGCCTTCTTGATCAAAATTAGCTTTACAATCATCTAAGTAAGAAATAGTCCAACATATGTGTTCTCTAACTGCCCCCAAACCGTTCTGCACAATGCTAAATAAAATTCATGGTCTTCTTCACTTACTATATTAAACCAATAAATTTTTGAAGGGAAAAAATCTGTAACAAAATAGGAAGTAAGATCATTTTTCTTGTAACAACTATTTTTTTTAATCAGGTCACTGTGAATTCAATAAAACCAATTTATTTTTTCTCTGTCTGCCTTGAGATCAATTCTTCAATTGCAAAAGCAATAGACAAAACAAATTTAAATGTCTGAATTAAAATCAATATAATTTATTCCAGAATTCACTCCCATTTTCTTGAAATGACGTACTAAGGCCTTTGGAGAATCCCTGCACAACCACTGATGTGTGTGTAAACATAAAAATTTATACAGCAATATAAGTACAGTATCAACACCAAAACCAAGGAGGCATTTATTGTTTAAAGTGTGCAGGGTACTATGACAGGCAGCACAAATGCAAATGTCTGGGATATGAATATATAAGATATGAATCTTATGTTCTAAAACCTGACACTCATAAATAGGTCAGAATGAGCTTTTGCACAAATATATATCACTTGGGGCTTGGGGCAGCTCACTACATAATAATAATAACCCCTAATGAATCCCATCCTTGGCCCTATGCTCCATTGCCACCACTCTCAAGAGGCCAAATATTATTGCTCTACGTGCTTGAATTTGATCTGGCCTACGGCTTCCTTTGATCAACAGAATCTGGGAAAAGTGACTTTGTGTATGGCCCAAAGCCTAGGCCTTCTTAAGATGCTGGATGCTGGCAACTTCTGCTGCTCTCATGTTCTTTTTTTTTTTTTTTTTTNGAGACGGCATTTCACTCTTGTTGCCCAGGCTGGAGTGCAGTGCTGCGATCTCGGCTCATCTCAACCTCCCAACCTCTGCCTCCCAGGTTCAAATGATTCTCCTGCCTCATCCTCCTGAGTTGCTGGCATTACAGCCATGTGCCACCATGCCTGGATAATTTAGTATTTACAGTAGAGATGGAGTTTCACCATGTTGGTCAGGCTGGTCTCAAATTCCCGACCTCAGGTGATCCACACACCTCAGCCTCCCAAAATGCTGGGATTACAGGCATGAGCCACCGCACCTGGTCAGCTCTCATGTTCGTAAACCCTGAGACCACCATGCCTGAAGAAGCCTAGCCTAGCATGAAAGAATATGTAGATAGAGAAGCCAGGCATCCTAATTGCCCCAACTGAGCCCACCCAGGCCAGAAAGCAGAATTGCCTGCCACCCACTAAATCCAGGCAAAGTAGAAATAGTTTTTGTTTTTAGCTACTTAGTTTGCAGGTAGTCTGTTATGGAGCACTAAGTAAAGCACTGTTTCTGTCATTTATTCACCCACAACTATTCATTCAATGCCAAGATTGTGCCCATCAATTGGAGCTGGAAAAACAGAGGTGAACATTGACCAACGTCCCTTCTCTCACAAGGTTTACCTTCTCACATCTGAGGGCAGAGAGGGGCGAGATTGACAGTTAGAAAACAGACAAATAAATAATAATTTCACACACAAAGAAGTGAATCCTGTAATTAAAACAAAACAAGATGAAGGAACAGAATGTGACTGAGGTGGACAGGGAGGGAGAAGATGACTAAAGAAGCCTTTACTAGTTTGGTGACATTTAATCAGAAGAAGAGATGACAGCCAGGCAAAAACGTGAGGGAACAACATTCTCTGTAGATACAAAGGCCATGATGTGTCATCAGGCTTCTACACATAGGGAAGCAAGGACGTGAGGAGGAGGACAATGAACTAGAGTGAGTGACTGAAGAGGAGATCCAAGCAGCAGGTGCTGGAGAGATCTTACAGGTCTATGCACACCGTAGTAAGAAGGTCTTTTATGTTTCATGCAGTTTTTCAAGTTTTTCTTCACTACTAATATGTAGTTATCCAGAGACCCAAAAGTACATTATTATAAATGATTCAAACAATACAGTAATAAACTCTCTTTCCCCAAAACCCCCACTCTAATCAGGCTGACTTTCTGTAATGGGCATTTAGTCCCACAATTTAAAAATAAAATCTGCATCATGGCCAGTTGTCAAAGGTGCCTGTTGCATGGATCACATTTGATAAGCAAAAATTCACTGATGAGAGCAATCTGTCTTTAAAGTAGCTTATTTTTACCCCAGAAATCCCTGACACGGGAGGGAAATGTAATTTGAATTTGGGTCCAATGACTTGGAGTTTGGAAAGCAGGTATTTTGAGGATAGCTCCACAACTGAAGAAGCTATAGCTGGTAAGAAGCTCAGAGGGAAAGCTTGGCCAAGAACTGAAGTCTTTTCACTGCTCCTCACGCCGCGTGGTCGAAACAGCAGTTGATTTTACAGCTAATAAGGCATTAAACTGAATCTCTTAAGCTTTTCATATTGAAAGTAATTGTAAATTGAATTTGCTAAAACAATAACTTAAAGAGGCAAGACTTGAACATTATCAGAGCAAATCAAATGATGATGCGGAATTTAAAGAGCCACTGAAACAAGTGTCTTCAAGTACTTTATCGATCTCCCAGAAGCAGCCACGGTCGACGCCGAGCTTTGCTTGGCAAGTGGAATTATCGCACATTGATTATTCATCACAGAGTCAGCCTGTAAGTCTCTGGCTCCAGGTGGGCTGGTCATGTATGTTTCAATACTCTGACTCTTAGTAAAGATAAGCCCACCTTGGAAGAAGCAGAGAGATAGCATCTTGGTCTGGGCTCAGAGGCGGGAGCTGGCCCATTTTCAGAAAGGAATGGAGACTGAAGGAAGCAGAACATTTTAAGGTTAGCCCTTTAAAAAATCCGTTTATAAAGGCACTGATTGTACTGTTCACTAGGGTTGCTATGACAAAGTACCATGCAGACAGGGAAGGGGGAGGCCTAAAACACAGAAATTGGCAGGGTACGGTGCCTCATGCCTGTAATTCCAGCACTTTGGGAGGCTGAAGCCGCCAGGCTGATGGAGCTCAAGAGTTCAAGACCCGCCTAGTCAACATGGTGAAACTCCGTCTCTACAAAAAAAATAAAGAAATTTCTGATCATTCTGCAGGCTACAAGTCCGAAATAAAGGTGTATTGCAAGGGTAGATTCCTTCTGAAAACATCAAGGGAGAACTCTGTTCCGTCCTTCTCTCCTGACTTCTGGAGGTTTGCCTTGGCATTCCTTGACCTGTGGCAGCATCATCCCAGTCTCTGTCTTTGTGTTCACATGGCATTCACCCTATGTGTGTCTCTGGATCCAAACTCCCTTTTTTTAAGGACATAGGTCATATTAGATTACAACTCCTTCTAATGTCCTATTTTACCTTGATTACTTCTACAAGGTAATCACATTCTGAGGGGGTGGGGGTTAGGACTTCAACATATAAATCTGGGAGGGACAGAGTTCAACCCAGAGCGGTGATATACTAGTGACATAAAAAAGTGCACTGAACCACTCAGTCATTCTCAGTGTTGGCTGCAGCTCACAATATCCTGGGGAGGTTTAAAATATAGCGATTCCTGGGTCTCCCCTTCACTGATGTTGATTTAATTGGTCTGGGTTAGGGGCCAGGGGTAGGTATTTTTAAGAGACACCTTAAGTGGTTCTAATGTGCAGCCAGGATTGAGAATCACTCATTAAATGCCTCAAAGGGCCTACTGTCATTCATAGAGGAAACTATAAAATATATCAATTATTTTAAGCATTGTATGAAGTCCTGGAAATATATTGGTGATCAATGCCAATACAGAACCTGCAGATATAGTTTGGATCCAGAGACACACTCAGGATGAACACCATATGGACATGAAGACAGAGATTGGGGTAATGCTCTCACAGGCCAAGAAACTGTACCTGCATTGATCACATAATGTATGGCCTGAGGTAGCAGCCCCATACATATTGATAAAAGAATGAAATAATACCTATATAAATAAATTCAAGCCAACACATATTCATTGTCTACTATATGTTAAGCATTATATTAAGCACTAGAGAAATGTAAATAATTTTTTAGTAACTGAATGAGTGAATGAATGGGTGAATGAATGAGATCATATTCCATATTACCTTCTGGTCTGCTGATAATTTCTGGGGAGGTGTTACACAGTGGGATTTAGAATTTTCAACATGCTAGAAGAAATACACTCTAGAAAAAATACTTTTAAATCAACTATAACAGCCTGACTTCCATCTAGAAATTTTGATTTTTTTTTAATTATAACAACTCATAGAATTAAGATCTTAGGACCATCCTTTTTTACAACAGAGCACGAAGATGCTTAAATAATATACTATGAAATATTTGCAGACACATTTCAGTATCCCTACAGAATGTCCAAGAGGTACCATTAATGTGTAAGACAGAAAGAGATGGAGAGTCCCAACATAAAAAATCAGTCATAAAAGATGCTTCTATTCAAAATAATACTATTCAGATGCCACTGCCAACAGAATTATCCAACCTAAGATGCAAACGTGAGGATTTATTATTCACAGAATTAGTCAAACAGAAGTTGAATAGCATATAGAGGTGAGCAGTTACCTGCTAAATTTGATAGTTTTGATAACTGCACTAGATGATTTTAGTCTTATGAGAAAGCTACTTTTGCATCTTTTTCTTTGTTTTGTAATATTAATAGCTGTAGAGGATTATGGGAAACTTCATTCACTTGTTTCTTTATACACCCATTCAACAAGATCAGTTATTAGCACATACTATGTCTCTGTGGAAATTGCATAAAGGGGCCCTCCTGGGTAAAGAAATTACAAAACAGGTGCCCCTCCTTAGGGCTGAAACAGGCCTAAACCAAGATACATATGGTCATGAGCTGGACCTCAGTGCCCTGCCCCTTGGCTACATGTCTTTGTGCAAGAGAGTAACCACCATAGACAGCAGCCCAGTGTCCAACAATTATCTATAAAATGCCTACTTTGTGCCCTTCCTGTGCTGGGTCCCAGAAATACAAAAGGGAATAAGATTAGGTCCTGTCCCTCATGGAGTTCAGACACAAACCACAGGAAGAATTGTAGGATAATGTGAATAGTGAAGGGATGAGTTACCTGTAGACAGACAGCAGCCAAGGCCTCGTAGAGGAGGGAACTTTAGAAATGGGGCTTGGAGGAGTAAGACTTTGTTTCACAGCAAAAATAGGCAAAACAGAGAGTGACAGTCAATGTCAAAGTGTGATCACAGTAAAAGGTGATCAGGGGAAGCAAAAACCCTACAAAGCCGGAAAGCAGGATGAGTGGAACGAGAATAGCTGGAAGATAAGTCTGGAAATGTACATTGGCACTACACTGCTCAGATTAGCTGGATAAAAGATAAAAATTGATCATTTAAGATAGAGGAAAGGATTCAGGCAACGAAGGTGATGTTAGGAAGCAAGGAGATAAGGAAATCAGCACTGGGGAAAAGATTCACTGATTGTTTATCCCTGAAAACAGAAAATATCCAGTGTAATTTGTTATCCATTCTTTGTTGCGCAGATGGATCATTTCTGTAAATTACTTGGCTTATCAGACGAATTGACTTCAAATTTCTCATGTTGTATTTCACTTAAACTGTGTTTCATTTAGAAGAAACTGAAGCCTGGCATGGTGGCCCATACCTGTAATCCCAGCATTTTGAGAGGCCAAGGTAGGAGAATTGCTAAAGGCCAGGAGTTGGATACCAGCTTGGCAACAAAGCGAGACCCCATCTCTACAAATAAATAAATAAAAGTATCGGAGCATGTGCCTGTAGTCTGAGTTACTCAGGAAGCTGAAGTTGAGGAATCATTTGTGCTCAGGAGTTGGAGGCTGCAGTGAGCTATAAACATACCAGTACACTCCAGCCTGGGTGACAGAGTGAGACTCTGTCTCTAAAAGAAAGGAAAAGAAAAAAAGAAACTTAACCATCAACCCAGATTTGTTAAGCCATTTTGGTTTTGATCTTTAAAGTACGGGATAATTTCCCTATATTCTCTAATTTACAAACAAATAAACTAGAACAGGTGGCTTCTTCTACTAGCATTGCTGATGAGGGAAAGACACTGTTAATTGGGAGGATGTGCATTGCTATGCCCTGAAGCTAGCAAATATTTTTCAGCAAAGCTGGCATATGCCCTTCTGAGTCTTTGGTTTATGACCACCTTTTTTTCTTCCCCGTTTGACCTCCACACAGGATTAAGAGGCTGTAATAATTAACAAATCCAGTTTATGGCTAGTATTGATTTGATAGTAAGTGGTATTATAACAATATGCGACTGCCAAGTTTCTGTTAAATTTCAAACTTGATTGCTTTTTGGTTAAGGCTGTCAGTCCCTGTTCTCTTTTTTCAGTTGCTTATATTTTCTGAGGGCCCTAAGCTTTGTAAAGTTCCTACTCAGCTGAAATAAAATGGAATCTAATTTGAAAAATCCAGTGGAGTTTAACTATTAATTATTCTGTGTTATATTCAAAGGCTAGAGGTTTTACATTGATCACATCAGCAAAGTTGAGCTCTAATTGCATTAGGTTACTTGATAATGTTCTAACATACAACTTTATTATAAAGTATTGTTTGAAAGACAATTCTTTGAAATCAATGGAAGCATCAGACACTCAACCTCAAAGGAAACTGTCAGATCTGAAATCAGTTACTGAAATACATAGGGCAAAATTAAATGCCTTGTCAGACTATATATTTGACATATATTGCTGCAACTGTGTGGATTGGGAAACTTTGAGCACTGATCATTTTTTTCCATAATCCTGACTTCTTGCTATCTGAATATCTATATATATATTTAGATATATATATATATATATTTGTGTGTGTGTGTGTGTGTGACAGAGTTTTGCTCTTGTTACCCAGGCTGGAGTGCAATGGTGCCATCTCAGCTCACCACAACCTCCGCCTCCTGGGTTCAAGCAATTCTCCTGCCTTAGCCTCCCAAGTAGCTGGGACTACAGGTGCTCGCCAGCATGCCCAGCTAAGTTTTGTATTTTTAGTAGAGACGGGGTTTCACCATGTTGACCAGGATGGTCTCGATCTCTTGACCTCATGATCCACCCGCCTCAGCCTCCAAAGTGCTGGGATTATAGGCGTGCACCACTGTGCCTGGCCTTGAAAATATATTTTTATGCCATATTTTGTGAACTCTGAAGGTAACTAAACAGGGTATTATTCATCTTTGCATCTCTAGCACTTGACCTTTGTCCAGTATATATGAGGTATTCAAAAATGTTTAAGAAATAGAATAATAATGATAAATTTTTCCTATAAACCAAACTCTATCCAAAATGTTTTGTGTGCACTTCTCATTAATTCTTTGCAATAACACCATGAAGTCATTACCTGTTGTTAATTTTACAGATGAGAAACTGAGGCTCAGAAAATTCATGTAACTAGCAAAGGGCAAAGCAGAGGTTTTGGCAGCTATAAGTTACCCATTCTTAACTGCTATGTTATACTTGGTGAGTGCATAAAAATTTAAGCAAATTGTGATTTGCATGTATGAATATTCATTTGTACAGTGCAACCACAGTGCCAACGGGGCAATGGGACACATACCCCACAACCTACAGGTTATTAGGACGCTGCCAGTGGAAGCACTTTTATTGAACAAGAGGCTTGGGTTAGAATCATGCTATGTGGTTGCCATAATTTATGAAATCACCAGGATATTTTCTAATTATAAATAGTCTCGTCCACTTTTCCTGTTGAAGGAATGAGGCAGTCATCTATCACTCAAGCAAGTAGTAATCATGTGAAATTATGTATTTTTCCAATATAGCCTTATATTAAATAAACAGATTCAAAAGCATTATTTTGAATCAAACTTTTTTCAGACAATAGGCAGATGGCAAAGACAGGTGTTAAATTATATTCAATTACAAAAATATAACTGACTCAATTATTCTTTCTTAGGTATCAAACACCTGAAGGGCAAGACAAGTTCTGCATATCTGGTAATTAGGGAATTCTTTTTAGATACACATAGATATAGCTATAATAACAACATAGAATTGGCTAGGCTCAGTGGCTCACGCTTATAATCCCAGTACTTGGGAAGGCCAAAGCAGGTGATCACAAGGTCAGGAGTTCAAGAACAGTCTAGCCAAGACTGTATGTATGGTGAATATACTCTACTGAAAATACAAAAATTAGTCACGTGTGGTGGTGGGTGCCTGTAATCCCAGCTGCTCAGGAGGCTGAGGCAGAGAATTGCTTGAACCCAGGATGTGAAGCTTGCAGTGAGCCAAGATCACGCCATTGCACTCCAGCCTGGGCAACAGAGTGAAACTCTGTCAAAAAAAAAAAAAAAAAAAAAAAAAAAAAAAAAAAAAAAAAAAAAAAAAAAAAAAAAAAGCCAACATAGAATTATAACAAATCCTGGGACTACTTTCTAAAAACAAAACAAAAAAAAGAACCCTGACTGACACAGACTTTTTTGTCTAAAGCATTAAGCAGCGTAGCGAAGAAGGCTCTTACCCTGAAAACAACAAGGTCCAAATTGAAACCCTGGTTCTGCCACTTAGTAGCTGCACGCCTCTGTTTCCTTGATAGGCCTATTATAAACTCTGTGGGCATGTTAATTACATTGGTCACAGTCATTTCTGTATCTGTGTAATGAGTAATGGGAATAACAATAACAGAAAACAGTTTTGATTGCTTTCCATCTGCCAGAGAATAAGCCCAGTAAACAAAGAACTTACTGCATTGTGAAAGTGCATTATTATTATGCTCATTTTATGAATGGACGAATTCAAGCTTAAAGCTCAAGTAACTTACCTAAGGTCACACAAATAGAGAATGATATAACGGGAATTTGAGCTCAAGCTATCAAACTTGCAAGCTAACCTTTAAAAAATATTTGCTAGGCCGGGCGCAGTGGCTCAAGCCTGTAATCCCAGCACTTTGGGAGGCCGAGGCGGGTGGATCACGAGGTCAGGAGATCGAGACCATCCTGGTCAACATGGTGAAACCCCGTCTCTACTAAAAATACAAAAAATTAGCTGGGCATGGTGGCGCGTGCCTGTAATCCCAGCTACTCAGGAGGCTGAGGCAGGACAATTGCCTGAACCCAGGAGGCGGAGGTTGCGGTGAGCCGAGATCGCGCCATTGCACTCCAGCCTGGGTAACAAGAGTAAAACTCCGTCCCAAAAAAAAAAAAAAAAAAAATATTTGCTACAATTAAGAAAGGTAGGAAGGGAGGTGGCAAAGGAAGGAGAGAGGGAGGGAAAGAATAATGAATGATGGAATGAAAGGAAAGAAAGAAAAGAAATGGAAGAGAAGAGAATTCAAGGCAGTGAAGAAAGAGGGGGAGGCAAAGAGGATGGATGGGACAGAGGGAGGAAAGGAAAAAGTAGAGAAAAAAAGGGGAGGAAAGAAAGAAAAAAACATCACAAGGTTACTATGAGGGCTAAATGAGATACGGTTATAAAAGCCCTTTGTGATACACAAAGTGAGTTAAATATGCAAAGTAATACTGCATGATAGTAAAGGTAAGTATCAATAAGCATTGGGAATTAAATGTCAATATCAACGGAGAAAACTGCTGCAAATAAGGCAATACAAAGAAAATCGAATTAAAAAGAATGACTTGACGGGTTATTTACTGAAATTATAGGCAAAATGCATTCTCTTAACTCAGTCGGCTATACATCTATGAAATCCTCTTTTGTCTGTTGGGCATAGAGGATGAACGTGCTCTAATAGGGGAAATGTTTCTCCCCACAGCTTCATTTACAGCACAAAAATGACAGCACATAGGACCTGGCTTGAATCTGCTGGCATCAAATACATCTAAGCATTCTGATGTCACAGATAGCCCAGGAAGGTAGTTATTCAGTCATGTTTACCAGGCAGTTTGTTCAACTTTGGACCACCCTAAAATAGCCCTCCTATTTCCTCTCTATCATTCACAACAAAGAAAAGAAATGGTCAGGTTTCAAAAAGTCACCTGGAGATACAGTAAGACATCTACAGGTGAATGAATATATTTCACACAAAATGATTTGCCATCCGCAGTAGATACTCAATACAGGGGAAATGAGCCATTTAAAAGCAGTAAGTGCTAAGAACAGAGGCAGACCTGGAAAGCCCTGGGTGTGTTCTAAGCAAGAATGCAGAAGTAATTCTAAAACTATAGGTGGATTCACATAGGTACCTTAAGTGCCTTAGGAGAAAGGGTCTGAAAAATCCATTTTGTCCTTTAAGCCACAGCTTAAAAGCCATTTCATCAGAAAAGTCTTTTTTGATCTCCCACCTAGACTAGGTCCTCTAGCATGTATTTTCAGAGCAGTCTGTTCCTCTATTTCACAGACCTTATAATACTTCTTTTAAATGTTTTGTTATAACAAATTATAAAGTAGTCAACAATATTCTCCCATGTACTCAACACTCAAGATTCAACAGTCGTCATAAATTTACATTTGTTTCATCTAGCTCTTTCTTCTCTTTTTTCTTTGATATTGGTGAAACGCTTAAAGCAAAACTCAGGCACGATGTCATTTTACATCTAATTACTTCAATATTCATGTCTTAAAAATGATCAGCTATTTTATTTATTATTATTATTATTATTATTGAGAAACTCCCTCTGTTACCCAGGCTGCGGTGCAGTGGCACAATCTCAGCTCACTGCAACCTCTGCCTCCTGGGTTCAAGCAATTGTGTCTCATCCTCCCAAACAGCTGGGATTACAGGCATGTGCCACCACGCCCAGCTAATTTTTGTATTTTTAGAAGAGATTAGGTTTCACCATGTTGGCCAGGCTTGTCTCGAACTCTCCTGACTTCAGGTGATCCACCTGCCTCAGCCTCCTAAAGTGTTGGGATTATAGGCATGAGCCACAGCGCCCAGCCTGATAGTTTTTTTCCTTTAAACCACTATCTCAGCCTGGGTTCAGCCTAAAAGTAGAGTTTGAAACAAGGGCTTGCATGCAAGTTGTTATTTTGGGAAGTGATCCCAAGGAACATGGGGCTGAGAAGAGTGAAAGGATGCATTCTCAGAGGACCAATTCCATGGGCACACTGGGGCTGGGTTCTGCTGAGGACTCTCAGAGGAGCCGTAGAATGCAATTTAGGTCATTTATTGAGTGACCACAACGGGAAGTATTTATCCACTGGTTCTCCTACCCCATGGTCAGGGATCACCCCACAGGGCATTAACTCTTACACTCCCAGATTTGCAATGGAATGCTTCAGAAAGAGACCGAGTAGCTGGAACGATCCTCACAGGTGTCCCATAGGGGAACAGGCACCGAGAGCAGAAAGAGTGGTGTGTGGTTAAGGTTTAGAGGAGGTGCTATCAGGTTTTACCTGCACAACGCTAGGGGGAGCTGCAACAGCTGGGATGAAAATGTGAACTGAGGATGTGGCACAGGACACAACAAGTGCTCGACACAACTGCAATGCCACTGTCACTGCTAGTCAAATTCATTCCAATTCCTAGGTACCAACTCAAACCTAGTTCTAAATCACATGCCTCCATGGATTCAAATATGTCTTTTTAGAGTTGCTTTTGTCTAATTAGTATTCAAATAGGGTCCACAACAAAACTTAGTTACTATGTCTTTAAATCTTATAATCTAGTAGAGCTCGCTTTCCATGCCATTGATTAGTTAAAAAAATAATAATAAAGTAAGTTGTCCTGTAGAACATTCCACATTTTGTGTTTACACGATTAGAAAGTCATTTCACTTATTGATCTTTTTTTACATTTCTAATTAGGCAGTATTTTAATTTTTTTTTTTTAAGAGATCAGGTCTTGCTAGGTTGTCCAGGCTGGTCTCAAGTGATCTTTCTGCTTTGACCTCCTAAAGCCCTGGGATTACAGGAGCTAGGCACTATGCCTGGATTTTTTCACTTATTCCTCTATCTCCAATATCTTCTATAAATAATTATAAGCTCTAGGGGTTTTGTTAAACACAGAAAAGCTTTTCTGTCAAGGAAAGATTGCAAGTGAGGCTACGTGCTTCACGGTGCATCACACCAGAAGACACATGTGGTGGAGTGAATGGCAGCCCCCAAAAAGATGTGAACACATCCCAATCATCAATTCTATGAATATTACCTTATATGGCAAAAGATGTGATTCACTTAAGCATCTTAAGAAGAAGAATTTACCCTACATATCTTGTTAAACTGTAGGTGCAATCATATATATTCTCATAGGAGAGAGGCAGAGGGAGTTTGGAACAGAAACACAGAGGTCTTGGGAAGATGAAGACACAGACTGCAGTGATGTAGCCACAAGCCAAGAAACACCAGGGCAGCAACCAAGAATCTAGTAGAGGCAAGAAACAAATTCTCCCCTAAAATCCCTGGAGGGAGCACATCGCTGCCAGATATTGGACTTCTAGCCTCCAGAATAGGGAGACAATAAACACTAGGCAACACTAGAAATGTAACAGCTTAATTCCTTCTTTGCCAACTTCCCTACTAAATTTCCTTTTAATGGCTCCACTCATTGATGAGTGGAGCCTGCATTCATTATTTATTTAAGGGAAATAAAATAGTGATTTGTGGATTCTATCACTACTCTCTCCTTTATTGTTAAGAATTCTTTCACAAACAAAAATAAACTTTCCTTGATCACCTTGGGCTTTTTTGTTATTCTACAATATAGTTCAAACAAGGAACACTAAGAATAAATACTTAATTACCCCCTTTCAACTGTCATATTCCCAAATAAGGAATTGGTCTTGATAGTAATTTAAACCCTTATTTATGCCATTGTTTATCTACTATCTGTCTCCTCTACCAGACTGTAAGCTCTGTGTAGCAGAAAATCTGTCTACTTTCTTTGCTGCCTAATCGAAACTGCCTGCCACAAAGGAAAAGCACACCTAAGACATTTTAATAAACAAAACTTCTATCCTGGAGAAATTCCAGAGTCCCAAGAGGAATGTGAAGTCCCCCACTTCTGCTTGCCTTTTTTAAATAAAAAAAAATTCCAAAGCACTGAAATTATTTTAGAGGATTTCTTTTCCCCATCCCTAAAGCAAGGAAGCAAAATCTTCTGAGGCAATATAGCAACTCCTTGTGAAAAGTGCCAGATTTTGAAAGGAAGGAATCTCTGGGCCACTTAGGTGAAGTCTCACCTTATTTTTCTCACCAGAACCATCTTGTTAGGATGTCAGTGCAGAGAGAAACTTTAGCAATCATCTACTCAAGTGCACTTAAACCTTGCAAATTCAAAACACCCATCACTACAGGAATAACATCAATCATAATAGTAATAATCATAAACACACTATACAAATTCCCAGGTTCACTGAAACAACCCCTTCAGGAACATCTCAGGAAACTACATCTTAAGTTCCTTGGGTAATTCTGATGTAGCTTGTCTGTAGCCTTGGGTTTGAACAATACTGCTATAGTGGAGAGGCTTTCAAAATAATATTTAATAACAGAACCCTTGGTAAAAACCTCTTAAAAGTCTGATATGTTTTAAAAATTAATTCACTCTAAAACTACTTAATGAAAGCTTCCTAAGAGCTAGAAACTATTCTAGATGCTGAGAATACAGAAGGAAACGAAATTGAAAAGATCCCTGCCTGCTATGGTTTGAAAGTGGCTCCCCCAAATTCACATGCTGGGAACCTAATCTCCAATGCAACAGTGTTAAGAGGTGGGGCTTAATAAGAGATTGGGCCCCATCTCTTAAAGTAAGTTCAGCCCCTGGTTCTTCTCTCTGTCTTGTGTGCTCAGTCCACCTTCCACCATGGAATGACTCTTATCAGATGCGAGGATCTTGCTTTTGGACTTCCCAGCCTCAAGAACCTTGAACCAAATTAAACTTCCATTGTTTATAATTTACCCAATCTGTGCTATTCTGTTATAGCAAAAGAAAACAGACAAAGACACTGCCTTTGTGGTACTCACATCAGGAGCAGAATACCTAGAACAAACTGAAAATAAATAAGTAAATAAGTATATACCATAATAGCCCCTTTGTACCTTTCTTAGAAAACTTAGGGTTTCTCAAGGCACAATTAGAAAGTGTGCTCTATACAAGTAAATGAAGTTACAGGAAGTTGTTAGCCAACCTCCCAAAGCCAGATCCTGGTAGACTGGGGACTCCTGCAAACATTCCTTCCATTGACTCTTGTCTACACATGGCTCTTAACATAGAGGTCCAGTTTGTTCACTTGGCTTGAGTTTTCACTAGTTAATGAACCTGGTGTGGAGGAGAATGAGAGGAATATATTAGCATCAGAGTTGGACAGCCCTTCTCCAAATCACCCAGGAGGCACAGCAGTTCGTGTTAGTGATATGTCTGAAGCATCGAGTCCAGAGTTTCCAGCCTGCATTTTTCAGAACCAGAACTGAAACAGCATTAACTAAAGAGCCATTCAAAATACTGAATCTTAGAATTTTGTCCCTGAATACCTTATTCAATGGAATCAAAGTGATACCTGGAAATATGTATTTTTATGAATCTCTGTATCAGAGCTGTCTTTTTGTTGTGGTGCGAGCAATAAAAAAACTCTAGCCTGTTGAAGAGGAAAATAAATATCTTGGAAGTTTATAGTGTGGCTCGCAGAATGAAAGAAAATGCTTTAAATTCAGACCTTGGCAAGAATAAGAACTTAGTTTCAGGAGTCTGGAAAACAAAACTTAAAGGATAGCTTCTTCACAGGTCATAGTAAAAAAGAATTGGCCCCTATTGCTATCCATGCATGTGTCACTCTAGTCAAGATTAACTCAATTAAATTCCAATAGAAAGAATGTGACTAACCTGACTTGTGTTATATCTCTATTTCTTGGCCATGGAAAGAGAGGTATTTCCATTATCAGTTCCATCAAAGCTTCAAATCATGGAGGGATAATTGGCCAAAAACAACAAAAAAAAATGTGCTGTTAGAGCAAATGTCCACCTCTACCTCCCCAGGTAATTATGAGGCACAGCCAGATTTGAAAAACAGTGCTTGGTTCAACCACCAACCAGATATTTAAATTCTCCCTACAAGAGACACTCAAACACACTTGAATGCAAACTTCCTGAGATGGCTTGAAGTTCTTTCTTCTGGGAATAAATATATCAATTCCTTTTCCTAAGGAGTCTGCCCTCCATTATGTCCCTGTTGAACAAACAGAGTATCTCACCTCACAGCCTCAGCTAGCTCCTCCCAGCTCAATTTGCAAGGTCACACTAGCATCTTACTACAATTTAAGCACACTCCTTAGGCACACATCTCCCTAAATTATTTTGCACTTGCTTGCCATTCCCTCTGCATAGACACTCTTCCTCCAGAAACCACATGGCTTATTCTGACTCTTCCTTCATTCGGTTCTTTAATTTAAATTACCTCACTGGGTGCAGTGGCTTATGACTATAATCCCAGTGCTTTGAGAGGCTGAGGTGAGAGCATTACTTGAGCCCAAGAGTTCAAGGCCAGCCTGGGCAACATAGCGAGACCTCATTTCTACAAAAGATTAAAAATTACCCGGGCATGGTGTTATGTGCCTGTACTCTCAGTTCCTTGGGAGAATGAGACAGGGGAATGAGCCCAGGAGTTTGAGGCTGCAATGAGCTATGATCATGCTACTGCACTCCAACTAGACTGAAAAAGCAAGATTTTGTCTCAGAAATAAAAAAAAATGGCTGGGTGTTGTGGCTCATGCCTGCAATCCTGACACTGAGAAGCTGAGATGGGTAGATTGCTTGAGCTCAGGCTCAAGACCAGCCTGGGCAACAGAGTGAGACCAATTAGCTAGGCATGATGGCACACACCTGTTCCCAGCTACTTGAGGTGCTGAGATGGGAGGATCGCTTGAACCTAGGAGGTGGAGGCTGCAATGAGCTGAGATCACACCACTGTACTCCAGTCTGAGTGACAAAGTGAGACTGTCTCAAACAAAAAAATTATTTTAAGTTCACCTGTTTAAAAATCAACTTCACTCCTGTCCCCAGTGCTTCCTAACTCCTTTTTCTGTTTTATTTTTCTTTTTTCTTAAAATTTATCACTATTTGACATACTATACATTTTCTTAATGGATTTGTTCATTGTCTGCCTTTCCCTCTAGAATATAAGCCCCTTGAAGATAGGAAGCTAGTATGTCTTATTCAGTTAGATATCCTCACTCTTATAACATGCCTGGCATATTGAAAATGCTCAACAAATACCTGATGAATAAATAATATATATATTTTTAAAAATCTTTGAAATATCTATATCAGTATCAACCGTGGTACTTTGTTCAAAATTTAGCTTTATGTTCCCCCTTCTGTTGAATCAGAACCTTCAGTAGACAGAGACTAGGAATCTGCATTCAGAATCTTCCCAAGTGATGCAAATGAACAGCTGAAGTTTGAAAATTGCTACTTTAGCATTCTTCAAAACAAGTACAAGCCCTCTTCCATGTTATACTTTATTAGATGTTTAAAGACAGCTCTTCTCTCCCCTTCTTCTCACTGGCTTTGGGTTTTCTTTGTCTTAGACTGAACAGCTAAACCTTCTATACCCATCCTTCGTACACGTCCCCTTACTACCGCAGAAGGTCGGGCTACATGCTCTGAATGCACTTCCATTCATTCTCTTTCCATTTACAGTGATCTTGGTTGAAGAGTCTCTAACCAATAGCTCTCTAAAGACCCTTGCAGAGCCTTTTGAAAATTATTCCTCACACACAAGAAACTCTGCCCTTTTTTCCTTTGCATTATCCCTTGGGAAGATGTTCAAAAAGATGGAATACTCAGGCTGTGATCTCAGAGTAGAAAATACACCCAGGCTGTGTGTTTCTGTCCTGTGTGTTTGCCCCATTAGAGACCAGACAGAGCGTCTGTGTATGAGTCTCCAACAAACAATCAAATGAAAAATGATGTGTGATGAGAAGGTAAAGAGTGCAAAAGAGTTTGTTGAGTGAAAGGAGAGGAAATAAAGGAGCTATTGACAGAGTGTGTGTTGGTCAAGAGATAGATAGCAATTTAAAGAATGTCTTCTGTTAGAGCTCTGCACAGCACACAAAATATGCTTTACCTGAGGAGGCTGGGTTTTATTTCATTACACTGAAAGAGTAAATGGTATCTTAATGTATATTTTCATTACAAGGGTACCTATTATATAGATGATCTATGTTAGCTAACTGATTATGCTATTGTGTACTTTTATTGCTCTAAAAATTTGAAAAAGCAAATTTGGCAAAAATCTTGAAACTCAGCTTTCCCGCAAACTAGAGTAGTCTTTGTCGGTTAATTCATATAACCATAGTGCTATGCAGACTGATATCCAACCCCCCATCAAATATTCACACTTTAGTCCTCAGAGCGTGTAAATACATTATGAAACAAAAGGCAAGTGTGATTACATTAAGAATCTTGACGAGGGTAGAAAATCTTGGATTCTCTGTAAGTCCAATTCAATCTCATGGGTCCTTAAAAATCAAAGAATTTTTCCTGTGCTTCAGAGAGATGTGACTATGGATGGATGACCAGAGAGATGCAAGGCTGTTGGCTTTGAAGTTGGAAAAAGGAGTCATAAACCATGGAATGTTGGTGTCCTCTAGAAACTGGAAAATGCATGAGAACAGATTCTCCCTGACAGCCTCCAGAAAAGACCACAGCCCTGACAACACCTTGGCTTTAACCCAGGTTTCAGAGTTGCAAAACTGTAAGATAATAAATTTGTACTTATTGAAGCCACCAAGTATGTGGTAATTTGTTATAGAAGGAACAGAAAACTAATACAACCAATGTGCAAGTGTAGTAATAAAGTAAAGTATATCAGGTACTATGCTCATAATACCATCATTAGTAAAAGTCCCAAATTAGAAACAATTCAAATCCACCACAAGACAAGTATACCTTGGGTGCTGGTCACATGGGTATGTCCAGTTGACAAAAAGTCATCAAACTGCCAACAGACAATAAATATAATTCTCTATATGTATATTATAACACAATAAAATGTACTAAAGGGCAATGATGGTACATGTGTTCATGTATGTACCATCTATACCATGCAATCATTTAAAATGTATGGTTTAAAAGAGAGGTCAGCAGACAATGAGGCTCAATGCCTGTTTTGAGCACAACCATGCCCATTCATTACATATTGTCTATGGTGGCTCTTCTGCTATGGTGGGAGAACTGAGTAGGTGCAACAGAGACCATGTAGCCTGCAGAGTCACTAAAATATTTCCTCTATAGTCTGTATTTCAGGGTATACCACAAGGAGTTCCATGTAGATTTTCTTAAGTGTCTAGATACTTTTTCATGGTGATTGGCACAACCAAAGGCAGAGCTTTCAAACCAAGTCTCTCACTTACCAGGTTGGCAGCCAAGCAGACAGTGGCTTTTTATTCATCTGCTTGACAGATATGTATTAAGTGCTGGGTAAACATAGGCCACACCCTGTGATAGAAGCTAAATATACTTAAAGGAATAAATTACATATGTCTAGCTCCTTGTAGAGGTTACGATTCTATCAATCTGTGTGGTCCAGATGTGGTGGGGGGGCCCCAAAGGTAATTCATGAACTACCAGCATCAACATCACTGGGAAATTGTTACAAATGCAAATTCTCAGGCCCTACACTCCCTCTATTGAATCATATATATAGGGGGTGGACCCAACTATATGCTTTTACCAGACCACCAAGAAATTCTGATGTATGTTCAAGTTTGAGAATCACTGAACTAAACCAAAAAGATCTGTGCTAAGGTGAATGTCTTATGAACCATATTTTAGGTATGTAAGTAGCTCTTCACAACACCCATGTTAGAAGATACCTTGTCCACCTTAACTATCTGTCTTACTCTATTTTTTCATTGCTTATTACAGAATACCTGAACCTAGGTAATTTACAAAGAAAAGGAATTTGTTTCTTACAGATATGGAGGCTGAGAAGGCTGGGGTCAAGGAATGGTATCTGATGAGTGCCTTCTTGATAGCTAGAACTCTCTGCAGAGTCCCAAAGTAATATAGGGCATCACATCATGAGAGAGCTGAGTGTGCTAGCTCATGTCTCTCTTCCTCATCTTATAAAGCCACCATTCCCACTCACTTAATAATGCATTAATCCATTAACACATGAATCTATGAGTTCATGAATGCATTAATCCATGCATAAGGGCAACACCCTCATGACCCAATCCCTTCTTAAAATCCCCACTTCTCAATGCTACCACACTGGGGATTAAATTTCAACATGAGTTTTGGAGAAAACAAATATTCAAACCATAGCACTATCCTATGTAATCATTTATTTGTACTAAAGTCATAGGAAATTGACAGCAAAAGCACACCATAGAATGTGTAGATTGCTTAACATGTGCAGAATGCAGAGTAGGTCACTGAAGTCAACACTAAGGAAATATAAAGGATGCTTGGTGCCGTGCTGCCTTCCCACTGAGAGACAAAAAGAACTCATAGTATCAGCATCATTATATTACCAGAAATTGACAAATATTTTCTGTAAAAGTCCAGATTGGGACATAGCAGTGTTCCAATAAAGCTTTATTTACACAAACTGGTGGTGGGAACTTGGGTTGTAGTTGTTGATCCCTGTCATATAGCATTATTTAACATACATCATTATACATGATGTTATTAGCTAGGCTGTACAGCTTCACCACATATTTCATTATGTTCAAACTTTTTCATAACTTTCCCTGTAATTTTGTCATATATGATCACCTAATTTTGACCTTCAAAAGTTCTGTTAATATCTTGTTAATGAAAAAATTATTCAGTGCAGTGACGTTCAAGATACAATCTTACTGCAATGAATGAACACATCCTACTTGTTTATTATCACAGCACTAACTTCTGTAAAAAATTCTGAGGTTAACATTACCATTTTAGAAATTAGAAACTAAAACTTAAAGAGGTTAAGCAATTGTTGAAGTTCATACAAAACATAATTTTTGGAACCAGGGCTCAGACTCCTGTATTTTTGACACTGAATCAGCTATTTCTGGGTACTGTCTCCCTATGCACTGAATGTGCTTAAAATCTAACCAGAAATTGGGTTCAGGGTGTAAATGCAATATTCATGCCTCAGTGGCTATATCTCATCTCAATTGTGTCCCATAATTATTGTTTCAGTTTAAAAGCAATTAATATCTTTAAGTTTCATGACAATCACACTACATCATAGATGAGTCATAACCGAAAACCCTAAGCATATTGCTAGTTAAGTAATTATAGAATAGGAAACATTCTGCAACAGCTCAATCACTAATATAATATCCTCCACAACATAGTTCTATAGTTATCTGTATTAGTCCACTCTCATGCTGCTAATAAAGACATAGCCAAGAATCGGCAATTTATAAAGGAAAGAGGTTTAATTGACTCACAGTTCAGCATGACTGGGGAAGCCTCACGAAACTTACAATTACAGTGGAAGGGGAAGCAAACACATCCTTCTTCACATGGCAGCAGCAAGAAGTGCCAAGCAAAAGGAGAAAAGCCCCTTATAAAACCAGGAGATCTCATGAGAAGTAACTCACCATCACAAGAACAGGATGGGGAAAACAGCCCCCATGATGCAATTATCTCCACCTGGTCCCTTCCATGACATGTGGGGATTATGGGTACTGCAATTCAAGATGAGTTTGGGTTGGTACACAGACAAAACATATCATCACCTATTTCAGGTCTGATATCTACATGACTGTTGGCAGGTCATTCTCCTCCTTAGACAATTTTTCAGTCTAAAACTGAAGGCCTTGGTCTATCTATTGTTTATTAGACTATCTTTAAATTCTAAATTCTAATTCTATAACAATATGACATTCTTCCTCCAAGTCTTCCTTTCTTATGGAGACAACCTCATGTGTTCCATGCTTACAGAATGCATACTTTGGCTATTGATAGATATGTTGAACCAAATGTCCAACTTTGTAGGATTTACATCCTTAAAAATTCAGAAATCGATAATGCAAACAATGGAGGAAAAATAAATATCTGTGGCCACCATCATTTCTAAACAAATTATAAGCAAAACCATATATGATAGAATTTTCAGGGAGTTTACTTGTGATATTCTGGAAATAGGAAGTGAAAATGAAAGTCATAAAATAAGGCTTGTTAAATTGGAGAATATGAGCAGATCTGTACAGATGGGAACCTCAGTGAACAAGTACCCATGCATGTTTTCAGGTCAGATGAAGAGCCACTGAAAATAGATCAGAAAGTAACACAGCCTGGCAGGGTGCATCTGGAAGAAAAGAATTTAAGCTCAGCCTCCATGGGAAAAAGAAGCTCACCATTATCTCATTTCACTCACAGGATACAGTTCTAATATGCTGGTCATTCAGAAACAAGAGGCACTCAGTCAAAGGCAGGATGGATCTTAAAGAAAAGAATTTAAACCGAGCCTCCACGGGAAAAAGAAGCTCACCATCATCCCACTTCGCTCATAAGATACAGCTTTGATATGTTGGTCATTCAGAAAACAAGAGGCACCCAGTCAAAGACAGGGTGGATCTGAAAGAAAATAATTTAAACTGAGCCCTCATAGGAAAAAGAAGCTCATTATCATCCCATTTCCCTCGTAAGATATGGCTCTGATATTTTGGTCGTTCGGAATACAAGAGGCACCCAGTCAAAGGAGAGAAACATGGGCTTTGGACAAACACATGGACAAAGAACAGGGCTCCAGCCTTTCCTGAGTATTCAGCAGCTCCTGAGTATTCAGCGAGCTTTGGATGATTTTTTTACAATTCATGGTGAAATGAAAAATTAAAAACTTTTGTCATGAATCCACATTTACTTAATTTAAAGGGTCACATTATTTTCTCCGATTTTGTCCTTCCCTTTCTGTTGTTGTTGCTAAATTTCTTTCTTTTGCAGGAGGAAAGATGAGAGTTAGTGGTAATTGGCTTTTCTTTCTTCTTTGTTGCCTTCACTTAAGAAAATAAAAGTAAATTTTGTCAACTTTGTATCAGTTCACTAAAAGAAAAATGTTTGAAATTGGGTACAATGTTCACTATGTGGGTGATGGGTACACCAAGAGTCTAGACTTTGCCACTACACAAATATACTACATCACAAAACTGCTCTGGTACCCTCTGAAGCCATAAAAATATTAAAAACTAAATTTAATTTTAAAATAAAAATATTTGAAATTATTTTTGTTCATGAAACCCAAAAGGCTCAGGGGCCTGCTTGTCATGTGACATTTGGATGCTGTCACTTTGGATCTTCATAACAGCTTCATTGTTGAGCACCTACTCAAATCAAGCACTTTACATTCATTATTTATAATTATTTCTCAAATTCTGCAAGGCATATATTGCCATTCAAAGTTTACAAATGAGGATTATGAAGTTCATTGAAGTTAAAGGACAAGCGCAAGGTTACACAGCTATTAAAATGGACATCCCGTTTCTCAAAGGCAATGAAGTCACTTAGACTATAAACTCCCAGAAATCTCTGTGGTGGATTATTGAAATTTGGCAAAACTGTTTTTTGACTTCAAAGGGACACAAATGGGAATCAACAGACTTACATTCATCCTCACAGGCAACTCCCACAACTAAAATGTTAACATTTTCCCCAAACAGCAAAAAAGTCGTAAGTGATTTTAAATGTTTATATATCTTAATGTGGCTCAATCCATCAGTAGCATTTTGGATATACTCCATTTTGGAAGAGTTGGAAAAACAGTTGGCAGCATTTTGTGCATTTTATTTTAATTTAGAGGGGGGACATTTGAGATCTGCAATTAAAAAGAGGTTTGGTTTGGCTGTGATGAACTGATATAATTCACAATTTAAACTCATTTGAGAAAAATAACAACAGCTACAACTGTCACATTTGCCAGGGAGGGAAATGGAATGAACGACAGCAGGGCCTGGGAGGAGAAAAACAGCTCGTTGATAGACCTACATATTATATAGATTACTCATTAAAAGGGCCGAGTAAGCATCTATAGATAATCATTTGACATTTTATAAAATAGAATGGTGACTTTGCTTAGCCATATTTTCAAAGGGATTCACCGAGAAGCTTCGATAATGATGGCCTATTTGAAGCTACAACCTAGCAATGGGTGGGGTATTAAAAGAAGAAAATTTTGCACATTGAATTGTTATATTAGGATGTAAATTGGAGCCCAGAGTGGCATGAAATATATAGAGCCAGCAGTCACAGAGGGAATCCTTCCATTCTGTCCTCAGAAAACTGAGAATTCTCACATCTTGAGATTTTAAATCCTGGGGAAATTATAAATGGCTTGGTTTACTTGGGGACTTACTCTGGGTCTGCAAAACTAACATTTACCCACTGAGTGGCTTACAAGAAAGCCTATGTTCTTGTGAGGCGTACTGCAACATCCTCTTTGAAAATCCTCTGGCCGTGAAAGTGAGTGAGACAGTGACAGAACCTAAGTTTTATTTCCCATGAGATGAACTCAAGCCATGACTCAATGTTGTGAGTTTTTCACTCACGCAATCAATATAGATGAAGGAAACGACAGTTTGAAATATCAAACAGCATTTTGTATCTTGGGGTGAAGTTGGTTTCCCCATTTGAAGCTCTTCTGCCATGAAGATTGGGCTAAGAAGCTGAGACCAATTGCTTCAGGGACAGAGACAGAAATGATATAAAACAAGATATTTCCAGGAAGAAAACTGGGAAGCCCTGCTAACATGCATAGTCTTAGAGGAGACAAGAAAAAAAGGCCAAGAATCTAGACTCTTGTGTCTTCCCATGTGCCTAGCAGATATAACCTTTGGACTCCAAAGTAAAACAAGCTAGAAACCAGCAAAGCCAACATTAAGGACTGTCACCCCAAATACCAGAATGAGATAGGATCTCCCTTTTAGCAACTGCTCTAGGAAGAAGAGCCAGAGAAGGGGAAGGACAAGAATTTAGAGCAACTCTGTCTAATATAAACATCATGCAAGCCATGCATGCAATTAAAAATTTAAAATGTTCTGGTAACCACATTCGAAATGCAAAATTAAAAGGGTAAAAATTTTAATAATATAGTTTATTTAACCCAATATAATCAAAGTTCTATCATTTCAATACATAACAAATACAAATGTATTAATTAGATATTTTATATCTTTAAAATCCAACATATATTTCATTGGGTCGCATTTATAGCAAAGCTCAATTCAGACTAATCACATTTCAGATACTTAATAGTCACATGTATTGAGTAGCACAGATCTAGAATCAATGGAGTTTAAATTTGGGGGCATTTTAAATCAGAAGAAACCAAAAGGACCTTGAATAGACAAAACCATTTATTTATTTTTCTGCTTAAATCCAGGGCAACAGTTAAAGAGAAAAGAGAGATCAGTATTAGAAAAATAAAATTTGGCCAGGCATGGTGGCTCCCACTTATAATTCCAGCACTTTTGGAGACTGAGGTGGAAGGATCACTTGAGCCTAGGAGTTCAAGACCAGCCTGGTAACATAGGGATACCTGTTCTCTACAAAATTTAAAAAATTAGCCAGGTGTGGTGGCACACGCCTGGGGTCCCAGATACTTGGAGGGCTGAGGTAAGAGGACCGCTTGAGTCTAGGAGGTCAAGTCTGCAGTGAGCCACGTTCATGCCACTGCACTCCAGCCTCAGTGACAGAGCAAGATCATGTCTCAAAAACATGAAAAATAAATAAATAAAAATTGAACCATAGAATTAAGTATTGATTGATTGTATTATTTCAGATATCACATAGAAAATCTAATCCTACTGCACAGAAGTCTGATGAGTGTCTACCATGTGACAGGCATCGGATGGGACTGAGAAAATAAGATTAATGAGATACTGAATTATTTATAATGCTCAGGGGCAGGCCCAAGGTAAAAAATAACAAAGATGTAATAGAACATAAATAGAGACAAAAAGCAACAGTGTGGGAACTCAGGAAAGGCAGTAATTAATGTTTCTGGGTTGCTGTTGGCTGTAAGCTTGAGGAGGGATGCAACCGTATCTGTCTTATTTGCCACTTTCTCAACAGTACCTGACATGGGGCTCAATAAAAATGTGTTGAGTGAGTGAATGAATGAACGACTGCTGGTTAGAGAGAACCAAGTAAGGAAAGTCCTCATATTTGATGTGATATTTGAATTTGGCTTTGAAGAACTAACTGATCTTCACCTAGGAAAGTAGAACTCTTTAGACCAAAAGATCTGAACATCCAGGTAGGTGGATATTTAGGGCACATTCGGTCAATGATATTTGATCTTATGAGACAGGAGTGTAGGTGGGGACAGAAGATGAGACGGAAGTTAGGTTGGGGCCAGATGGTGAAAAATGTGGAGGGGGTTTTATGAATTATTTGCAGGATTCGTCTATTCTACCCACCTACTGATAGCACTACAGTGTGGTAAAAATTCCTGCAATGCTAAAACATACTTTTGCAGCATATTGATCTCCTGTTTTTAGAGTTTTCAGAAAGCAATCAACCATCAGACAGCCTAACAGTGGTAAACGACGGTATACATTCTTTAGAGCTGACTGTACATTGCTGTTGAATTTTTCCCATCTCAGTTAACTTTCTTTTTCTTTCCTGAATAAATTTACTGAGAGAACAATATAAGCAGTGAATAAAATGAAAATGCACTGAGTTACTTTTCACCCCAAAATAATAGAATGAGCTTTTTTTAATGGGAAGAGGAGTGGCAATTTTTGCTCACTGTTATCATCAAGGATTTCTTATCTACTACAGTAATATCAAATACACTATCCAACTGGTGATATGAACCCATAAATCCCAGGACTACATCTCGAAATGGTTTTGCTATAAAAAAAAGAATGTTCCTGACTAATATGGTACATTTATAAATTCAATGTGCATATGGCAATAGCAAGTTTAGAGAGTGGCAATAAACAAAAAAAAAAGAGGAGAGGATAGTTTATGAAGCTTATAAAGGCCTTATTAGAGCATTTGGGTAATTGGAAATTTGATTACGGCCAACACAATTTGGGTCCAGGTTAAAACAAAGCTGGTTCAGTGCTGTGGTTAACAAAATAAACATCAGAATCAGATATTCAAGGGTTTCGGTACTGGCTCCTTTTGTTACTGTAAGGTTGGTGCAAAAGTTATGACAAAAACCGCAATTACTTTTGCAACAACTTAATAGAAAGTCACTTACCTCTCTGATTGTCAGATTTTTATCCATAAAACAAGGGGATTATAACCCTAACATGGAGAGTTGTTATGAACACGGAGTGCAATTATAAATATGTGTCTGACACGTAACAGCTCAAAAAGCAATGGCTATTGTTCTTCAGTCACTGAACAATTTTTGTGCATCCATTATGTGCTAGGTTCTGGACAATCAGAGACAAACATATCTGACTTGAAAAAGCTCATTGTCTAATGTAACAAATATTTTATGTAAAAGCATACATCTACACAGACCTAGAATGTATGGTCTATATAATAATAGTAATGTGTTTCTCATACTAATTCACATAGCTCAGGGTTTCTGAACTTCAGCATGATTGACGTCTAGGGATGGATAATTCTTGGTTGTGGAGGCTGTCCCGTGTGTTTATACACATCTCTGGCCTCTGCCTATAAGATGCCAGTAGTATTCACCAGTTGAGACAACTCACAGCATCTAGTCACTGCCAAATGTCTCCTAGGGGGTAAAATCATCCTTGGTTAAGGACTACTGGCATAGCCTGAAGGAGGTACTGCCTAAAAATCAGCCAGCATGGCTAAGGTTTTATTTAGTCATCAAAACCTGACTCCACATCCCCCAGTTTGGTGACATAACCACTTATCACTACAACACCATCTGAATCTTGCCTCTACTATGTTCTGACACCCTCTTTCCTAATCCAGACCCCACGCTCTCTCTCATCAGAGCCACTGCCAAACTTAAACTGGTCTCAGGGCCTCTTTTCTCTTCCCACTCATTCTACACATGGTAAGTAGATAGATTTTAAAACATAGCTCTCATCATGATGCTCGCCTCTTCAAAAACCCACCCTTGTTCTGGGCAGGAATTTGCTAGTGCTTCATTGGCAGTGATAAACGAATCAATTTGTTTTGTTTTGCTTGAGACTTTCCCAGTTTTAGTATTTTAGCTTTGAAAGACTGAGAGAGTCCTGGTAAACCAGGGTGATTGGTCACCCACGACAATTAATTCGGTTTATTTGCAGACAATTTTTTTGTAGAACTCCAGATGTACATAGCAGATATGAATCTTGGGC
Organism: Cebus imitator; assembly: GCF_001604975.1. Classification (NCBI taxonomy): domain Eukaryota; kingdom Metazoa; phylum Chordata; class Mammalia; order Primates; family Cebidae; genus Cebus; species Cebus imitator. The sequence continues at coordinate 1,381,766 of NW_016107462.1, read as the reverse complement.
CTTAGACCCAGGTGGGTAAAATCTATCATATATCTGTATTTGTATTACTTTTAAAATAACAGCTTAATTGCTGATTGTTCCTCATATTTTTTTTAGGAGGAAAGAAGATCTCAGTCTAATCCTTGACCTCTCCCACATTCCCAGGGTTGAGCCACAGTGCTAGGATCCTCAGCTGAGTCAGAAGTCTCAATGCTAGAGGGGCTTTCCTGGTTTTTAGTGATGTGTGGGACGAAGGGAATAGCACTGATTACTCCCACACTCTTCCTGTCCACCTTGCCTTTCCAGTGCACAGGGTCTCTGCCTGCTTCCATGCTGTGTCGGTTCCCGGACAGCCATTGTCCTGAGGCTTTACTACCTCCGAAGAAGCCCTGAGGGCAGGATTCAGGCACCTTCTAAACATTCCTTTACTCTCTCCAATCCCTTCTTGATCTGGGGGGATGGGGAGAGGAAATTATAAGTCCCCTTTGCTTCTTTAGCACATGTTGGTATGTATACCTGCAGGTTTTAGAACTTTTACTCTTCAATTATCTTCTTCATCCAATTCCTCCAAAATTTAGTAGAGGGATCATAAACAGTTGGCCCTAGGTCTGGCTACAGTCCACAGACAGGCTTTGTGTGGCTTGCACAGTGTTTTGTTTTGTTGTTTAAGTTAGATTTGAATCCTTTAAAGGAGAAAAGAGCTCTTCAGTTTACCACAGACCTCATCATCTACTGGTTCTCTCGTACTCAGTCCACTTGACCTGTTTATGTTCTCTGCTTAATCCTTCCAGGTAATTTGAGTTTCCAACCTGTGGCCTTCATTTTGGAAAAACAAAACAGGCCTGAGTGTATACAACAAATTCCTGTTTGAGTTGAAGGAAATACAGAGAGGAAACATAATATCGATTCACCTCTGTGACTCCATAGATAACAGCTTCATGTCTCAAAATACTATTTTAGCCACACATGAAAAGATAGCAGGAAAAGTGCCACAGTGATGTGCGGGCAGGAGGTGCAGAGTCCTAACACCCGGCCTCCTGAGTTTCAAAACCACAAGTCTGCTGGATGAATACAAATCAGTACAATGGCATTCCAGACTGCTTGTCATAAGGCAATTATCTCCTTTTTTAGTTCTCTCTCTCCCACCCTCAACAACCAAACTATGTAACTTGCCCTTGCCTTCATCTGCCTTCAGTTCATTATCTTCCCTCTATCCCTGAATGTCTTTCCTACTGATATCTATAGTCAAAAGCTTAACTATCCTTCAAGTAGGAACTCAGACTCTATCTTGTTATGCTTTTACAAAAGGTTCTTCTCATCTTTTCAGGCTCACCCTCCTCTACCAGCCCATGAGCTGTAGGAATTCCTCAGGAATCTTAGGCCCTCTCTTTTGATACCCCTCCTTTGATAATCTCATTCATGATCCTAGGTTCAATTATGATCTTTATGCAGATTGACCACATATGTATATGCTCAGCCTGAGGGAGACAATTGTTGTTGTTGTTTTGAGACAGGGTCTTGCTCTGTCACACAGGCTGAAGTACAATGGTGTGAACATAGCTCACCACATCCTCAACCTCCTGGGCTCAATCAATCCTCTGCCTCAGCCTCCAGTGTAGCTAGGACCACAGTTGTAAAGCACCATGCTCAGCTACCTTTTTTTATTTTTTGTAGACACAAGGTCTCACTTTGTTGCCCAGGTAGATCTCCATAGCTCCTTTTTTTCTGGATGTTTCAAAGGCATCTGAAGTTCAACATGACTTGACTAATGATCTTTCTCCACTTAACTGAGATCCTTTCTCAGGGATGGCCACTGTCAACCATCCATTCTATTAACAGGTCAGAAATCTAGATGTCATCGGCAATGTGTCCTTCTCTCTTACTACCCATATCTAAATCACAAATGTGATGCTTTGATAAGAGGAAGATGGCCCGATAAGACCCACTCAAAACATGGTATATCCAACTTTTGTGTTCATCATTGCAAATTGCTGGCACTTTGATTTCCTTCTCTTAGTGTTTTTGGAAGAAATAATTCATCAATTCTGGGACACTGATAGTGTGAATTTAATAATCAATTAGGCTGATTATGATTTAATAATCAATTAGGCATGATTATGGAGAGAGAAAAGTTAAAAAATCTGTAGTAGGCAAGTTGGAGACCCAAAATCAAAGGCAAGAGAAGACCGATGTTCCAGTTTGAAAACAGAGGAAGAGATTTTTTTCTGCTGCAGCCTTTTATTTTATTAGGCCTTCTCCACAGATTGGATGAGGCCTGCCCACACTAATGAGGGCAATCTGCTTTACTCAGTTCACCAATTCAAATATCAATCTCATCTAGAAACACCCTCACTCACAGACAGACACACCAAGAAATAATATTTCACCAAATATCTGGGCACTGTGTTGCCCAGTCAATGTATATAATTAACCATCACACTCACTAAACATTGCCATTTTCCTCTCTACCTGGCCTCACCTCACTAACTCATCAACTCTCCGCAACAAAAACATGAAAAATTTTATGTTATTGTCTAAGTTGAATTGGTTAACATTGATTGAGATGTCACAAAAATGTTAACTGCCATTCCTTTTATAATAATTCAAGCAAAGTATTATGTAACGCCTTCAACAATGTAATGTAACTTACAAGCTATTTAACGCCTTTGGAAGAAGTACCCAGTTTTAGAGAGAAATTATTTGACATTTAGGCTAACCTGCAGGGGAATGTCTATATGGCAAGTCTAAATAGTACCGATTAAAAAGGTATAAAATGACAAAACTTGTGATTAATATTTAAACACTGTAATAAATGTATGACCTCCTGGAAAGTACCCGTTCTCGGCTTCAGTTTGCTTATCAATAAAATGGGTATAGTACCTGCATTATAGCAATATTGTAAAGATAAAATACATAAAACTTAGTGTCGTGTGCATTACTTATTAAATGCAAAGTTAATTATTATACAAGCTCAAGTCACAATTTGTGTTAGTCCATTCTCATACTGCTATAAAGAATTGCCTGAGACTGAATAACTTATGAAGAAAAGAGGTTTAATTGACTCACAGTTTCTCAGGCTGTACAGGGGGAACGGCTGGGGAGGCCTCAGGAAATTTACAATCATTGCAGAGGTGAAGGGAAAGGAAGGAAGTCTTATGGCTGGTAGGAGGGGAAAGAAAGAAAGAGAGAGAGAAAGAGATGGGGAAGATGCTACACACTTTAAAACAACCAAATCTTGTAAGAACTCTATCACAAGACAGCACTTGGGGGATGATGCAAAGCCATTAGTAAACACCTCCATGATCCAGTCACCTCCCACCAGGCCCGCCTCAATCACACAAAATCCCAATTCAACATGAGATTTGGGTGGGAACGCAGAGCCAAACCCTATCACAATTTGACCTCAATTTTTGTTGTATGTTGTGCTTTGAAATCCTTGAATGAAAAGTTGTTGATGAATTCTGACCAATTCAGAAACTGTAGACTAAAGTCCATGTTGTACCTATCACTTATTAAAAGAAAAAGAAAAACAGTATGATTGTATTATTCAATGTCATTAGGCATTAACAGGGGGAAGAAGAGTACAGAGATTTCTCATAAGCAAAATTCTTTCTAAATGGAATCCTTTGTAATGTATCCCATGAGGCATCTGTAGGTCTTTAGGGACACAAAACGATTTATTGAAACTTCCGTGCAAATTGAAACTCATATTTGGAGCAATGCATTAAGAATGTACAGATTATTTATTCATGCTCTTCTCTGAAGGAATTGCAGAGATCACTTTTATTATACAAATGCTCCTTCAGTGATTAAAATCCCTTCTCTCTGACATATGGATGGGAAAGGAATGAAAGCAAGTGCATAAGAAATGCAAGCTAGTCTGATAGATAAATTGCATATATTCAAGAACGAGGAAAATTGTGTGTGCATGTTATCATATTAAAAAAATAAAATATATTTGGAACTCCTTGAGTTTCCTTCCTCAATAATGAGAGTCACAGAATGAGAATGTTCACTTACAGTAATTTTACCAGCACACCATCAGCGGGGTCAGAATGAATGGTAGACATTACTCTTGCAGAAACATGAATAGGATATCATTTTGATATTACTTTTGCAAACACAACTAGCAGAGCCAATGTTCATTCTAAGCTGCTTGTTAAGGTTTCACAAGAGTCACAACAAATAAAGAAAAAATCCTTGCAATTTAACTAGCTTTTACTGGGAGCTGTAATGTGCCCAGTTCTTTCCTGGGCACTATCATAAATATAAGAAAAAGATGTTGACATTTTCCAGTGCTATCAGGTGAGGCTGTGTTAATTCTGTACTCCGCAATTCCAAGGGAGCTAGCCTGAGAGTTCTGATAGTGTTTAAAACATAGGGTTGAGGCTGGGCATGATGGCTCACACCTGTAATTCCAGAATTTTGGGAGGCTGAGGCGGGCGGATCACCTGAGGTCAGGAGTTCAAGACCAGCCCAGCCAACATGGTGAAATCCTGTCTCTACTAAAAATACAAAATTAGCCAGATGTGGTGGCAGGTGCCTGTAATTCCAGCTACACAGGAGGCTGAGACATGAGAATCGCTTGAACCTGGAAGGCAGAGGTTGCAGTGAGCCAAGATCATACCACCGTACTTTAGTCTGATGACAGAGCAAGACTCTGTCGCAAACAGCAACAACAACAACAACAAAACCAAAAATACAAAACATAGGGTTGGGGTTTACTTACATGGGGGAGGGGGTCACCTGACTTTGCCACCTAAGGTGTAAACATGGGTAAATTTCTTAACTTTTCAGACTTCATTCATCAAATAAGAATAAAACTACCTACCTCTTACCTTCATTGTGGGGATTAAATGGATTAATGTATTTGAAATATCTAACCCAATATGCTATAGATGTGCCATGGTGGTTAACGTCTGTCCTTGGCTTTCCCCAATAGCAGTCTCTGAGACCGGGATTTTCGTGCAAGAAGTTTATTTGAGAAGTAATTCCAAGACACAGAGGGAAAAAAGTTGAGACATTAGACACAGAAGGAAGATAATAAAGGGTGATTTCTTGAGCAGGTGACTGCTGTGGGTAACAGTAGAAGCCAACTCACTGGGGAACACTAAAAGTAGAACAGATTCAGAATTACCTTTCCCCAGAATCAAAGGTGCTGGGGTACTCATCTACCAACTCTCTGTTATTGGTTTAGGATTGATTCCAGAGGCATTAACCTTTCTGCACTTCTAGCCTGCCCTGCATGCTGGCCAAGCTTGCTTCCAAAGACAGAGAAATAACCTTCGGTGGAGAGAATTAAAGGGTTTTCAGTAAGCTGACTACAGAAGCAAGCACTTAGGGGATATAGACAGAGCTTAAAGAGGATCGTGATGACTAAGACTTTATTTAACTTCCCCATGACTCCTTGGTCTCTAGGCTTTCACTGCTTTATAAGGCTTCTGTAATTCAGGTAAAATCTTTCCAATTGTATTCTTTCCATTTGAAAATGGTAGACCAACAAGATTACAATGTATACCATCTGGGTTGAGTGAAATTAGAGCTTTGAGCTTGTACATCAAAATTTTATACAGGGTTGACTTGCTAGATGCTCTCAAAGAGTTCACAATTGAATTGAGGAGACTGTCCATACACAAGTGAAAACATGTAATAAAATGCAATTTAGAAGTTTAAGGCACTAAAGTCAGTGCAATGGCATTTTCTAAGAGGGGAGACAAAAATCAATCACTGCAAAATCTGCTGAAATTCTTAATGCTTTTCATCTAGTGTCATTTGCCATTTTACTTTGAAAATTCAACGCATCTGAATAGAGCACACTTAGTGCTGATTTGTTGAGTTGTGTGTTGTTTGGCATGATAGAAAAATGGACTGGCCGGGCGCGGTGGCTCAAGCCTGTAATCCCAGCACTTTGGGAGGCCGAGGCGGGTGGATCACGAGGTCAAGAGATCAAGACCATCCTGGTCAACATGGTGAAACCCC
>NW_016107462.1:1261219-1375788 GCF_001604975.1 Cebus imitator | reverse complement strand
AGCTGGGCATGGTGGTGCGTGCCTGTAATCCCAGCTACTCAGGAGGCTGAGGCAGGAGAATTGCCTGAACCCAGGAGGCGGAGGTTGCGGTGAGCCGAGATCGCGCCATTGCACTCCAACCTGGGTAACATGAGTGAAACTCCGTCTCAAAAAAAAGAAAAGAAAAAAGAAAAATGGACTAATTGTTCAGTATAGCAGAGTAAAAATGACCAAAGTTTTGATACTGAATTCTTCTGATTTATTATTTTGAAGAGAAAAGAGAGAAGAAAATAGGTTATTTCCCCACTGTGGTATGAATAAAGCGTCAAAGCTGAAGGTAAGCATATAAAATTGGAAAAGCTTTTCTGAATATGTAAGTTGTGCTAATTAAAGTAGATAAAAATCAACTAATGAATGTCTAACTTTGTGTGCAGATCTGTGCTTAGAAATGGTGAGATAAGACAAAAACAGAGGCTATATTGAGGAAAAGACAGACATCTAAGCTCCACTTCTTATTAGCTGAGCAATCAGGTAACTTAGTTAATCTTTCTGAAGTCTAAATGCATCTTCCCTACAATGGGCATAATAAGACCTACCTCACAGTAGTGTGAAAAGATATGACTTGTAAATGTAACATGACATATAAAAGCGTTCGAGGGCATCAACAGGTGGACAGGCAAGCAAACTGTGGTTTATCTTTACAATAGAATGCTGCTCAGCAGTAAAAAGGAATGAAAGATTGATGCAGAAACCAACATGAATTAATCTCAAAATAAATACACTAGACAAAAGGGTATATACTCTAGGATTATATTTATATAACATTTTAGAAAATACATAATAATCTATAGTGCTAGAAAGCATATGAGTGATTACCTGAGGATGGAAGAATATGGAGGAGGGAGAGGGCACAAGAAACTTCTGGGGTAAGTGAGATGTTCACCATCTTGATTGTGGTGCTGGCTTCATGGATGTATACATATGTCCAAAGTTATTACATTGTGTACTTTAAATACATGCCATTTATTGTATGCAAACTTTACTACAAAAAAGCTGTTGGCAAAACAGTATTAGGTGCTCAGTAAATGTAACTTTCCTTTTCTATGTGTGTGTTTATTGGACCTTAATGCAACTTGCTTGGGATCAAATTTGGTAAGTCCAAATCAGCTGAAGCTATACAGACTTTGTTTGCCTATCACTTCTTTCTTCTTCAAAAGAGCAAGAGGATCATCCCTCTTTTGATAAAGTTCTTCTCCCTGGCTCAAAAGCATGGTGCTTATTGGTGCTGCCAGTCATACAGACTGGTCACACTTTGGCCACTTAGGGAAGGGCATGTGTGGGGGACACCATGTGGCCCTTTCAGATCCCCTCTACTAAATGCTGTGTGCCCAGCCCCAACTACTTTGTCCTTTTGCTGCAAAGGTTGCACCTGTCACCTTCTTCAGAGGATTGCCCTTGAACTAACAGGGCTTCCTTGCCTATAGAGAGCCAGAGTTTACAACCCCCACCAACTGACAAAGGCCAGTTGTAACCAATGACTGGCACAGTATTGCTTTTGCCCAGCTCCCTTGCTGTGAGAGGGGACAAACTCTGACATGCAATTTATGGTCTAAGCTCTCTGTGGGCCAAGGCTGGCAATTCATCTGAAATTGCAGCTTTGACCAGTAATTTTATCTTCTTTATCCTGCCTTCCTATTCCCTTACCATTGTATACTGGGAAAATTTTCTGAATAAAACCACTTGTATCTGAATCTGATTTCAAACGGCATTGCAACCTTCTCTTTGGCCACTGAGATTTATGCAGGAATACGTCTGAGACCCTAGCTGACCTCATGAGACTCTTTCAGATATTTTGAGAACTTGAGCTAGGGCTGTCTTTCCTCTTTGGTCAAAAGGAAAGATGGACGTGACATTGGAGCTCCTAGGATCCTCATCTTGACAAAAAAACTACTACCTTGAAAGAGGAATGTCAGAGAAACTCACCAGAGATGAAGTGAGAAACTCCAGATGATGGTTGGGTCCATGATGCCAGATAACTTTAACAACAGCACTCTTTTTCCTTCTGTGGTTGTTCACACTGACCAATAAACAAAGCATGTACTTTGAGTCATACTCAAATATTTAAAAAGTATTTTTCATACTTTTCAATTGTTCTTAGTAGTTTAATCTGATTTTCTTTGGAATACCGAACTCTCCCCTTGCACAGAGTGATGAGATGAAATCACACTGGGGCAATTTGGAGCCTAATCTTAGGTTTCTTTCATTAAAAATTATACTTGTCCCTGAGACACAGACAATAACATAAAAACTCATTGTATTAAGGAAAATCTGATCTTAATGGCACAGGCTAATGCTTATAGTATAAAAATGACTTCCTGAGAAAGTTTAGCTCACAAATGCTTTGAACCCTTACTAAATCAGATGGATAGCAGGACCATTAATGGCTTGGAGAATTTTCAAATTGAAATTTTCTATTTTGTGCCGAATATTAGAATATTGCTTCCTTGGCTTGGCTAAAATCAAACTAATGACAAGAGGATTACTATTTTAATTCATTTAATGATTGCTTGATGAGTTAAAACTTTTTGCTTCCCTCTTGTTATATTTTTAAAAATTAATTCACTCTAAAAGGTGAGATGTATGAAAATAAAACATTTTTTGCAATAATCTCCGTTGTTTTTAGTGGGTTTTTTTAGTGGAGGAAGGAGATATATCTAGGATTATTAAGGTCAAAACAGTGAGATTGACAATATTAAGTGTTACAGTATTTCTGCTCTAAGAACAAATATTTACAACAGTGGTCCTCAACCAGGAGAGATTTTACTCTTCCTTTCCACCTCATGTATCAGTCCATTTTCATGCTGCTGTGAAGAAACACCCAAGACTGGATAATTTATAAAGAAAAAGAGATTGAATGTACTCACAGTGCCACATGGCTGGGGAGGCCTCACAATCATGGCAGAATGCAAAAGGCATATACGTCTTACATGGCAGCAGGTAAAAGGGCATGTGCAGGGCAACTTCCCTTCATAAAACCATCAGATCTTGTGAGATTTATTCACTATCATGAGGGCAGCATGAGAAAAACCGGCCCCCATAATTCAATTACCTCCCATGACAAGTGGGGATTATGAGAACTACAATTCAAGATGAGATTTGTGTGAAGACACAGCCAAACCATATCACCAACTTCTAGGGAATATTTGGCATTACAGTATCTAGAAAGATTTTTGACTGTCACAAGTGTAAAGGAGGGGGCATTTGTTACTGCATATAATGGTAGAGACCAGGAATGCTGCTAAATATCCCATAGTGGTCCAGCTTAAAAGGATAATAGTACAGAGAGAATAAAATCCTCATTTACACCCTTGCTACCAAATCTTCCCTTTCTTTCAGGAACAAAGGGGACTACTCTGGCCTGGAGTCTAGGTTAAAATGTCAGTCCTTAACCCTCCTAGCCATGTCGTCTAAGGTAAATCACTTTGCTTCTGTGTACGTTTCCTTCTAATCTTATAACATTGCAAGAGCACTTACCTTTTAGAGCTATTCTGAGAACGAAATGAGGTAGACACTTCTAGTAAAACTCCTTAGCACAGTGCCTGCACATAACATAGATCCAACACAGCTTAGCCATTTGTTGTTTTTGTTATGACAAGTAGAAGTTTGGGCAGGTATAGAAGATGAAGCAAGAGGATAGGCTTGGTGGCTCACACCTGTAATCCTAGCACTTTTGGAGGCCAAGGCAGGTGGATCACTTGAGGTCAGGAGTTCAAGGCCAGCCTGGACAACATGGTAAAACCCCATCTCTACTTAAAAAAAACAAAAATTAGTTGGGCATTTTGGTGGGTACGTGCCTGTAATCCCAGCTACTTAGGAGGCTGAGGCAGGAGAATCACTTGAACCCAGGAGGTGGGGGTTGCAGTGAGCAGGGTTTGTGCCACTGCACTCCAGCCTGGGCAATGGAGCGAGACTCTGTCTCCACATAAATAAATAAATAAATAAATAAATAAATAAATAAATAAATAAAGATGAAGCAAGATATTTTCTTTGGGCTGTTTTGATTAACCTGTTTTAACACTATATATATTTTATTGTAGCTTAAACAATAAAAATATTAGAATTTTATTTAAAAAATTGCTGTATATCTTCCACCACAGACACCCTTACTGATTCTTAAGCCCTAGCTTTGCCTTTCTCTTTAATCCCAGAACCTTTCGTTCTTCCCTCATTCTAAACCTATCCCCATCTTCATCTTTTTTTTTAAATAACTTGAGCTTTTATTTTAGATTCAGGGGGTGCATGCGCATTCAGAGGTGTGTGTTCCATGGTTATCTTGTGTGATGCCGAGGTTTTGGGTATGAATGAGCCCATCACCTAGGTAGTGAGCATAGTACCCAATAGGTGGTTTTTCATCCCTTGTCCCTTTTCCTCTCTCCCCCTCTAGTAGTTCTCAGTGTCTATTGTTTCCATTTATATGTCCATGTGTACCCAATACTTAACTCCAGCTTGTAAGTGAGAACATGTACTATTTGGCTTTCCTGTGTTAATTTGCTTAGGATAATGGTCTCCAGCAGTATCCATGTTGCTTCAACGGAAATGATTCTTTTTTATGGCTACATAGTATTCCATAGTGTACCTGTACCACATTTTCTTTATTCAATCCACCACTGAAGGACGCCTAGGTTAATTCCACGTTTTTGCTATCATGAACTGTGCTTTGATGAACTTCAGTTAACTATTACTTTCCCCAGCTTTCCCTGCATTCCTAAACTCCATGGGCTTTAAAGCAAAGTTCCAAGCATGTTATAAGATCAGGCACTATAAGGTCATGGAGGTCTATAGGGCAAATTTTGTCAACATCCTTGCTTTTGCTTAGTCTTCTTTTTAAAAAATCATGTTTTGTTGTTGTTGTTGTTTGTTTTTTTTGAGATAGAGTCTTACTCTGCCACCCAGGCTAGAGTGCAGTGGCGTGATCTTGGCTCACTGCAACCTCTGCCTCCTGGATAGGAACGATTCTCCTGCTTCAGCCTCCCACGTAGCTGGGATTACAGGTGTGCACCACCACGCCCTGATAATGTTTTGTATTTTAGTAGAGACAGGGTTTCGCCATGTTGGCCAGGCTGGGCTTGAACTCCTGACCTTAGGTGATCCACACACCTCAGCCTCCCAGAGTGCTGGGATTACAGGCATGAGCCACCACACCTGGCCAAAAATTGTTTTTATTTGACTGCCTTTAGGCAGACACATACTTGTTACTAATGTCCCCATGACTCCTTATTCCCTTGTTTGGCTTACTTTATTCATTTAGGTTTCCTTGCTTTGTCTCCTGAAGGCAACTGAGTTTAGATGCTGCCAGAGGTTAGAGGCGGAGGATTTGACTGTAAGAAGAACTGAGGAAGGCTACTGGAAAGAGATAAGCACTGCAGCAGTGGGCACAGGAAGGTGGAGGAAAGAGCAGAATTCTGGACAGGACAAAAGCAGTGAACACCTGTGCCAAAGTAGAATGTATATGGCCTTTTCTGAGGACAAACAGTATCACAGTCTGGGTAAACAAGCCATCAGTGCAGGAGAGCCATTGCAGACACAGTCAGAAACATATTTTTAAACCAGAAGTTCTATAGCTTGAAGCACTAGGTGGAAGAATTTGATTTTATTTGTAGTAACAGAAAGTATTACAGTAAAAAAAAAAAAAAAGTAACAAAAAGAATCTTTTAGTTTTTTTTAGAAAAATAGATTTTATTTTTCTGATCAATTTGTGTTCATTGTAGAAAGTTTAGAAAACAATAAAGGAAATGAAAATCATCCCACTCACCTCCTTGTCTTCAAATTATTTATAGTTACCCTCTCCCCAACACACACACACACACACACACACACACACACACACACACACTTTCAAAAACAAAATTTAGAATCATTATACAATTTTTAGTCTATTTAAAAAATTTGATACATCAACAGTATTTTTCTAAGTTGTTAAAGTTATTAACTATTTTTAAAAAATATTGTAGTTGATATAATTGCAAAAGTAAGGAAAGATCTTTGTTCATTGCAACATTATTTGTAAAACCAAAAACTGACTAAATGTAAAAACAGTATGAATATACTTTAATAGGAGCAACTGATGACTTCACTAATATTTACTGAACATTTACTGTGTGCCAGGCACTGCTCTAGTCAGTGGGAATGCAATAGCAAACAAAGCAGACAGATTATTTGCACACATTCAGCTTACATATTAATGAGTTTATATTCTGGTGCAGGAGTTGGCAAACTTTTTCTGTAAAGGGCTGCATAGTACATGTTTTTAGTTGCATGGTTTCCAGGGCAACTACTGAATTCTATCATTGCAGCTGGAAAGCAGCCATAGATAATACATACAAAAATGGGTATTGCTGAGTTCCGATAAAAGTTTATTTACAAAGATAGGCAGTAGGCTAGATATATATATAGATATAGATAGATATATAAAGAGAAAATGTATCAACAGACAATATATAGATAGAATAATTGATTAGAGGCTTTAAACTATCCTAGGATCTGAATATATTAACATATTGCCAAATTATCCCTTAGAAGGATGTAACAATTAAATTTATACTTCTACCAGCAAGTAGAAGAGTGCTCACTGCCTCCACAATTATACCCACATTTGGCATTTTTATTTAATTATTTAAAAATGTACAACTTTAATAGGCAGTATTTTTTTGTTGTTTTGCATTTCTTCACTGCAATCAGTGAAGTTGGCCATTTTTTCTTGTTTATGGATCACTTCTTTTTTTCTCAATTGTTTATTCTCATCCTTTGAGATTATCATTTTCTTTTTAGTTTTTCTTTTTATAAGAATTTCTAGATACTTAATATTTTCATGTAAAAATTTTACTTTTTTCTTCCTCATCTAGATGATAAAAATTGAAAAGCAAAATTTACTTTAGTATCCCTCTATTTTTTTTCCCTTGTGGAGTTATGAACTTAACTCTTCTGAAAACTCTTGCACTAACTTTGATCTGAGGTTATTTCAAATTTTTAAGGTAGAATTTTTGAAAGGAAGCTTGCAGAGGTTTTTAGCTTGGAGATATCTCTCCAGGCAGGTTCTTCTGTGTGATGACTAAACTCTTCTTTGTGGTGACTAAACTTTCTTTAGCTCATGGCCACCATTATCTATGATGGAACTCTGCTAATATTCATTTTGCCTACAATATCAAGAGTTCTCCACATTATTTCAGCCCATGGTTGTAGGAACTAGGGGCCAATCTAGGTCAAAAGGCTAGGATTCTTTGCCCAATTTCTTTGCTTGGCTTTCAGTCTTTTTACTCCTGTGATTATCACATTTGCTTTTCTAGAAACTTAACAAAGCTTGATATCAGAAGAGTAGAAATCATTATTTGTACCACTTCTATCTATTTCTGCTGTAACATCTGTTTTTTTTTTTTTTAACCAAGTATAGGTTCTCTCTGATTTTCTTCTCTTGCTGTCTCTAATCTTTTTATATACATCAATAAAAGCCAACCAAACAAACACTTTTTGGAATGCTTGAGTCTCCTTATGTCTCCACTGAGAAAGTCCCAGGGCAGTGTTTTTACAGCTACATTGCAGAGCCCAGACTGCAGGAATATTTAGAGTAGCCCTACTGTGCTAGAAATGATACGGAACAAGATGAAAGTCAGTAATTGAGGTGGTCAGTTAGGAATACAGTTTAGAGCTACCGTTTCTAAACTTTTTAAAAAATAGCAGAACCTTTTTCTAACCATCTCAAACGCCTCTTCTCCTACACCAGATAAAACATTAGTATGAGCTAATCTGGTTGGTTTTAAACAAAAGGCAGTATAGTCTACCCTGACCCCACATCCCCTTGATCTACCCTGGAAGTTATTTGCAGTTCAGGAGAATAGACCTAGCACTTGCATCTCTTGGCCCTAAGCCTTTATCTAAGTACAGGGGCAAGAAATGGCCCTTAAATGAGGCAGGCTGGAGATGGGGAAGGAGTTCAGAGCAGGTGAGAGTGACTCTAGGAGCATCCCTCAACCAATAAGGCATGAGAGTTGGTGGGTAAACACGATCAGTTCCGCGCCCTTCAATGAAACAATTATATAGTGCTTTCCATAAGTCTCTCGAGTGTTTCCTAAAAAATAAACCTCAATTGCCTCACAGCATATCAATGTAGTCTTTTATTAGTTTCACCTTTGCCATCTCACTTCTTCAATCCCTCTTCTGTTGCCTAGGATCACTTCCTAAATAAGCTCTTCGTACCCAAATCCTTGCTTTGAAGACTTAAGAAAATGGAGTGATGATACGGAGATTGCACATCAGAGTTAGATAGCCTGTGTTGACCAATATGGTTGTCTTTGGCCTGTCACCACTGCTCTAAACTTGCTTCCTGTGAATTCTCTCCAGGATGCACTGAAAATTTCTCTTGAGCACACTTCAGTTTTGGCAGAGAAGACACTTTTTGTCACAAATCCCTTTCCTTCTGGGCACCTTATATGGTCATCCCTCATTATCCATGGAGGATTGATTCCAGGAACTTCTATAGATAACAAAATTCATGGATGCTCAAATCTCTGATATAACAATATTTCCAGATAACCTATGCACATCTTCCTGTATACTTTAGGTCATTTTTAGATTACTTATAATATCAAATAGAGGGTGAATGCTATGGAAATAGTTGCTACACTGTATTGTGTTTTACTTGTATCATTTTTTATTATTGTATTGTTATTTTTTTTCCCCAGAATATTTTCAATCTGCGGCTGGTTGAATCATAGATGTGGAACCCACAGACACAGAGCACCAACTGTCATTTAAATAAATCTGCTGAGAAATACCATCAAAATTAATCATTTTAAAGTATTGTTGAAAAGGGAAAAATAACTTGAGCACAATGACCATTCTTTCTGTGCCACTGGCAAACAATAAAACTGAAGCACTGGTTAAAATGGCTGTCACAAATAGCAACAGGGATATTACCTATGCACATAATGAAAGGCCAGAGTTTCTTCTCCTGTAAATTCCAGAAATCTGTTATCCATTAAAAAAATAAATAACCAAATGAAATCCACAAATGCTCTTTATTTTTATCACTGTAACGGTGATTTTTCATTCCTGGCATGTAGCAACATGAACTCAAATATGTAACTCATGAAAATTAGGGTCGTTTCTTAAAAAAATTCTATTCGGCTCTGCTGGTTATAATGGGTTAGTATTTGTCAAACAGTTTTTATGCTTAAGTGAAAAGGTAATGATAAACAACCACCGGAACTGCTAGATGCACTATTCCTTTGCTGGGTTTCATGACATGCCTCTTTGGCAAATCTGGACCCCTGGAGTAATCAGTGCGAATATGAAAATGAGCACATTATTTCCCTGTTAACAGTCACTGCTAAGATGAAAGAGAAGGCATGGAGGCCTACTGATGTTTTTATTTGTTTTCTGCAATGATCAACTGAATAAAAAACAGTATAGCCAAGGTACTAGACATATAGAGCTTAATCGTAGAGTTTTAGAACTTCATATTTCAAATGCATGCTACACTGAAGTTTATGAGAAGTGCTACAATGTCAACTTACAGCTCAAGTAAGATGTCATACTTGACCTTCACTTTACTAATAGGAAAACTGAGGTTCACAGATGTAAATACTAAAGAAATAAACACACAAAAAGGAGTTCTTAGTCAAATAATGAAGGCATGGTAGGTAACAGCCACTGGGATCTCAAGTGTTTGAGGATGCATCTCATCGGCAAAATAGGTACTATTATAATCCCCTTTTAACAGATAAAGGAATTGAGATTGTTAAGTAACTGGCCCAGGGTCACAGAGCTTTTAAATTGCAGAGTCAACACTTGCAAGGTCTACCTCTGTGCTTCAATCTGATACCAGAGAGTGTAGAATGCTTTCAATAGTGCTACTGCCTATGGCCATAGTTACTGTTCAAGCAGTTCACAATTGCAATTTTGACAAAGAAAAAGCATAGAATAGCTGTTCATTCACCTTAAGCCAATGCTTTTCCATGTTGCAGCTGATTTAGACCACGGGTAGAAACTGGGTTTGGTTCCAGGTGTCACGGCTTTCTGAAAGCACCATTCATAATCTCCATCTATGATTTATCAGCTTCTTGTCCTATATTTAGGAACCAAATGGGGAATAACAGAGAGTAACTCGTCTTTAGGCTCACCAGAAAACGTCTTGAGAGTTTACCACTATGGTTTGGTTTGTTTCCTTTTTTAGTTATTAAAGAACAGTTTGAAAAGATTATTTAAAATGCAGTTCCCAGTCTCCATCCTAAGTGATTCTGATTCCATGAGTGTGAGGTAGAGTCCAGGAATCTGAATATTTGAAACTCCAGAGCCAAATATAATGGTTCCTTGACCACTACTCTCTACCTGCTTCTTGGAGGCAACTACTTTAGACTCTTAATATTTTATCTGGCATTTGTACATCTCTGTAATTCTCCAGTGCAATCAAGATAAATTACAAAGTGTCAGGGGTCTCCTAACCCACATCTCAAATTGCTCCTGGTGTTTCACGTTCGATATCAAGCAAATATTTCTTATGAACACACTAGAGGAAGAAAAAGAACATTTATTAAGTCTTCACTATGTGCAAGGTCTTTACATGCAACATCTGATCATTGACTACTTTCTAGCACCCTGTGAAGTAGGTATTTCCCTAGTCACAGGTGTTCAAGGGGGTGGAGGTCAGATTTGAATCCAATCCAGTTTGTCTGAAAACTTAATGCTTGTTTCAGGAAAGCACAGTGCAGAACTCTGGTAGCATCTAGATTCTCTGTCCTCAAAGAGCTTCCTACTTTGGGGAGGTTGGAGGGTAGAAGTGGGGAAGGAAGTATAAAATAGGGAGAAATCTTAGGAGGAACTCTAAAATACAATTCATTCCATCTATGTTTAGTGATTACCTTTTCCAATCCAGGTCCAGTGCTAGGCACTGGAGATGCTATATGAATGGTCATCTTTCTTCCTTCTGTCCCTTCTCCCCTACCCGCTTGCTGCAGAGAGGGCAGAATGAGAAAATATGAGTAAAGACATTGAGGAATTGCTGATGAAAGATATGGGCCCCAGAGCCGAGGATCAGACAGTCTTCCAATTCAGACAGGAAAACTCCTAGGAGGCTGATAAGCCTGGAAAGCCTCCAAGTTATGCACCAGTAGATAATGAAGCAATCAAAGACTGCCAAATGTACTTGGATGACAATCAGAAAGCCTCTCTCCACTCCCCTTTCAAAAATCCCACCATAATAGAAAAACCCCATCCTAAAAGAATACTCATCAATCAAAGATTAAGAGTCTCTCCTTATCTCTATAAAACAAACACTTCTTTCAAATCCCTTCTAGTCTCATTTGGAAGGAAAGTGATAGTAGCCAACTCCCTTAGCGTAGTAACGTCTAAATAAACAGTCTTTGATTAATTCTATAGGTGGTCTTCCTCCTTTTGGCAAAAAGTTCAGAGCTCTCACCAAAGTTTAAATGTTCACTCTCAAACATTAGCAAGAGTCTTTGCTCTATCCCAGCAGACTCAGTAGGGGTAATGATGAACAATATGGAAACTCAAACCCAGTCTTGTCAAGAGGAGAGTGTTAAGGAGAGTGGTTAGAGTCAAGCTTTGGGGAATTCGATCACAAGCTGTGTCACCCTTGGCAAGTTACATGACCTCAGAGTCATGCAAATGCCATGTGGAACTCTGTGGCCCAGTTTTCTCCTAGCAAAGTAGGAATAACAGTAGGACCCCCTTTGCAGGGCTTCTGTGAAGATTAAATGACTGAAAACAGAGGCAGCAGAGTATATGTATCAGGAAAGAGCATAGGTTTGCCACTGAATAAAAAAGAATCCACAAGTCCATACTGATACAAATGAATAAAAGAATTCACTGATGAATGGTGTTAAAATGAACTAAATATGGCCTGAGAGGGACTCAGTACTTCTATATTTGAGTCCTGGTGTACCAACTGCAGCCTAGCTTAATAGGTAGACAAGACTGAAAACCTAACTTAGAAGTATGTGCCTAAAACAATAGCTTAGTCTTGGCCAATCCCAGTGGCCATACTTCAACTATTCATACATTGCTGAGTGTTCACACTGTGTAAGGCAAAGGCCAAGCTGTAACTAATCCAGCCATTCTGTACTTCACTTCTGATTTCTGCACATTTCCCTTTATTTTATTTTATTTTTTTGTCTATAAATCATCTTCCACCACATGGCTACATTGGAGTCTCTATGAATCTGCTGTGATTCTGGGGGCTGCTCGATTAGCGAATCGTTCATTGCTCAATTAAACTCCTTTAAATTTAATTCAGCTGAAGATTTTATTTCATCAATGGAGATGATGGAGAGATAGTGAAGTTCTTCTCAGAGTAGGATACAAACTAATAAATGTAGGGTGCAGTTAGACAATTGCCAACTTGCCACCATCATGGGAATAATTGATTTAATCAATCATCATCACCACCAAAAGATGCTAAATCTAGTGGGTAAGCTTGTCTTCAAATAGACTAGAAATTATATTGAAATAAAAATTCTCAGCCCCCTGCTTCCCAAAGAGAGAGGTTAAGAAAGAAGCTAGTAGCAACAGCTGCCTACTTCTGTTAAATTGTACTGGTTTTCATGATCATATACTCAAGAATGAGTAAGGTTAAAAAAACATAAAATAGTGCTGAATTTGGGGGTGGGTGGAAAGGATGTGAATCTCATCTCTTAACAGAACTGCCACCTCTGGCAAGTTACTTAACCTCTGTGTATCTCAGTTTTCTCTTCTGCAAAATGGGGACAGTACACTTGTACCCGCTTAAAAGGTTGCCATGAAGACTAAACAAATGTATATTTGTCCAGTGCTTGGCACATATTCAGTAACTTTCCTCTTCTTTTTATTACATGTGCAGAGCTTAGACTCGTGTAAACTCTGTGAAAGGGAAATAATCTTGGGATCCCCAAATCACTAAGCTAAAAGGAAAAGTTAAGGTGGGAACTGCTTAGGGCAAACCTGCCTCCCATTCTATTCAAAGTCATACCTCTGCTCACAGACATAGATGCACAGCTGATTGCCTCCTTTGGAAAGGCTAACCAGAAACACGAAAGAATGCAACCCTTTATCTCATTATCTACCTATTATCTGGAAGCCCCTGTCTGCTTCCAGTTGTCTCCTTTTCTGGACCAAACGAATGTACATCATATATATGTATAGATAGATTGATGTTTCATATCTCCCTAAAATGTATAAAACCAAGCTGTGTCCCCGACCACCTAGGGCACATGTCATTAGGACCTCCTGAGGCTGTGCCACAGGCACGTGTCCTTAACTTTGGCAAAATAAACTTCTTAAATTGACTGAGACCTGAGTCAGATATTTGTGGTTCACAACTCCAAGTCAATGTCGCTTTTATCATTCTGATTACTGGGGTTAAAATCCTCCAGTAGCTTTACACTGATCTTAGGTTAAGGACAGAACAAAACACCCACAACTCCCTAAGGGATGGAGAGCCTCTGCCAACCTCTCCTTGACCCAGTTGAGGCCCTGGGCTGCAGGCTCCCCATCTCTGTCTCTATTCCTTGAAGTCTCAGCTCCAACATCACTTTCCCAGACAGGCCTCTGTGACCCCAGGACTAGATCAGGGGTCTCTGCGGAGGGCGTCAGCTCGGTGAGCCACCCTTCCAGCACCCACTGCCGTGGCGAACATTCACTTGTTTGGCCATCCAGGGATTGTTTGAGACCCAAGACCGCAGGGCTTGGGCTCTGTCTTTGCTGGGGACCGTAAACCAGGCACTGCACAGTAGGCCCTGAGACCTTGGGACTGCTCAAAGTGAACCAGGGCTGGGTGAGGGACCTAGGGCTGGGTGAGGGACCTGGGGCTGGGTGAGGGACCTGGGGCTGGGTGAGGGACCTGGGGCTGTGCGGCGTCAGGAACGCCCACCCCCCCCGGAGCTGGGTGAGAGACCTGGGGCTCTGCGGCGTCAGGAACGCCCACCCCCCCGGGGCTGGTGAGGGGCCTGGAGCTCTGCGGCCTCAGGAACGCCCAACCCCCCGGGGCTGGTGAGGGGCCTGGGGCTCTGCGGCCTCAGGAACGCCCACCCCCCCGGGGCTGGTGAGGGCCCTGGAGCTCTGCGGCCTCAGGAACGCCCAACCCCCGGGGCTGGTGAGGGGCCTGGAGCTCTGCGGCGTCAGGAACGCCCACGCCCCGGGGCTGGTGAGGGGCCTGGAGCTCTGCGGCGTCAGGAACGCCCACGCCCCGGGGCTGGTGAGGGTTCTGGGGCTCTGCGGCCTCAGGAACGCCCACCCCCCGGGGCTGGTGAGGGTTCTGGGGCTCTGCGGCGTCAGGAACGCCCACGCCCCGGGAACCCAGGGGGCCGGCCTGGCCCGCCTCTGCCTCCTCCTCCTCTTCTTCCTCTCTCCGTCGGCTTCTCCCCGAGCCCTCCTCCTGCCGCTCCTCCTCCGCCTCCTTCCCCTGCCCGCACTTCCCCCGCGACTGCCCCGTGCCGGGTTTCCTGTTTAAGATGGCGTCCCCCGCGGGAGCGCAGGCCGGGAAGCTTCTGCGAGCTCTAGCGCTGCGGTCCGGCTTCCTGGCGGCCGGGTCCCAGGTGAGCGTGGCCTGGCGGCGGGAGCTGCGGGCGCTGACATTGGCGCCCGCCTGCCCCGGGCTCCCCTCGCCCCCTGCTGCTCCTGCTCCCCGCCTGGCCCCGTGCACGGCTCCTCGGGCGCCCCACTTCGGGACGCGACGCGGCGCCGCGCCCGGGAGCAGGAGGGACCCCAGCTCTAGGGGATCGCAGGGGCGGCGCGGGGGCGGCCTCGGGAGGCGAGCTACCCAACGCGCGGGAGTCGCCGCCGTCGGACCCCATGCTTGACTGCACTGAAGCGGGCGCTGGATGCAAGTTTGAGAAAAGTTTCTCGGACCACGTTTTGGAGCCTAGAGGTTTTATTGTCAGCCCTAATTCTGCTTTTCAAACGTCTCGCAGTAACCCTGAGCACATTTAGGCCACGTGATAAACATGTCTAGAAACCCATTTCATGCCAACTAGGAACTCACCTCCCAGGGTGAACTTCCTGCAGGCTACCTGCTTTTGCAGACTTTAGAGATGCCTGAGTTGGTCAAATGCACGGGTCAAGGAGAAAAATGGGAAACGGTCTTTCTCATCTTTTCAGTGAAAAATTAAGCCTGTCACTAAAACGCATTAGACCATTGACCCTGTCCATGTCCTCCTTGTTGATGGAGAATGAAACCAAAGAGGTTCAGTGGTGGGTGCTGGATAGCGATTGGAACTTGGACTCTAGGAGATTTTTACCTTCTGTAGAGGGCTAGCGTTACAGTAGTCAGAAAGCCTTCAGGGACTGCTTCGTCTCCATAGGTTCTCTCTTTCCCCTTTTAAAAGAAAGCACAGTCTGGAATTCAGCCACAGCAGAGTTAATGACCTTGCCTGTTTCCCCATTTTTAATTTATGAGAGGCAAATTATCACTCATGCAATTTTAACCTGGATGTGCATAGTATAGTTTTTTAGAAAATTTTTTAAAAATGCAATTAATGATTTTTTGAGTTACTCTAAGCTTTGGTTAATTATGACATCTGTGAGCTTGTTTCCCCTCTTTCATTTCCTGCCTTCCCATTTCTCTGTTATTGTTGATGTAAATTTAAAAGGTGCTGATACTTACTGTAATATTTTTAATAGATGCTTGACAGTATAGTAAGGTAGAAAAGGAATGGCAGTTTTGTCTAATTAAAACTCAGTAATTACTGTTGTAATAGAGTAAGGAGACTACCTCCAGGTGATTAAGCCCTATTCATTATTTAAGTGATAGAAAAAGCAAGAGCTAGGGTGCTAACCATGTGTGTAGACTTTAATTGATGAGAAACATGGGGCCCAGGGCAGTGAAAACTCATGAATTGTACAGAGAAACCTAAAATGCAGAGTGTTTAGCTCAGTATGTGAAGCCTTCTTGCCTAACCAAGAAATGAGAGGCTGAACACAACACAAAAAAAATCTGATTGGGGAGAGATACTCTTGGTTTGTCAAGAAAACTGGGTAAAAAGATCTGTTAGCTCACGCCATCTGACTACTATGATTTACATACTTGTGGATGATGTGTTATTCTGTAACATCTTAGAAGACAAAAATGGGTTTTTTAAAAGATAGAAATGTGTACAGTGTCCAAGAACTGGAAATGGACATTAGCAATCATCTAGTCCAGCTAGAGAAATTGAGGCCTAAAGAAGTACAACAACATATTCAAGGTTACAGTGAGAATTTGTGGCATTCCAGAGTAAAGGCTTACCTTTACGTTTCCGTTACACCAGGCTATATAACAGGCTAACTATATAACATCCAAGTCATTAGCACCACTGACACATTTTAATTTTTTTCTTTATGAACATCTTAGAATTGGCCACAAAAATAGGTGAGTATTGCCATGACTTGTAAGAAAGTCTATTTTCAAATTCTTGGGTGCTTCATATGATCTGTTTCATGTAAACTGATTTGATATTATGCCTCCATGGTCCCTTGCCCATGGCAGACATTACAATTAAACACGGCGCACTTCTTTCACTGTACTTAAGACGCCTCACTAACTGTCTCAGAAATCTGTTGCCACTCTTGGCCCAGACCTACTTTACACCATCAGGCCTTGTGAAAAACTGTTGTCTGTACAGAAATAAAAGACCCACTTTCAGCTTAGAGAAATAACTTTCACTGGTCTCTCAAAGATACCCGTAGAATGACATTTTATCTGCCCCCTCCGTAGTTAAATTTAACATTTGACACATATTCCTGATGCTTCGTGTCACTGAAGTTTTTTAAATTTTATTTTAACCTTTGCTCTTTACTGTTTTGACTTTTGACTGATAAAGGGTCCACTTTAGTCATTTCTTATTTTTCTTTTAGTTTTTATTCAGCCTGTACCATTTGGTAGGACTGTTGGAGGCTCTGGGGTTTGAGGGTGGTGAACAAGGCAGGCAGAGTCTTTGGCCTTGTGATACTTTATTATTAATATTTTTGGGACAGAGTGTCACTCTTGTTGTCCAAGCTGGAGTGCAATGGCACGATCTCAGCTTACCACAGTCTCCACCTCCTGGGTTCAAGTGATTCTCCTGCTTCAGCCTCTCGAGTAGCTGGGGTTACAGGCGTGCGCCACCAAGAGAGTAAGCCGGTATACGTATAACCAATAATGAAAATGATTTCAGCCAATGACAAATTCTATGAAGAAAATCAGTCAGGGTCATGGGATGGAGAATGAATAACTTCACAGCAGGGTAGCTGGATGTGAAGAAGAGACCTATTTAGACTGGGTGATCAGAAGAAACCTATTTGACATGCTGCTTTTTTTGTTTTGGCAGAATTTTTTATACTGAAATATAAGACATACTGAAACATGTACTTTTATAAATGAACACATTGATGAATTTTTATAAACTGAATGCACATCCAGCTAACTAGGTACAGATCAAGAAATTAATCATTTAACAAAACCCAGAGGCCCCCTGCTGCTCCCGCCTGTCACTATCTCCACTGTACAAAGGATAACTGGTCCCCTGACTTATAGCACTGGTTTTGTTCATTTTTGTACTTTATGTAAGTGGAATTATACATATGCATAGACATACTTGACATTGCTCAACATTCTATGTAAGTGATCCTGGAGGTGGCCTTTTTGACATTGGAGCTGAGACCTGAGTGGTGAAAGGTAGCCAGCCAGGTGAGACTGAGGGGAAGAGTGTATTAGGCAGAGCAGACAGCAAGTGCAAAGGCCCCAAGATGAGAAAAAGCTGGGCATGTCAAGGTAATTAAAGAGGGGGAAGGTGGTAGTAGACAAGGTCTGAGAGGAAGACAAGGGCCAAATCACATGGAGACCTGCAGGGTCTGGTAAGGAGTTTTCAGAGTTTTAAACCCTACAGAGACTGAATCCCAGTCCTGGCAGCTGAAGCCCAGGCATGTATGTGCTATACATACCCCCTGTTATAAATCTAGGTTAGTCTTGCTTTGAAACTTTTAGCAGACTGGTGTTCATTGAATTTAGCAGTAAGAATCTAACCATGGTTAGAAGTCTTCCCAAAGATCTAAATCCTGGTAGACAGGGGCCATATTGCTGTGTCCACATAGCCAAGTGAACAGTGTGTGCGGTACTTGGTGGTATAATATAGCAAGCTAGGCCCATGGTGGGCACAGAGATGAGTGCTGCCAGTCAAGTCTTAGGGGAAATGTTGACTGAGGGCACTGAGTTTAAAATGGTTCTTTGTAAGTCTAAGCACAGTATCGTTGTCTCTTAGGGTATTTCCCCTCTTCAATGGCTAGGTGAAGTTCATGGAGCTTGCTCATAGGAGAAGCACTGCCTCTCAGGCCTCCAATTTTATTTTACCTTTTTTTGAGAGACAGTCTCACTCTTTTACTCAGGCTGCAGTGCAGTTGCACGATCTTGGCTCACTACAACCTCTGCCTCCTGGGTATGAGCGATTCTCCTGTCTCAGCCTCCTGAGTAGCTGGGACTACAGATGCACGCCACCATGCCTGGCCGATTTTTGTGTTTTTAGTAGAGATGGGGTTTCACCAAGTTGGCCAGGTTGGTCTCAAACTTCTGACCTCAAGTGATCTGCCCACCTGGGTCTCCCGAAGTGTTGAGATTACAGACATGAGCCACTGTGCCTGGCCAGGCCTCCAATTTTAGAATCATTGTTGTGTGTTTTCTATGCAGCCCAGAGCTTCTGTCCAGGAACTTACAGAGGAATGTATGTTGTCAAAGGAAATTGCTTAAACCCATACCCCTGCTGTTGTAAATTCAGAAAGAATGGCTTCTGCTTAATTTTCTGCTTTTATGGAAGTGGGAGGAGAAAGATGGATGCATGCTTTTATAAGTGAAGGACTAAAGGTTATGTGCAAGTTCTTATCAGCTAAATGAGGCTGTGGCGGCTGTATTGGAAGTTGTGACTTACCTATATCTGCCTCTTGCCTAGGAGAATAAATATCTGACTTTTTTCTTTTTTTTTAAATGAAGTACAGCTACAATTTTTGCTTTTAGAAAAGAGAATCCATCTCAAATAATTTAGTTGCTAAACTATTGACCTTTGTTGTGGGGAAGACTGTTAAGTGATAGCGTGTGTCCCAAATTGGTTTTGTTTACTGTAAATGAGCCATTTCTTTTACGGGTGAGTGAGTGAGTGCA
Organism: Cebus imitator; assembly: GCF_001604975.1. Taxonomy (NCBI): domain Eukaryota; kingdom Metazoa; phylum Chordata; class Mammalia; order Primates; family Cebidae; genus Cebus; species Cebus imitator. The sequence goes on along the minus strand of NW_016107462.1, from coordinate 1,356,659 downwards.
CAGACCCAAAGTAGTGAGAACTTTCCTGCCCTTGTACCCTGGCCTAGTTCTGCAGGCATAAAGCCAAGAAAGTCACTGAAATACGGCATATTTGGGGGAGGAAAAGAAATTATATAAGTGATCTCGGATCATTTGTCCTTCAACTCTGTTTACCACTCAATCTGCAATTGTCACTTGATGCATCACTTTCTGTTGCTTGATGGAAAAGTTTTACTGAAGAACTTGAGAGATTTGGACATGTTTGAACAAATGTCAGTACTGTACACTAATGAAATTTGGAAATTAATCCTGAGAATTTGCGAGGAAGGTGGAGGTGATGGAGAAGGCAGTCCAGGTGAATTCATGCAGAGACAGAGGTGAGAGAGCAAGGGAAGAGTAGTTGTAGTGAGCAGTTGAGTATGGAGAATGGAGAAGCGGTGGGTAGCAAAAGTTGAGGGACAGTGGCACTTTGAGTATACAAGGAAGTCTGAATGGGGCTGCAGAAAGCCCAGAACGCAGCAGGGAATAATTTAACCCCCACAACTGAAAATCAAACAAATATCATTTATGTAGCAAATATTTTCTGAATGCTTATTACAGCCCATGCTTAATAGAATGTTGGGCAGATAAATATGAGTGAGTGAATGCAGACAGGAAGAAGCTACATAGCTCCTACCCTCAGAGGGCGCACAGGTTTGACTGGTCTATAAACCCGTAGTTATACTAAAACATAGTGAGTGCGGCAGTTGAGCTGTGTTCTTAGCCTTATAAGATGCTGTTGACCTCTGTCAACCACTTGCCCCGTGTCGGCAGCACTATTCCCTCTGATCGTTAATTGCTCTCTCCATCAGCTTTCTGCTTCAATGTTGATTCTTCAGACGAGTTTTTCCCTAATTATCTTACCTAGCCCCCACTTTCCAGGGGTTATTCTGTGTACCCTTATCTGCTTTGCTCTTTATAACACTTGATTGTACCTGGTAGTGTTATTTGTTTATCGGCTGTCTTCCTTTCTCTCCTACAAATGTTAAGAATGTATGCTCCACAGTGGCAAAGCGATACACCTTAATGTAACAGCTTGAGCGATTCCCCAGCTGGCCTGAGTAGGTATTCAGTAAGCATTTGTGGTCTCAGTGAATGAGTGAAGTACACAGAGAAGGGGGAGGCAGGTAAGGAACAGGAGAAGTTGAGGGGTGATGTGGCTGATTTCAGCAAATGAGGGAGAAGGAAGGGGCTGTAGACATCCTAGTTGTGAAAGGGCCTTCATAAACATAGAACTATTCCTTGGGCATGTAATACGTAACAAGACTGTGTGAAGTAATCTCCATACATTATTTCTTTAACTCTAACAACATCACAGCAAGGGAGATTTCAGTCTCCATGTTTCATAGAAGCAGTAAGAGGCAGAGAGAGGCCACGTAGTCATTTACTTAAAATCACAGTGCCTCATGCTGATAAAGGACTTATGCTGTTAAATTATTAAGCTGTGTCACTAAAAGATCCCATTTGGGCTGAACTAGGCAGTTCAGCTGATTGCTTACCTTTCCCCCTCTCTTTGCCCTTGAGTGACATTCACCTTGGGTCATGTGGACTTGTGCTGATGAAGCTGTGGTAATCAACTAGGCGTGGTTGCCCTCTCTGGACTCTTATCCACCTTCTTTCTCTGGCTTCACTATCTTGGAAACAGAGTGGTAGGGGAATTAAAGATATAAACTCTAGGTTCAAATTCAACAGAGTTAAAATTCTTATCTCCCATGTTCTTTCTCTGCAACCTGGAGCAAATTATTGAATCTGACTGAGACTCAACTTACTGTTGTTTGAAAAGGGGATCATTTGCACAGATGGTTACAAAGATTAAATAAGATGGTGTTTAAGAGATTTAGCATATGACCCGATGGTGGGCCCAGGATGATGATTTTTTTGCACTGAATTTGAAACTAAATTCCCTGGTCTTTTTTAAAGGCTTTGTTGAGCTAGAATAATTTTGCTTTCTCAGATTTAGTAAGCATTTATCATGTGCTGCCATCTCAGGGTTAGTCACTGGCTTGGTGCTTCCATACATTTTATTTCACTTAGTCCTTGCAGAAGCCATGTGAAATAGGAGTTATTGTTCCCAGTTTCCTTCTGGGGAATCTGAGGCTCAGAGGGGTAAAGGTCCACTTCCTGGGCTCTGATTATCTTCAGGATCCCACAGATGGGATGAACGTCTGGTGAGGCCTGAGATGTCAGTGGGGTGGCTCACATAGGGAACTTAATTATACGATCCTGGTTGTTATTCATTCCAGAAACATTTACATGTCTCACTGTTGACTTAGGACAGCTGCTGGACCTCGTGCAGCATGGATTTGAGGTGAGGGAACACTTACAAAGAATTGGCAGTAGCCACAGCGTGAACCTAAGGCCAACCGGGACATGCCTTTCACTGTCTGCTTAGCACAAATGACTGCCCTCAGCGTTTCAAGAATGCTGGAGAAATTGTGAAATGTCATTGCCTTTGCAGAGTCGGCTTCGGGGGATGGCGTTGGGGGATGGAGTTTCCTGGTATTTTGAGTTCAGACTTTGATCAGTGTACTGAGTGTGGTCAGCTTTTACCCTTTCTAGAAATGATTCCAAAAGAAGAGGTCTTAGGCAGTAGCCGTGAATGCATAGATTTCTAACATTTACCTCTGAATAGTATTTTTATTTTAAAATTGGAGGGATTTGGTATAATATACGAATTGATAATGGAGACATGACAAAGCCCAAGGCATGGTCTGTGTAAGTTTGGGTCCTGTGGGTGGGAGTGGGGGGACTGACATCCCTTTTCTACCCCCATCCATTTCTCCCTGTGCTTGCTGTATTTCCATTTCTGAGCTGTCTTCAGAAGTTCAACAAGTTCAAAGTTGTGACTTGAGGGCACTAAGAACATTCAGGAGGGCTGCTTTGTAGAGTTTGAGGTGAGAGATGAGACCAGAGACAACAGCAAGGACAGGATTGCTGGTCCTGCTAGGCCTGGTAATGAAGCTAAGCTTGTTCTTGAGGAGGACAATGGGGAGCCATGGAAGGGTTTTAGATGGTGAAGTGGCAAGGGCAGTTTTATGCTTAGAGTACTCTTTCTGAGTATAGTGTGGAGAGGGTTGGAGAAATGCAAGAATGGAGATCATTCAGGTGACTTTGGCACTGATTCAGTGCTCTGACTCATTATACCAGGATACTAGACATACACCAGGTGTGTAATCACACTGCCCGGGTTTAACTCTTGCCTTCAGTACTCCGTAGCTTTGTGATCTTGTGAACATTACTTATATTTCATTGTAAGATTCCTTTTTTTTTTCTTTTTCATATTTCAGTATCTCTGAAAGCTGGATTTATATATTTATTTTTATTTATGATTTTTCAGACCAAGCCTCACTCTGTTGCCCAGGCTGGAGTGCAGTGGTATGATCTCGGCTCACTGCAACCTCTGTCTCCCAGGTTCAAGCAATTCTTCTGCCTCAGCCTCCCAAGTAACTGGTGTGCACCACCACACCTGGCTAATTTTTATATTTTTAATAGAGACGGAGTTTTGCCACATTGGCTAGGCTGGTCTTGAACTCCTGACCTCAGGTGATCTGCCCTCCCGGGCCTCCCAAAGTGCTAGGATTACAGGTGTGAGCCACCGTGCCTGGCCTAGACAGTTTTGTTATGATCTCAGTAAAAACTAGTTCTGAAGAGAGAATTATTAAGTAGGAAAATAGGTATCATGGGAATATATCTCTTTCATCCAAATAGTCAAGTGTTTCCCAAACAAATATAGACAGCGGGCTTCCTATGGGCCCACAATACTTCCTCAGCTTTGTTTGGAACAGTAATCTGGGCTGAAATAACCCAGTGTCTCTTGGTTCTCTTCCACTTTATGGTTTCCAAAGGGGATGATTTGTTTGGGCCCATTTGTCACTACTCAGTAAGGAGTGCCCCTATGGAGTAGGGCTTCCTTCAGGTCTCTCATGGAGGCTGCTGGCTTCCTCAGGCTGCCTTGGCTTGTACGTAGGTCAGCTGCAGTCAGCTAGGACTAAGGTAACGGGGTTCATTCTACTCAAACCATTCCAAGGGAGATCATATATGTGTTGCCTAAAACTGGGATATGTTGGAGAGTAAAGAGGGGCACCATTAATACTTCTACCAGGACAGTGGGCAAAAGGACTGGAATCAAGACCGCCTGGGTTCAAGTCTTGCTTTTAAAGCATAGTAGATTTGTGATTTTGTGAAAATTGCTACATATTTTATTGTAACACACTTTTTCACATTTCCACCTCTTTGAAATGTTGACATCTTTACGCTGGTGTCATAGATTGATTGGCAGGTTTTTCTGCCCAAGGATACATAAAACTGGTACATGTTACAATTGTTGGTGACTTAAATTTGATGAAACTTGGTAATTTCCCTGTGCCTAGCTATCTCATCTGCAGAATGGGGAGAGTTGTATTATTTTACACCTCTGGGCCCAGAGTTGTATTGAAGATTAAATGAGCTTCATGCGTATAGTCTTAGCAGTGTGTCCTAAAGTATCTTGTAAGTATTGGTTTTGGTATTATTACCACTAAATTAAACATCAGACTTTTTATTTTCATAAAAAGTCTCCTTCAGTATTTTCCTTGTCATCTCCTCAGATCCCCTCAACCCCATGACTAGAAAGGAAGATTAAAAGCAAAGTAAGCCCAGAGCAGAGAATTAGAAGTCAAGGTGGGAAAATGACTTGGAAGAAGGGAGAGGGAAAGAGACTCCCTGTAATGAATGCCTTGTGTGTGCTCAGAAGTGGAGGAATCAAATAAAATCTACTGGGAAAAGGCCTTTCTTGTGCCCATAGCATTGATTGGAAGTAGGGATCAGCATTTTAGCTTTACCAGAAAATTTTAAGGTTTTCTCCTTATCAATGGAGATCTCTTCACATTTTTATAAGGAACTATTTTTTATTCTTTGCTTTTTCTCACCGGCTTCAGCTTGTACTCTCTAACCTGTTGTTGAGATGCTGTATTATACCACCTGGACTTAAAGGACTTCTTTGAGTTAGTAAGTCCTTTCCTCCCTTTGAAAAGAAGCAGGGAAACCAGTTCTCATATGCATTCTCATTCCAGCCTAAGGGCTTACGTAGTAGGCCTTTAATAAGTAATACGAAGAAAGCAGAGAGTTATTACTTGTTTTTGATTAAGGGAATAAACTATTAATATTGAGTGTTTCTTTAAGATTCAGGGCTCTTTTAAAATGAAGTATCATTAAAATTGAAAGCCAACAATACAGGGAAAAATGAATTTTTCAGTTTTTAACTTTTTTATAATTACCATGGAAAAAATATATGTGGTATTTGGCACTTTAGAAAAACTAAGTACATTTTGAGATGGTGAAGTTGTAAACAGATTATCCTCATGAATTTTAAAATGATGCAGAAGGACTGAATGGCTGAGTGTTGAGTAGAATGGTTGGAAATGGAGGCAGAAGGCTTGTGATTGGTCCTAGGGGCTGGGCCTGAGGGCACTTTTAGGATTAGAGTCTCAAATCTAACACTCACAGCATAGCATGTTAAGAGTGTGTAATGGATTCTTTTATTTTTTTTTGTTTGATGTGAATTTATGATAAGGCTTTTATGAGCAGTATAAAATAGATTTTATGACTATTTTATATAAAATATAATTTTAATATGGAGGGAACTTAAACTTTATAGGAAGGCAAGAGAAAAATACTAAATTTTCTTTCTGTTAAAGGGCCCCAAGTGAGAATATTTAGTGGTGGTATTTCATTTTGCTTAATATTGGCAGTATATCAGTGATGTTACGCTTATGGTAATCCGAGAGTCACAGTGTTCTTTCTTGAAGATGTTTTGTCCTGTGCCACAGGATGAATCCATCTCCTCCTGCACACTTCAGAATCCTTCTTTTCAGGTCAGTAGAATCTTCTTCCTGGAATTTTGACCTTTCAAATAAGCAACATTGTCACAATTTAGGTAAAGTTCATTATTGACACAAAGCAGTGTTTTGTGAATGACTTTTAGGGTGTTGAGGGAGGTGGCAGAGGAATTGCTTTTTTGATTACAAATTGGGATCATTAAATGCCTTTTTTTTTTTGTCTCTGAAACCTTGTTTTTGCTTTCAAAACCTTCTGAAGGTACTAAAAAATATGAATGTGTATATCATTTAATTTAAAATTTTTGTTTTGCATTTATTATTGTAGTAAAATATACATAAAATTGACCATTTTAACAATTTTTGCCATTTTTACCATTTTAACTATAATCTGGCGTTAAGTATTATATATTCATATCGTTATGCAGCTATCACCTACATCCATTTCCTGAACTTATTTATCCTCCCCTACTAAAACTCTGTAACTATTCAACACTAACTCCCACATCTCCCCATCCCCTAGGCCCTGCCAACCACTGTTCTACTTTTATCTCTGTGAATTTGACAACTCTAGGAACCTTATCTAAGAGGACTCATATTATACGATTCTTTTATATATATATGTATATTTTATTGCACTTTAGGTTCTGGGGTACATGTGCAAAACATGCAGAATTGTTGCAAAGGTACATACACGGCAATGTGGTTTGCTGCCTCCATACCCCCGTCACCTATATCTGGCATTTCTCCCCCTGTTATTCCTTCCCAACCTCCTTACCCCTTGCTGTCCCTCCCCTATTCCCCCACAACAGACCCCAGTGTGTGGTGCTTCCCTCCCTGTGTCCATGTGTTCTCATTGTTCAACACCTGCCTATGAGTGAGAACAGGCAGTGTTTGGTTTTCTGTTCTTGTATCAGTTTGCTGAGAATGATGGTTTCCAGATTCATCCATGTCCCCACAAAGGACACAAACTCATCATTTTTTATGGTTGCATAGTATTCCATGGTGTTTATGTGCCACATTTTCCCTGTCCAGTCTGTCATCGATGGGCATTTGGGTTTGTTCCAAGTCTTTGCTATAGTAAACAGTGCCGCAATGAACATACGTGTGCATGTGTCTTTATAATAGAATGATTTGTAATCCTTTGGATATATACCCAGTAATGGGATTGCTGGGTCAAATGGAATTTCAATTTCTAGATCCTTGAGGAATTGCCACACAGTCTTTCACAATGGTTGAACTGATTTATACTCCCATCGACAGTGTAAAAGTGTTCCTATTTCTCCATATCCTCTCCAGCATCTGTTGTCTCCACATTTTTTGATGATTGTCATTCTAATTGGCATGAGATGGTATCTCAATGTGGTTTTGATTTGCATTTCTCTAATGACCAGTGATGATGAGCATTTTTTCATATGTTTGTTGGCCTCATGTATGTCTTCTTTTGAAAAGTGTCTGTTCGTGTCCTTTGCCCACTTTCAAATGGGTTTGTTTGTTTTTTCTCTTGTAAATCTGTTTTAGTTCTTTGTAGATTCTGGATATCAGCCCTTTGTCAGATGGGTAGATTGCAAAAATTTTTTCCCATTCTCTTGGTTGCCAGTTCACTCTAATGATTGTTTCTTTTGCTGTGCAGAAGCTCTGGAATTTAATTATATCCCATTTGTTTATTTTGGCTTTTGTTGCCATTGCTTTTGGTGTGTTAGTCATGAAGTCCTTGCCTATGCCTGTGTCCTGAATGATTTTGCCTAGATTTTCTTCTAGGGTTTTTATGGTGTTGGGTCTTATGTTTAAGTCTTTAATTTATCTGGAGTTAATTTTAGTGTAAGGTGTCAGGAAGGGGTCAAGTTTCTGCTTCCTGTATATGGCTAGCCAGTTTTCCTAACACCATTTATTAAACATTGCGTGTTTTTGTCAGGTTGGTCAAAGATCAGATGATTGTAGATATGTGGGGTTGTCTCTGAGGCCTGTGTTCTGTTCCATTGGTCTATATCTCTGTTTTGGTACCAGTACCACGGTGTTTTGATTACTATCGCCTTGTAGTATAGTTTGAAGTCAAGTAGCATGATGCCTTTAACTTTGTTTTTGCTTAGAATGTCTTGGGTATGTGGGCTCTCTTTTGGTTCCATATGAAGTTTGAGGTAGTTTTTTCCAGTTCTGTGAAGAGGGTCATAGGTAGTTTGATGGGGATAGCATTGAATCTATAAATTACTTTGGGCAGTATGGCCATTTTCACAATATTGATTCTTCCTAACCATGAGCATGGAATGTTTTTCCATCTATTTGTGTCCTCTCTTATTTCCTTGAGCAGTGGTTTGTAGTTCTCCTTGAAGAGGTCCTTTACATCCTTTGTTAGTTGTATTCCTAGATATTTTATTCTCTTTGTAGCAATTGTGAATGGCAATTTGTTCTTGATTTGGCTCTCTTTAAGTCTGTTATTGGTGTATAGGAATGGTTGTGATTTCTGCACATTGATTTTGTATCCTGAGACTTTGCTGAAGTTGCTTATCAGTTTAAGGAGATTTTGGGCTGAAACGATGGGGTCTTCGAAATAAACAATCATGTTGTCTGCAAATACAGACAATTTGAATTCCCCCTTTCCTAATTGAATACCCTTTATTTCTTTTTCTTGCCCGATTGCTGTGGCTAGAACTTTCAATTCTATATTGAATAGGAGTGGTGAGAGAGGGCATCCTTGTCTAGTGCCAGATTTCAAAGGGAATGCTTCCAATTTTTGCGCATTCAGTATGATGTTGGCGGTGGGTGTGTCGTAAATAGCTTTTATTATTTTGAGATACATTCCATCAATATCTAGTTTATTGAGAGTTTTTAGCATAAAGGGCTGTTGAATAGTATAGTGATTCTTTTATGACTGGCTTATTTCATTTAGCATAATGTCTTCAAAGTTCACCCATGTTGTGGCAGGTGCAAAAATTTCCTTCCTTATTCTGAATAACATTTTACAATATGTATATGTATAATTTTGTTTATCCATTACCTTGTCAGTGGATACTTGGGTTGCTTTTCCTTTTTGGCTATATGAATAATGCTGCTGTGAGTATTATTCATACTCATGTGCTGAATACATGAGTATTCAGTGGATGTATACCTTATGTTAACATTCACCCAAGTTGGAATGTTGTCTGATATGTAGCTTGGGCTACATTTTCAGTTTCCCATGTCTGATTAAAATGTCTATTAAGAAATATCTTTTCTGACAATATTTCTGTTACATATTCATATTGATTTATTCTTTCAGTGGGTATTTGTCAAATGCAGCACAGGTATACTATTAGACCCAGTAGATGATAGGTTTGTAGGAAGCTTGGGCTTATGAGACAGTTGCTGCCTTTTAGGAACCTACAGTTTAGTTTGTTGGAAACTGATGATAAATGGGCAATTACAGTGAGATGTCTTTGGTGTTGGGAGAGCACCTCAGCCCTCTGGGGATACTGTAACTCCTCACTAAAGGCATTTCGATTTGTTCTCTGCTTCCACATCCATTCCTGCACTGAATGTAGGCAGAGGATAAAACCTTAATTACACAGCCTGGCGGACAGAAATGGCGTCACCAGAAAGCAAACCAGTTTTACCGTATGCTAATTGATGTAAATGAGAGTTTAAATTTAGCATACTTCAGGTCACAGAAACATCACCAAACTTCCAAAGACCTAAAACACCACTACTATTAAACACTGAACTAAATGTAAACTCTACATACATTTCCAAAAGATTAATAAAAACAAGTAAGATAATGATTTACCTAGTTTCTGGTTATCAGTGAGTGACGGTGGTCGTAGTAGTTGTGATTTAAATCACAGAATAAATGTTTGCAAAGTGAAAATGCTAGGGAGCACCTCTTTTCACCACCAAGTTCAGGAACAAACACAACCACTGAGTAGTTTTGGACCACGTTGTTTAGTGTTGTGCATTTGTATGATTTTTGTAGACTTGATGAATGTTTATTTGACAGTCATTTATATTCATTCATTTATTCATTTCATTTCATTCCAGTTCATTGTCACAGGTGGCAGATGCCCATCCCAGTAGCTCTGGGAGCAAGGCAGGAACTTGTTTGCCAGGAACCAGGATGCCATTCACCTGCAGGGTGCCAACACACACACACACACACACACACACACACACACACACACAAAATCCTTTTCTGTTGGACTCACCTATGCAATAGCTATTAATAGTGTCTGGTAACCTGAAGTGAAGCACATGTAAAAATAGACACCGGATGTTTATCAAGCACATTCTGTGGGCCAGGCTTGGTGTTGTGCACTTGAGGAGGATTATCACATAAGTATTCATGGCAGCCCTAGGAGGTAGGCGTTGTTATAGCCATTGCTAAGCTCATTTTATTTTATTTACTTATCTATGTAGATATGGGGTCTTGCTGTGTCACCCAGGCTGGAATGCGGTGGCAAGATCGTGTAACAACTCACTGCAGCCTTGAACTTCTGGGTACAAGGAATCCTCTGTTCTTAGCCTCCAGATTAGCTGGGACTACAGGTCCATGCCACTGTGCTTGCCTAATTATTTTGTAGAGACAAGGTCCTGCTTTGTTGCCCAGGTTAGTCTCCAAATTGTGGCCTCAAATGATTCTCCAACTTCAGCCTCCCAAAGAGCTGAGATTACAGGTGTGAGCCACTGTGCCTAGCTGCTAAGCCCATTTTTAAGAGGAGCAAACTGTGACTCAGATATTTTAAGCGACTTTCTTGTTGTCACAGCTGTTGCCCTGCACATCTACTCAGGATGCCACTCACATGGGTCCACTGAATTATGCCTGATGATGGGTGGAATTATGTCCCCACAAAATTCCTATGCTGAAATCTAATCTTCAGTATCTTAGTATATGACCTAATGTAACTTGATTTTCTCTTCTCCAAAGGAGATAGGTAGAGGAAATCAAGTTAAAACGAGGTCATTAGGGAGGGCCCTAATTCAGTATGACTGGTGTCCTTTTAAAAAGAGAAAATTTATACTCAGGCACACTCACCCAGGGAGAAAGCCACATGAAGATGAAGGTAGTGATGCTTTTGCAAACCAGGCACACGAAAGATTGCCTGTGAACCACCAGAAGCTAGGAGAGAGGCATGGACCAGATTATCCCTCAGAAGAAACCAGCCCTTCCTGACACCTTGACCTCAGACTTTAAGCCTCCTAAACTGTGAGAGAACACCTTTCTTTTGTTTCAGCCACCCAGTACGTGGTACTTTGTATGCCAATCCTAGGAATGCCAATACATCAGTGAACTCTTTGTGTTCTGTGCATTTGTGAAGAATGAGAGCGACAAAGTCATCCTATTGTTATTATGAAAATAGTTTTCACCTCACAGACTGCCAGAACCACCCTGCACCGAGACAGTGTGGATGTGATTGATTTTTTTTGATCAAACGTGAAATTGTAGGTTGGTGAAAAATTGTGGTTTTTAAAATTTGTTGTTTTGCACTAACCTAATATGTGACCAGATAAGCCTTTGCTTTTTCACCCAGGCACTTCTGGAGTCTCTGAACTTATGCTGGAGATGCGTGCTTTTCTGGTGAACCATGGCCATGAGTTCTTTTGCTTTAAGCTTCCTGCACTTGTTTTCCAACCAAAACTTGTTTCCTACACCTTATTCACATGTGTTGGATTTGAGAAGCTCTGACCATTTCTGCAGGTGAAGTCAATCAAATTGCAAATGAGACAAATATTCTGAGAAATGGGGGAATGGGACACAGGTTTGATGTCAGTTACCTAATAGGTAGAAATATTTTAAACAATAGCAAGAGATTGGAATAAATGCAAAGTCTTATTCAAATATATCAATTTTGGTATTTTTTAAAAATTTTGCTTTTAAAGAAATCCAGCAACCTCATTATTGTTTTTAATCTCACTTGGTTTTTAGCCATTCTCTTTATTCAGACAGCTCACCCAAGGTTAAACAAAAACACTACATTTTAATGCCTATGTTATAGGCCTTTTGAAAAACAGTTTTGTAACTGAATTCAGCTGATTTTGTAATCAGAAGCATAACACCAAGCACTGTTTTTCTTCAGCAGTGTAAAGTTGAAATTTAAGAATCATCAGCACGCAATCAAAAGCTGATTATAAATGAACAACAATGAACATAAAAGTGAAATTGCTTCTGAGGGTTCTAATGAAAGAAAAAAAGGAGCAATAGCAGTAGCTGAAAAGGGAGCGTGATCAAAAGTGGGTACGAGTATGCTAGTAAGCAAATAGCTGAAAATTAGCCAGCAATAATGTTCGATGAAATGCTCAACGAGTTTTGGGAAGAATGGAGAAGACAAACATTATGAGAGAGTCAAAAAGTCTATATAATCGTGTAGATTTACTGCTGTAGATGAAGCCGTCTAGAAACAGTTACAGTGGGTTTTAGGAATGAGTCATATCTCTGTTCTAGATGCAGGCAGATGGTATGCAGAGAAAAGGTTCAGTTGTGCCTGCTTCTGGCCCACTGATAACAAGGTGGCTTTAGGGAAGAGACTTGGTTTCCTTACCAACCTCTGCTTAACATTTATTGTACGTCTATCATGTATCAGGGATTATGTATGTGCTGGATACTTGCTTAACTTTGCAAAATGGCTGTTGAAACAGTGCTGCCCAGAGCGTGGGATGCATGCATCCACTGGCAGCAGAGTTTAGGTAACGCAGGGATGCAGCATACAATCCCAGTGAGTCACATAGTGCTGAATTCACTGTTACTCTCTTGGAGCCTTAGGATTTTGTCATGGTGAAATTTTCAGTTTTGTGTTTGTGTGCTTTTAAGATCTTCAGCTTAGGACTTTGTACCTCGAATAATCAGAATTGAATCTTTTTGTTTGTTAATTATACTACTGTTTCCTTCTACTTATACAAACAGTATAGGTAGTGATGTAAAATTTCCTCTATCCTTAAGTTAAAATAAGCCTCATGAAGAAACTGATTCTGGTATTAGTGTTCTCTAGATGTAGCAAGGGTTGTGTATGAGTGATTCTTGTTTGGGGAACCTTGGACCATAGGACCCTAAGACTTTTCTTATTGTTCTCTGGTCATATATCCTGAGAAAAGGATTCATGTGAAAGTGATTTTCAGGGGAGGTATTCTCAGAAAAACCCCAAAGGGGTTTGGAGAAGTTGAAGGGAAGGAGGCTGAGATAGGTGTGTTATTAAACTGAGTCCCAAAGAGGGTAACTTTGCTTAATTTCACAGGACAGCTATGGAAGCCGTGTAGGTTACACCTCAGAGTTGTAGTTGGGGGCGAGAGAGTTGAAGTATTTACAGACCCTCATTAAGGTTTCTTAAGGGCATGTCGTCTTCAGCGTCTCAAAACAAAGACCTGCCTGGGCTGCTCTTGAGAGTAAAAGTACGCAGTGAGTCTGCATAAACATGGTGGAGCGATCTGAAGGATAGAGCGCTGAGAGCGTCTGCTGCAAGGCTCTTCCATGGCCACTGTGACATGTAAGCCACTTCCTAGCTTTGTGCGTCCCTTCTGTGACTCATCTAGCATAAAGTAATAGTAGTACTGCTTCAGGGCTTTTTGTGATGTTTAAGTAGCAGGATCATTGACTTCACATTTTTCTTCTAAATCTATTCACCATTAAAAAATATTTAAATGCATGTTTGAGCCCCTCTGTAAGTAATAGTGTCCATGAAATTATGGGCTTGGAAATTATTGATACATATACATTTTTTTCTAATGTACATTACAATAAATTACATAGAAGAAAGCCTTGATAGAGGTTTCTTTAGAAACATGCCAGGAACTGTTATCCGTTAATTGAAGCCAGCTCTTCTTTTCTCTGGACACATGGCTGTGCGGAATCTCCCAGCTTGTCTTGCAGCTGGACAAGGCCATGAATAGCTCTAGACCGAAGGAAGGTGAGTAAAGAGATGTAGGTCAGTCCAGCTTATAAAGAACTCCTGTATGTTTCCTTTATGTTGTTTCCTTTCCTGTTAGGTGGTGATGACTAAGTTGATTAGGAAGCCACGTGGTTAAGATGGCAGAGCCTCTGTGGAGGAGAGCTGTCCTACCTACATAGTCACCTTTCCAGGACTGTGATTTTAGCAAGAAGGATGGTTGTGTTGTGTTGAGCTACTTTATGTTTGGGCTTATTTGTTGCTGTAACCTGTTGTGCGTGAATTGATACACAGCTTAGAAAATGTTGAGTAAAATCATATATCATGTGACTTTGAGTCAATCAGTTTACCTTTCTGAACCTCAGTTTCCTCAGTTGTGGATTGGGAATAATTAGAGATGAGGACTTGTGAATGAACTTTGAAGAGCTCTGCATAGACAGGAGATGGCTATGGTCTTTCACTTGTGGTTCTAAAGACTAAGGATTGAGGGTATTGTACCTTTCCAGCTGGCTTCAGAAGGGGAATGCCATTTGGCTGCCATTGTCGTCTCTGAGATTTCTCTAAAATTTAACCATGTTTCTGGGTTCCTATTTCGTTGTGACCCCTGTTACGCTAAGTTTGGTAAACTAGAAGGACAGATGAAGAACAGCATTTGCCTCAGACTGCTGATGGCAGGCACCAAGAATGATTTTAGGGATATCCTGGTGAACATTTATATGTAATAGTAATGCATTGTATATTATGAAAAGCATTCTAAATTTGTGAGTTCATAAATACTTATTGCTTAGGATGAGGCTAAAGTAGGTATTTAAGTAAAAACCATAGGCGGTAGACTTAAGTAAACAATTGTACCTGTGGTAAGCATCTGTTGTGAAAATTGCTAAAGTGGGTATGTGAGTGACCTGAAGTTTGGGAGGCACTAAGATAGGAAGAGTCCAATATATACCATCGTTTTATATTGAATTAACTGTATTTTAGTTCATTTCAGCAAGTAATATTTGAATATTTACTATGATCTTGGAACATTTTTAGGCACCAGGATCCAAAAGTTCAAAGCTTATTCTTTGTGCATTATCTTTTATTTCCCACTGGAAAAAAAGTAGAGATTTTTGTTTGTTGTTCAGATGACATAAGTACTATTAAGAAAAATAAGGCAGAAAGAAGAGGAAGGGAATGTGAGTAATGAGTTGTACCTTTAATTAGGGTTGCCAGGGAAGTAGTCATTCATCAGGTGGTATTTGAGCAAAGATATGAAGGAGGCGAAAGAGTGAGCCATGGGGAAATCTAGGGCAAGGTTGTTCCAGACAGAGGGAGCAGGAAGTGCAGAGGCCCTGAAATGGGGGCATGTGCCTGGTATGTTTCAGTAACAAGCAGCCAGTATATCTGGGAGGGAATGAGTAGGGGAAGAGAGGAATTTGGAGAGATGGGCACATAAGATCCTTTCAAGCTCATCATTAGCTTGTTTTTTTTTATTGCTGAGTTGTATTCCTTGGTATGAATATACCACAGTTCTTTGTTGTTTTTTTTTAAACCATCTCCTCACTGAAGGACATTTTGTTTATTGTAGTTTATGGCTGTTACAAATAAAACTGCTGTAACAGTCATGTAGAGGTGTTTGCTTGGACAAACATTTTCATTTCTCTGGGATAAATGCCCAAGAGTGTAATTGCCAGGTCATTTTTTTAAGTGTATGTTTAGCTTTTTAAGAAACTGCCAAACAGTTTTTCAGAGTGGCTCTTCTATTTTTGTCCCTACCAGCGCCAACCATGTCTGAGAGATCCAGTTTCTCCACATCCTTGCCAGCATTTGATATTGTTACTTTTCTTATTTTTAGTTTCAACTGTCCTAATTGGTCTATAGTGATATCTTATTGGTCTTAATTTGCAACTAATTGCTGGTGATGTTGAACATCTTTCTGTGTGCTTATCTACCATCTGCCATATGTTCTTCACTGAAATGTCTCTTTATGTCTTTTGCCCATTTTCTAATTAGATTGTGTTTTCATAATGTTGAATAGTAAAAGTTCTTTAAATATTCAGTTTGCTAGTCCTTTGCCAGATGTGTGGTTTGCAGATATTTTCTCCCAGTCCGTTGTTTCTTTTCATACTCTTAATAGAGTTCTTTCACAGAGCAAAAATTTTAAGTTTTGATGAAGTCCAATTTGTCTATTTTTTGAGGGATCAAAGACTTTCATGTCATGTCTAGGAACTCTTTGTCAAGCCCTAGATCAACAACATTTTCTCCCATGTTATTTTCTAAAAGTTTTTGTAGTTTTATACTTAAATCCATGATTCATTTTGAATTAATTTATATATAAGGGGTGAGATTAGATTGAAGTTAACTTTGTTTTGCTTGTGCATATCCAGTTCTTCCTGCATCATTTGTTAAAATGCCTTCCTTCCTCCATTGAATTTATTTTGCTTAGAAAGTTTTTAATTCTTTTGATGGAATTCTAGGATTTTAGAAACAGTAGGTGTCTTGTATCCTCTCCCACATGATAAAGCAGCTGAATTAGAGAGAAGTTAAATGTGGGAGACCACCTTTGCTGCTTATAACAAAGCTTTGATTTCCATTCCAGGGTACTTCCACTGTCTACTTCTAATAAAGTAAATATATATACTTGGATCTTTGCATGTATTTTGTTTTTGGTGTAAACTCAGTGGTTTGGTGTCTCTATGTGGCATTGCTTGGATTTTAAGATTTTTTGGGTCAAGGACCATTTGTGATTCTGGGAAATGAAATTGAATTTGACTTAATATTCCCATGGACTCAGGACTAATAAAGCCAGACTGAGCTCTTCTGTCTATCTGCATTAAAAATGACTCTCAACTGAGCACTGTGGCTCATGTCTGTAATCCCAGCACTTTGGGAGGCTGAGGCGGGTAGATCATGAGGTCAGAAGATCGGCTAACATGGTGAAATCCCTACTCTACTAAAAACACAAAAAATTAGCAGGGTATGGTGGCATGTGCCTATAGTTTCAGGTACTTGGGAAGCTGAGGCAGGAGAGTCGCTTCAACCCAGGAGGCAGAGGTTGCAGTGAGCCATGGTTGCGCCACTGGACTCCAGCCAGGGCGACAGAGCAAAACTCTGTCTCAAAGAGAGAGATTACTCTCAAAATTTGGTATTTGCTGAAATCAGTTAATATAATTTCTTTTTGGAAGCATTTTTTTCCTGCAATTTTGAAGTATAATGGACCCCCGGAACCTGGAGAATGTAATCATGTGATAACCTCAGTAATGTTTACAGCATGTTGATTGAATAAAAAATGCTGAAATGGCTTTGGATGGTTGGTAATAATGGATTTACTTCTCTCAAGTTCCTTTCTGTGGGTCTTTTAGGAAAAAAATTTGATAGAAGCTTGAGTTTTCTTGACTTCCTCAAGAATAGGGAAAAAACAGTGTACATGGGGAAAACAGTGTACATGTTGATTGCAATTCTACTTCCATGGTGGTTTATAGGATTTTAGGCTGGTAAAGAACTTTGGAAATGATTAGGTCCTAATACAGAAGCTAAGACCATTTTGTGTGGGCAATAAAAACTTGTATACTGTCCCTGGGAATATAAATGCATGTGGGTTTTTGTTTTGTTGTGTTTTCTTTTTACACTAGAGTATGGCTGTTATACTGAATCAAATTGGTGTTTCAAAGACTTTCATTCAGCTTTTATAACAAATACTGTAACTAAAACAAATACTATAATATATAGCTTGGTGGGTTATAAACATAGGCTTTCAAGGTACGACTCTCTGAGTTCTAATCATAGCTCTGACTTTGTTAGCTGTCTTCTGTTGTGAAGACAGACTGTCCTGTGTGTATAGTAAGTGCTCAATAAATGTTAATTATGGTGATGGTATTACTAGTACTCATTTGGTTAGTAATGATAATTATAATACACTTTGGTCTTTAATAAGTTGAACATATCGATTTTTCTGATATATCATTTTACATATTGGCATGCTGTAAGATTGGATTACATGGTATGCTTTCTTAAAATAACAGGCTAAATAATAGGTGATGAATATCACATAGAACTTACCAGTAAGCTGGTCTTCCACATTTAACTTTTCTGTAATTCAGTTGTTTTGTCAGGTAAGAAATGACATCAAGACAGCAAACAGTTCTAAAATCCTAGAATTTCATCAAAATAATTAAAAGTTTTCTAAGCAAAATCAATTCAATGGAAGAAGAATAGCATTTCAACAAATAATGCAAGAGGAACTGGATATGCATAAGCAAAGAAAGTTAACTGCAACCTAACTCACCAGTAAGCTGGATTCTTACTTTCCATGAGATTCTCTCCAGGTCATCAGAAGGGTGTTACAGAGAGTAATCTTGGTACCACATTGTATATGTACAGCCTTCACATCTTTTTCCAAACTATTATAGGCCTCATTCTCTTTCCTCTTACTGCCTGTAGACTTACACGCAAACACAAATCCCCATGTTCTTGCCATACTGAACTATGTGAGGTCCCTTCAGACACTGGACTTGGATGTTGCACGTTTAGTTTCCTATACTGGAAATGCCTTTTGCTAACATCTCTCCATTTTGTCTCTGGGATTCAGCCTAAATAGTACTTCTCATTATGTGTTTCCCTAACTCCCCATCCCCTCTCAGCAGTGGCCAAGTCTGTTTCATCTTTCTGTCTCCAGCATCTAGCACATGGTGGTTTTATAGAATGATGATGGCAAGTTGCAGGTTAGCAGAGGCTTACATTGAACTGAAGGCAAGGAATCTTCTGCTTTTGATGAATGATTAGTAACTTTAACTTATCCAGAAGAAAATTTAGGCAGCTGGATGGCATCATCAGAACTTGAAAAGTTGAGAGAATAATTTCATTTCTCATTTAATGAAAAAGTGCTCATGAAAAACTAATAAAAATTTAATTGAAAGGATAATCAATATTACTGCCAGCCATCCCTACCCCAACCCTATTTGAAATATGAGTTGTTTCATTCTTTTACCTGAGGAGCTCTTTAATGGGTGATATTTAGAGTAGTATGGAGAAGTTAAGATTTGATGGTTCAATATCATTTCTTAGTTTCCAGGGCTACTAAACTTCATGCTATACCACAAGTTAGTACTTATTTTCTGTTTTATTTACATCTATTGGCATACTTTTCTATACAGTACAGTTTATTATACTAAGCGGCAATATTGCAAACAAACATAGACATAGCTGGAGAAGCTTTTGTTTCTAATATGAGGTCAGTTAT
This sequence comes from Cebus imitator, assembly GCF_001604975.1. Lineage (NCBI taxonomy): Eukaryota > Metazoa > Chordata > Mammalia > Primates > Cebidae > Cebus > Cebus imitator. Next base: position 1,337,766 of record NW_016107462.1, on the reverse strand, counting down.
TTAGAGGACATAGAACATTTGAACTCCATTTTGTTCTTGTTATTGTTCTAACTTTAGCTTTGTATTTTTGTTTCAAGAGATTACCTGATGTCTACTGACGTCTTAGTTAATTTCATGGTATCGAATGAAGGAATGAATGACTCAATAAGAAACTATATGATAGGACAGCAGAGCCAGCATCTAGTCTTTTCTAAAATATTTCACTTGTTTGTTTATGAAAACAAATTATTTAAGACGAAACCTTTTGATTAAAAAATTCTTCTTGCTTTGTCATTATCTGTATATTTTATCCCCCTTTGTCCTGAAATTCTGACTTTTTCTGTCACTAGTCTGTTAAGTTTTTATTGACCTTCTCAAAATAGGATGTCTTCTAGCTTGACAGGTAGCAGGTGGCTTTATACTGAATCTTCAATTCTGCTAGGAATTTCAGATTTTTTAAAAAAACTGTTTTTGAAGACTAAGTAATATTTTTGAGGGTACCATAAAATGACTGGTATAAAAACATGTAGTCTTGGGGAAAAAAAATCAGTGTATATTATGTTTTAGATACCTGATCTGAAACAGGTGATATCATATCTTTTCTAATTTTTTAATTTAGAAAATTTATACTTATTGCAAAAACCTTGGAAAACTATTTAAAGGGCCATAATGATCACCTATAATCACCTGTGCTCTTGAGACAGCCATTGTGAATAGTAATAATATAGAACTTTTTACTATTTTGCACACGTGTGTATATGTGTATATATATATATATATGCAGTTTCTTTTAAACAAAATTAGTGTTATTCTAATAATGTTATTTCCATCACACTTATCATTAAATCAGAAGTATTCACCTGTGCATTAACAATTTTTACAAATATTATTTCTGTTGCCAAAGAATTGAAAGGAAAAGAAGGCTGCACTCACATAGATACCATCATTTATTTTGTCATTTTCTTATTAGTGGGCATTTGTGTTATTTCTAGTGTTCTACTGTTTTAATGATGTGATTAATATCCTTGAATGTAAATTTCTCCTTACTAATCAAATTCTTGAGACAGTCTGTGTGATTGCCCTCCAGAAAAATCTGTACAAATTTATACTCCTACTCATGGTGGTTAATAATAGCAAAAACAATAATAAAAATAATGGCTGCTATTTATTGACAGTTTTTTATATACCACATCCTATTCTAAGCACTTTGTGTGGATTAACTCATTTATTTCTCACCAAACACCAGCCTCCTTTTAGAGGTAAGAAAATCAAAGTGCAGTGTATGAGAATGTGAGTTTTCTAGTATCTTGACCAACATCAAATGTGACAGTTAGACTGGGTGTGGTGGCCCATGCCTGTAATCCTAGTACTTTGGGAGGCCTAGGTGGGAGAATCCCATGAACTCAGGAGTTAGAGGCCAGCCTGGGCAATGTAGTGAGACCCCATCTCTACAAAAAATAAAAGCATTAGCTGGGCATGGCAGAAGGATCACCTAGCCCAGGAGTTATTACTTGCATGTGCTTGTAGTCCCAGCTGCTCCGGAGGCTAAAGCTGGAGGATCACCTGAGCCCAGGAAGTTGAGGCTGCAGTGAGCCAAGATCAGGCCACTGCACTCCAGCCTGGGTGACAGAACAAGGTCCTGTCTCTACAAAATACCCGAGTGACAGAAAAAAGTCTTCCAATTTATTAGATGTGAGAAAAACCTCTCATTGCTTTAAAATTGCATTGCTCTAATACTGTAAATACTATACTTTTTTTTTTTTCATCTGCAAAAAGCAAATGTTATTATCTTCCTCTGCCTTAGGAAGAAATTTGTTCCTAAAAATTTCCTAGGAAAAATTCTAAATTCTCCTTAGTCACAAGTATTGTTACTGTTAATTTAGTAGAAAAATTGAGTGCATGGCAACATTTCAAAATTAATACCAATTACTGCTAAACAACATAACAAACAGTTAAGTTTGACATGGGCTGTTAAAATGGACACAGTTTGCTCAGAAGTTACTCATAGCATGACATAATATGTTATGCAGTCTTTACCCTTGCATTATTTACTCTGTAACAGGCCTATTACCTGTGTTCCTTCAGCGTTTTTTTCTAGTTTTACATATAGCGCACTTAATATTCTACTTAAAAAATATTCATTTAATACTCAGTGTTTATGTAATTGAAATGTTAATGCAAGCCTCATTCAAGAAAACTATAAACCATACAGAAGAAATCAATGAAACCAATGCAATTGGTGCATGAGATAATCAGTATAACAAACTAGCAAACTATGAGCGCACTTAAATGTACAAATCTAAGGCTCCTTGCATGATGTTTCATTTCCCAACTTTCTGCTGCTCCCAAGATATGATGTATTTAAAAGATCCTTGTCAATGCGAATAAATGCCATGTAAATCAAACTAGGTTTGTTAAATGAAATTCTTCATTAAGTTGAATTCTTGTAACCTGATACGCTATATATATGTATCTCAGGGTCTTCTGTGTTATAAATAATTGGGATTGTGGAGAGAAACTGAAGTTTGTTTTCTGCTGTGTTACTTAGTTAAGCATTTTAATTGAGTTTTGCCAATGTAAGGTTTGTAGCAGAGGGCTTGTGGTTAGATTTCAGTTTTCAAGGTCACTTTGGGTGTTTATGCAGAGTAAACCATAGCCTGCAAAAGTAGAGATGGTGAGGCCGGAGGTAGGATGCTGTTTGGGGAGTTAAGTGGAGAAACCTAAGTGTGAGCCTTAGGCCACCTGCATTAGGATAACCTGGGATACCTGTTAAAATTTCAGATTCCTGGGTTCCCTTTGGTTTAATCTATAGGTAAAGCCCAGGGAACTACATTCTAATTGACACAGGATATTTTCTTGACCCCCTTGCGGAACTCATGACAGGGGTGCCTCATTTACACAGCCCACCCCTGTCTACCCTTTCCTGGAGGGAGTGTGTGAGCAAATGAATGCAGGAGCTGGAGTGAGTGCTTTGGGTGCTGGCAGGAACAAACTCCATTTATTTGGCTGGCCACGCTCAACCCCTTGTGGGAAGGAGCATGTAGACAAGTGAGTAGGAGCATGTAGACAATCCTGCTGGCTGCATTTGGGTGCTGGCAGGAGCAAACTCTGTGTGGGCTCCACGGTGGCGTCCAGGTCAAGGTGCCCATGACCCCAAAGCCCAGGAGGGCATGTTACATTGCTCTTTCAGCTCTGCTGTCTATGGATGGCTTAAGTGTTAACAGCTCAGTGGGCCTTTTGCCTCATTGTGTAGGGTGGCTGTCCTCCACCAGTGAGGGCAAAGGGTCAGTGTGACAGCCTTCTTTTGGGCATCTGCACTCATGGCTCCTGAGCTCTTGTCTGACATCTGGGAAAAATGAGGTCTCTTGAATGAATTGAAGGATGGTGAATATGGAGGATTTTATTGAATGATGAAAGTAACTCTCGGCAGGAAGGGGAGCTGGAAAGGGGACAGGATGGGCAGATAATGTTTCCCTCAAGTCTGGCTGTCTCCAGCTGGACTCTACTTTGAAGTCAAGCTGTCAAGCCAGGCCTCTGAAGTTAAGTTGCTTGTCTCCAATGTCCAGCCGCTTCTTTGCTTCTCTCCGACTGAGTCTGGGGTCTTTATAGGCACAGGTTAGAGGGCAGGGCATGCCATGAGTAGTTTAGGATAAGGCAACATTCAAGTGTGAAAACAGGGATAGAAGTTCTCACTTTGGGTCATGGGTTTCAGGTTTTTTGGCTTGAAGGTGGGGTTTTGCCAGGACCTGCCCTAGTCTGCCTAGAATTTCTCTGCCTCCTACCTCTATCATTGTATCATAATGAGTTCCTTACACAAAATATCTCACATTAATGTTTTAGAACCACTAAACTAGTGATCTGTAGGGTACATTTTATCTCTGGCAAGCCCTAAAACACTTGGGTCTATCTTACAGATTTTTCAGTAAGGAAAAAGAAATACTTTATTACTTTCTCATGATAACTCATTTTAAGGTGTCTTCTGAAGAACTAGGGACCACTTATTGGATACTGGATAGATATAATGCATTAAAATTAGGTATTTTTTTTTTCTTTTTTTCTTAAACTTCTCAGAGAGAGTTGTTCTTCCTATAACCTTCCCCTGAGTCTTATTCTAGATTGTCACTGCTGGGGATTAGGTCATATGCTCATTGCTGAGCCAGTTGTTGGCAAAAATGGGAAATCTCCATCATTGGCTAAGCTGCTGAATTGTTTAGAGAAAGATACTGGCGAGTCACTTACAGCATCCACTACAATTGTGTTACTGGTTAGTGGCCAAGATAGGACTTAAACACACATCTGTCAGACTCCCAAGTCTATGTGATTTTTCCTATGCCTTACAGCCTCTCTAATATCTGTCTGCTTCCTATAAAGGCTTTCCATTGAATTGATTTCTTGCTGGAATTAGACTTTGATGACCAGTAATCCCAAATTATGTTTGATTGTCCACTTGCTGGCTTTCTTTATCCACCAAACTTGCCTGCCTCTCAGCTGTAGGGCATCTCCTGATCCATGGAGCTCCTAGCTAAGGCAAAAGGACTGTGTTTGCATTCAGCTGTGTGCTGCCCTACCACAGTATGAACAGCTGCACTCTGTCAGCTAAGAGGTGAAATGCCAAGTGTAACTAAAATCTGGAAATGTGTTGTATGTCAGCCTGGAAACAATGCAGGGGACAGGTTTTGGGCCTTTGCGATGGAGAGCTCAGCCCAGAGAGGCCACTAAATGCTAGGCACTCCAATGGCATTTTGACACGCAACAGCAATCCTGTGAAATATATACTATCGTTATCATTATCTATCTTCATTTTACACAAGAGGAAACTGAAGCTTGGAGAGGTTGAGTAGTTTGTCTAAACTCATCCAACTTGTACATAATAGAGTCTGAATTAGAATGCAGGGCTAAGAGACTTAGACGCATACACTCTTCCTTAAATCTTTTTAAAATTGTGCAATGTAGCATAAAATACTGAAAAAAATACCTATCATATATGTAGTTTAACATGTAATTAGAAAGTAAACCCCACTTTCTGGGACCTAAGTAGAAATTTACTAGTACCTAAGAAAATCTCCCCCTGTTCACTATTTTTACTGGTTTGTAACTCCGTGTCTAATCTTAATGGTTGCCGTTTAGTTGGGCAACTCACCCTCTTTAATTATCCTGTTTAACTGTCCTCTTTTAGCAAGTCATAATATGGTATGGGGAAAGCTACATGGATCAAAAGTTAGAGGCATAGATGCTCCCTTGCTGAACTGGCTTTACCTTGGGCAAGTCATCTCTCTCCCAAAAAGAAAGGCATAGTGCCAAATAACTTATAGAAACCTCAATCACCATTATCCTGATAAAGAATTGGTTCTCTGGAGCATGGCGATCAGGTTGGAGGACAGCCTTTGCATGCTTTTTTCTTTGTTAATTTAGTAGTATATTTATATAAACCCTTAACAATTTCAGTGACAGACTTCACTCATTTTGAATAGCAAGTATTTTGTTCATTTATGTAAGTCAGCAAATTGGCTTACACTTTATTGATTAAAATGTCCTAGATTTTGAAGGACTCAGAAGTATAATTTTCCTGAGACAGACTGTACTTTTGTTTTTTAAAATCCACCGTTAAGGACTGTGCATGATAAAGTGGAAGCAAGTGGTTATTAATTTTTTATTGAAATCTTCTGAATAAGTGTTTTCTCCTGGTTGGTTTCAAAAGCAGTCATATTCCTGAATCTAATTAGAGGCAGTTCATATACTGTGGGCTTATTAAGATTCAAGGCACTTTTTTATTTTAGCCTGTCTGATATCCCTTTTTAATTTCACTTAAATTTGAATTACTCAAAGCATCATCTGGGCATATTGAAGAAACTCAGTAATATTAATAATGATGATGTTGATGAGTCTGTCCTATCTTATTCTTTTCAAGTCCCATAACGTTATTCTTGATTCTGGCTTGTGAATACCTGGGACTGTGCTGCCCCTCTCTCTTCGTGTCGTAGACATCCGTAATCACTCATGGCACTGTTCTGAGTGATGATCGGTGTCTACCATGACAAAGGCTTGAGGTCTTACTTTCCACATCTCTTTGGGCAGCCATTTCTAGTTGGTCAGAGTCGATAGGCTCTGCCATCCCTGGTCTGGATATTGCCTGTCTTGGGTCTGAATGTTTATATCCTCCACCAGCATCTCTGAGTAAGTTACATTATCAGCTGATTCTATTTTTTTTTTTTTTTTTTTTTTTTTTTTTTGAGACAGAGTTTCACTCATGTTACCCAGGCTGGAGTGCAATGGCGCGATCTCGGCTCACCGCAACCTCCGCCCCCTGGGTTCAGGCAATTCTCCTGCCTCAGCCTCCTGAGTAGCTGGGATTACAGGCACACGCCACCATGCCCAGCTAATGTTTTGTATTTTTAGTAGAGACGGGGTTTCACCATGTTGACCAGGATGGTCTCGATCTCTTGACCTCGTGATCCACCCGCCTCGGCCTCCCAAAGTGCTGGGATTACAGGCTTGAGCCACCGCGCCCGGCTAGCTGATTCTTAAAAAAAAAAAAAAAAAAAAAAAAAAAAAAATTCTCCCTTGGTCTCCATTTTCCTACCTCTTTGAATGAGAGCCTACTCCTTTTCTAGATCTTTCTATCACTATCCTTTCTATGTGTTTTCATAGCTCTCAGGCTGTCTGCATAGTTTGTTCATCTCGAACAAGCTCCTGGACTTATTCCTCAGCCAGCCTTTGCCCATTGCTTTGGAGTTTCTGCTTGGAAATGACTTTCTCTCCTAAGGTGAAGACTCTTTGTATTTAATAGGATAAACTCTCAAAGTATTGTCCCTGCTCATGAGTTAATGTTCCCTGGCTGTGTGGAATAGAAAAGAATACCTCCACTTGAATCTCTCTGGAATAGGTGTCATTGAGATACCCTATTTCCAGTGTGACCATGTAAGCTCTTAACAGACTGTACTTTGCATAGCTAGTAACTATCTGCATTGGAGAAAAACAAGTGGAGGGGAGTTGAAATTGGAAGTTGGGGGGGGCTTGAAATGGGAAATGAAAGGCATTCTGTGAGCTTCCAGTTTTTACTTCCAGCGTTGGTCTTGATGACAGGTTACAATGGTGGCTAAACTCCATTAGAGAACCTACAGTCTTTTTGCACTGGAGAAACGAAGGACAGAGTTTAGGATCCCTAAAAGCAGCTGGAAACTGGGGGCGGGAAGGTATCTTAGAAAGGAGAGAGTCAGAGAGTGGGAATCCTGGATTCTGAGTATAAACTGATCAAATTAGAAGGTATTTCATGAATGACACGTGCACAAAGATGACTGTAAGTGGCCCGGCTAAAGTAAAAAAGAACTAAAGTAAGGTTTGAGCTGCTGCCCAAGAGACAGAGTTTGCAGTTTGAGTCTGAATATGTGTCACCCATGAATCACTCTTCACTGAAATCTCAGCTTTTTTCACTTATGTCGGATATACACAATGTAAATATTCTCTTTTCCTGGCTTTTAGTTGCCTGTCTGAGTTTCATATGCTTAGTTCACAGTTGTTGGGCTTTGAAAGGCAGGCAAGAGGTCTGAAAAACTGATAACCGGTGCAAAGCTTTAGCCAAGGCAGGAATCTGATACGAATTTTTAAGGGTGACAGTTCTGCCACAGTGCCTGCCTCTTTTTCACAATTACTGGTGTGTTGTGGAGATTTTCCGCATGTATTTGAATTCCTAGGTCACCTCATGTTGATCTGCTGTCTCTTCATGATGATGTTGGAAGCAGTGTTGACTATTGCAAAAATCATAGTATAATAGATGATAATGGCTGATATTTTCAGATGCCCTAAGCACTTTACTCATCCTATTCTGCTGGTAATCCTGTTTATTATTCCTGCTTTACAGTTGGGGATTAAAGGCACAGAGGGGCTGAATGCACAGCTATTAAGTGGTAAAGCCAGGAGCTAACAGGAAAAGGAAGATAGGTTAGTATGACATATACACACATGAATATTCTCAAACATGTGGTTAGAATTGGAAGATATGTATCGTCTGCATTGAGTTTCAGCAGATTCCTGAGGAAGATAGATATGAAAACTATCATTTTCCTGCTGCTATGTCTTATCAAGTTTACTGATATGAACTTGGCAGGGAAAAGACTAAGAAATGAGGGCTCAAAGATTGAATGAACTCTTTAGTTAAAGAGATAAGTAGTGACTGAGTAGTTTGCTTATCCAGATGAGTTAGATTCTGTAGGCAATGGTTTACTGACTCTTGTAGCTAGAATACTGCTGAAATTTTTATTCATATTGGGGAGCAAATTATTAAGTGTAGTTAATTAGAATGAAATGATGAAAATAAACTGTATGAGATAATTAATAGTTTACTTTGGACCAGAATTATTGAAATCTGCTTTGAGAGAACCATAGACTCTTAAATTTTATTTTTAATTTTAATATAATTTTACAAATTGAGACTGGATCTCACTGTATTGCCCAGGCTGGTCTTGAACTCCTGGGCTCAAGCAATCCTCTTGCCTTGGCCTCCCAAAGTGCCGGGATTATAGGTGTGAGCCACTGTGCCCAGCCGAAGAGTCCTATAGACTCTTGATAGTAACCTCGGTGATGATAGTGGTGCTGGTCAAGAGTTAGCAAAGGAAAGAGAATTCCCTGCCTGTTGTGGCACCGAAGAGCTTTTTATGAGACACTGAGCACTGCAGTATACTGGCTATGAAGAAGCTAGACTACACAGGATCTTGTGGATATGAAAGGAATTTATAGCTTTGGGCTTAGATAATATACGGAGAGTGTCTACGATGGGGACATGATGTTTCAGCTCTATTCTGTGTTCAGTCACAGCTAGAAATTTTAGTCTTCTGAACACCATGGTTATAAAATGAACACTTTATTCCCGGAATAGCATAGTCTTGTACTGGATTAACAGATAACAGGTAAGACAGTCATAACTTCTGGACAAAATATATAAAGTATGAAAAATATTTCAAAATATTAAAATATTCCACAGTCATGGAGAGTAACTAAAAGTAGGCAGAAAGTACAGAGGATTCCATCCTTGAAGGAAAGGAACCACAATGAGTGAGACCCACGTTGACATGGCTTTTCCTCTCAGGGCCCTTCATAGCTCCCAGTGTGCATTAAATAACTGTCAATTAAAATGTTTCTGCCTAACAAAGTTTTGTTTCTGCCCAAAAACAAAGTTTTGCCGTACTATTGCCAGGTAAACTTGTTGAACATAGACGTTGACAGGAAGCATTGTTCTTTAACTGGCATTTACTACAACTAGGTATTTTCCTGGCATTTCATTATGGGATATTTATTTAATTTCATTGAAACTTGGGGAGCAAATCATTGTAATTATGCCTATTACATTATTTTATAGGTTATAGAACATGAAGAAATCAAATACAGAGTGAAGGAGTCAGGGTATAATAAATCTGACTTTTGGTTTAGAACTTGGTTTTTGAAAACATGCAAAATTCGGTTTGCTTTTTCTGTGTTTGAAAGGTTTGACCTCCGTGTCAATGACTTTACTACAGAAACTGATTGCAGTGTACTACATTGTTTATGAATATTGATATAATAAATATTTAATGGGTACATTTTGCTAGTAAGTACTTCATCTAGCATAAAATTAGAGAAATTTTACTTGAGACAGTCTGTGAAACAGCCAGAAGAAATAATCGTGTCCTTTTGAATAACCTTAAAAACATTTTATTTTTCGTTATTAATTTGTTCTTGCTTTAGGTTTCTGGCTTAAGCACATTAATTAAAAAATGCGCTACCTGTACCTTCATCCTCCTACACTTGTGGATTTCAGTGATGAGAGTGGTGAAAAGCACAGTTGGGCAAGCTCAGATTTATTTCTCAATATGAAGGATGACAAAATATCTTTGTACACATTAGTTAAATTTGAGTGTGTGCTTTGTGTTAGGTACTGTGATGTATCCTCAAAAGTAGGATCTCATTGATTACACATGTAACCTAGCCATAAAGTGATTAAGGTCATAGGCTGTAGAAGTTAGGTTTGTAGCCTTGTGACCTTGGAAACGTGTTAATCCTTCTGTATCTCAGTTTGCCATCTGCAATTGGTGATCATCCTCTACCTACCTTTCAATTTCAGAAGCAATACATTGAAACAGTGCCCCATTCCCTGGTCAGCTTGTGTTATTAATAAGTGGTTGTGGTCCTTATCATAGTGGGGCCTGGGCTCAAACAGGTCCATGATCCAGTGTCCATGATCTTAACCACATCACTGTATGCTTGAGCATCACTGTATGCCTGAGCATGCCACCTGACTTATAGTAGGTGCTCATTAAAAAATGAGCTGTAAGCATGGTGGCTCACACCTGTAATCCTAGCACTTTGGGAGGGCACGGCAGGCAAATCATTCGAGGTCAGGAGTTCAAGACCAGCCTGGCCAACATGGTGAAACTCTGTCTCCTAAAAATACAAAAATTAGCTGGGTGTGGTGGTGCCTATAATCCTAGCTACTTGGGAGGCTGAGGCATGAGAATCACTTGAACCCAGGAGAGGGTGCTGCAGCAAGCAGAGATCGCACCACTGCATTCCAGTCTGGGCGACAGGGTGAAACTGTGTCTCAAAAAAAAAAAAAATAAATGAGCTCTGGATTTTCTCTGTAGAGTTTGTGCTTGAACTGGCTTATTTGGCTATTTGTACATAATATATGGCTCAATGCAGATAGAAACTTTTTGGCTTTGAAGTCTTAGAGATAAATGATGGGCATATGGACAGAAATCTGTGTTCTAGAAACATGATTACTGAACTGTTAGCCCTGGGAAGTGCCTTGCCTTGTCTAATAGTTTACCATCACAGGAACCATTATTATTTGTCTGCCATGAAGGCAAGTCAGTGACCCCAGTTTTAGATCGAGGTCATTGTGTCCTTCATCTTTGTATCTAATTAATTAATTATCATTCAACAAATACTAAAGAAGCACCAGGTCTGTCCTAGGCATGGGAGATGCATTGGTGAATGCATCAGACTTGGTTTGTGCCTTTGAGACCATCATAGTCTCATGGGATGTGGCAAACACTGACAAATCACCCACATGTAGAATTACATATTGAGAGATGTTATGAGGAGAAATGAGGGGCCAGGAGACTCTTTCTGTAGAGAACCACACAGTAAATTTGTTTTTTAATTTTTATTTTTTATTTTTTTTGAAATAGAGTCTTACTGTCGCCCAGGTTGGACTGCAGTGGTGTGATCTCGGCTCTCTGCAGCCTCTGCCTCCCAGGTTCACCAATTCTCATGCCTCAGCCTCCCGAGTAGCCAGACTTACAGGCGCATACCACCACGCCCAGCTAACTTTTGTATTTTTGATAGAGACAGGGTTTCACCATGTTGGCCAGGCTGGTCTCAAACTCTTGGCCTCAAGCAATCCACCTGCCTCAGCCTCCCAAAGTGCTGAGATTACAGGCGTGAGCCCCCACACCAGGCTTTAGACTTCTGGGCCTTACATTCCCTGCTGCAGCCATTCACCTCTATCACTACGGGTGGCAAGAGGGTCATCATCTTTTCCTGTGGTCTAGGCCAGTGAGGAAGGGCATTCAGGCTAGCAGAGAGATTCTGATGACAGTCAGAGAGCCTGATCAAATCCAGAGGTTGTTTTTACTTAGTAAAGCAAGCATCTTCACATATCCGCACTGGGAGGCTGCTGAATGCTGTCCCGTAGCTAGTGAGGATCTCCTGTGGGACTCTCAGTGCTGGTATAAGAGAGAATCAGGCTGCAGTTTCCTCGTCTGGACTCTCAGAACAATTATCTCCACTTTCTTATAGGACACTGGTCTTCTTCATAGGACATTGTTCTGCAAACTTTGTCTTAAAGGACCGGACAGTAGATACTTTAGGTTTTGCAGCAATATAACTCAAAAGCAAAAGTAGCAATAGATAGTACATAAAGGGGCAGGCATGGCTGCATTACAATAAACCTTGCTGATACAGGGCTTTGTATCGTATGTTAGTTCAGGACAGTTGATTAAGGCTTAGTATTCTAGGCAAGTAGGTTTCACCTTGTATTTCAACTCTTGTTGATGGTATCCATGTGGAACACTGTGTGACGAGGATTGTGAGGTTGAGGTTATTCTTTGGGGGAAAAGGAGGTGATTGATTAGTGATGTCTGTGATAGCTTCAGCTTTTGGGAGCACTGGTACAAGTGCTGGGTGTCTTTAATCCTTGCAGCTAGGAGTGCCTTGTGAGCAAGGATTTTGCCGTCTATCTTTATATGTCAGGTGCTTGGCACGATAGTTTTAAAAGGGCTTATCAAATGAATGGACATTTAGCTTGATGCCTTCCCACAAAACCATATTTAAATCACTTATCCTACACAGTAAGTGCTTACTAACTGCGTGTGGTGCTAATGGCAATATCTTTTTATTCCAGTTGTTTTGGAAAGAAAGGAAATTCATTGCATTCTATATTTAGTGTCCTTGGCCATCAGTATTTTATCTTCTATGTAATAGAACCATCAAAGCCTACAGTTTAAATGATTTTCTCTCCTGTCCTTCACGTGTTCGTTCTTAAGACCTTTACATTTCTTATAGGTAATATTAAACAACATGATGCAATTAGAATTTGTTTAACATTTATTTTGAAATATGTAGGATAGATAATTAAGTTTTTTTTTTTCACATTTGCTTTATAAAATAGGATTCATTCCTTTATTGTAAGTAGAGTGTGCAGTGCCTTGTATACTCATAATACATTTCTCTGAATTTTTTTATTTTTTATTTTTAGAGACAGCATAGGAATCCTTTTATAAGCACAATATGCATTTCCTGGCTGTACCACATAATTTATCTTTTGTGTTTTTAGGGTTGCAAGATGAGAAGGGGACAGAGAGTGGGATTAGAGAATGCTGTAATTAAAGCTGATTTTCCTAGTGTGTAATGTGTGGTATAATGAGAGAGAGAGAGAGAGAGAGTGTGTGTGTGTGTGTATTCTTTGTTCCTGGCACAGATCTAAAACCCTGAGTGGTAGGAGCTTCTTTAGTTATTTGTAAGTTCTTTTGTTATTTATAAGCCCCTTTCAACCATACCTGAGTTTTTATGCTAATGAAGTGACTTCTAGTGGCCCTTTAGATAGTTTCGAGGGAGGGGCTAGCCATACCAAGAAGGGTGGACAGACTTTGGGTTTTTACTCCTCTACCCCAACACCTCTAAGTAGGGGAGAGAGGCTGGAGATTGAGTTCAGTCACAAATGGCCAATTTCTTAACCATGGCTAAGTAATGAAACCTTGATTAAACTCTGAAACACTGACATTAGGGGAGCTTCCAGGTTGATGAACACATATGGACGCCACCCCCCATACCATGTTCTACTGCATCTCTTCCATTTGGCCATTTCTGAGGTTTATCCTTTATAATAAACCAGTAATCATAAATATTCTCCAGAGTTCTGCGACTTGTTCTAGTGATTTATTGAACCTGAGCAGTGGGTTATGGGAACCCCTTTGTATGTCGGTGGCCTAGCACCCTGTTTGCAGCTGGCATCTGAAGTGGGAGCAGTCTAGGGGACTGAGCCGTTAACCTGTAATGTTTGTGCTAATTCTCAAGTTAATGTCAGAATTGAATGGAATTTTTTAACAACAAGTTGGTGTTGCAGAATTGGAGAATTCTGAGACAATAACACATATTTGGTGTCAGAAAACACCATACATGATATCTGTCTTTGCCAGTGCTTAACTCAATATGGTGCTCAGCCTCCTCATATTCAGCAGAAAATGCTCTTGTACCAAAGCGTCACTGAACAGATTAGGCTGCAGGTTTCAGAGAAGAAATGTGAAGGTATGCTGAATCTACAACATCTTTTCTCACCCATTCTCATCACATGTGTCTATTCTCCCTTGTTCTCTCCCTGGTCTCTGCCTTTTCCCTCTGCTCGCTGATAACACTGCTCCTGTGTTAATATGTAGCAGTCCCCAGACTTGCTGTATTAATTCATTTTTACACTGCTAATAAAGACATATCTGAGACTGGATAATTTATAAAGGAAAGAGGTTTAGTGGACTCACATTTCCACATAGCAGGTGAGGCCTCACAATCATTGTGAAGGCAAAGGAGAAGCAAAGCACATTTTATAGGGCGGCGGGCAAGACAGCATGTTCAGGAGAACTCTCCTTTGTAGAACGGCATGGGAAAAACTGCCCCCATGATTCAATTACCTTCCATTGGTAATTATGGAAGCTACAGTTCAAGATGAGATTTGGGTGGAGACACAGCCAAACCATATCAGGTGCATATCCACTCACCAAAAAGCCCTGTGTCAGCTAGACACCCTTCGTTTAGATGGAGGTTTGCTGTTTATCTGTGGTTATTTAAACATGCCCTCTGGGTGTCTTATCCACTCATCTCAAATAGTGAATTAAAATATTCCTTCCAACTGCATAGAGGGGTAAATCTATTCTGACCATCTTCTGCATTTCCTATATGCCTTCATTCAATTAAAAACTAAATTGAGTGTCTTCAATATCTCATGCAGTGTTCTGGGAACTGGGCATTCATCAGTGAACAAAACAAGTGTTTGCCCTGTGGATCTGGTCTAGCTGTATACATATATAAAATTAGTACACATAAGAAAGTATGAAACAGGGAAGCATTTACTAAATTTCTATGTATTTATGCCTTTCTTCCTATTCCTGCCTTTATCATTTCGGGTCCAGTTAGAAACATAGAAACTATGCTCATTATTTTAACAGAGAAGATTTAACATAGAGAATTAAGTAAAGAAGTATTGGAGGACTAGAAGGGCAAAAAACTCCACAAAAACTACCACTAACTAAAACAGAGATTATAACTTTCAGGAAGCAGTGTCCCCCATTACCCCCCACCCTCGAGATAAAAGGAAGTGGTTGAAAATCTCCAAGAACTTAGAAACTTGAAGGAGAGGTCTTGCAGAGCTGGGACCCAGAGTTTTAGGAAAGGCTGCTGCTTGACTGGTTTCATTGACACTGAGGCTGGTCTGGGACTGCTGGTAGCACCTGTAAACTGGAACCAGCTAGTCTTGGAACCATCTCCTTTAACCAGGGTAAGGAGCTATGCGGCCAGAGGCTATGATGACAGAACAGTAGAAAGGAGCAGATGCGGCCGGGCGCGGTGGCTCAAGCCTGTAATCCCAGCACTTTGGGAGGCCGAGGCGGGTGGATCACGAGGTCAAGAGATCGAGACCATCCTGGTCAACATGGTGAAACCCTGTCTCTACTAAAAATACAAAAAATTAGCTGGGCATGGTGGTGCGTGCCTGTAATCCCAGCTACTCAGGAGGCTGAGGCAGGAGAATTGCCTGAACCCAGGAGGCGGAGGTTGTGGTGAGTCGAGATGGTGCCATTGCACTCCAGCCTTGGTAACATGAGTGAAACCCTGTCTCAAAAAAAAAAAAAAAAAAAAAAAAAAAGAAAGGAGCAGATGCCATCTCTATCTACCAGCCCTTTAGTCTCCTTATAGTGTGCCCCATGTTGGCAGACCCTAATGGGAAGCCAGCTGGCAAAAGAGAAAGTAATTTGCAGGATTATCAGCCCCACAGAGCAATGAGCACCTAGAAAGGAGATTTTGGAGCTGAGACAAAATAGCTTCATATCTGGCACATCACTGATATGGTCCAAGTCTGGGTCCTCTTTATCTTTCTTTTGATTTACTGCATTGAATCCCAAAGATGCTATTCAGATCCATTGAGAAGATAATTGTGAAATATCCAGATAAACAAAAGCATTTTCACATGCACGGGCAAGAGCTTCAATTTGCTTCTGTTTGGTGTATGTTTAGTTGTGTACTTTGTCCTATTTTGTAGTCTGTGGCATTTCCCCCAGGAGTAACTAATTCCATGGGATTTAAAGTAGATGTCAAGTAAAAATTGGTTGGGGGATAATTCTGTAAATATAGTTAAGAAGATTTTTTTTTAAAATGGTTGAGCACCTCAGAACCTTAAATCAAGCATATATTGAGAACCTCTAAGTGAAGAAAATAAAACTATATATTTCCCAGATATTTAACCATGAAATCCCCCCATCTTCAATTTCAAGCTCTTGTTTTCTGGTTATATATTCTCTCGACTTTGAACCCATCTGTACTAGTCCTGTTTTTAAAACAAATAAAAACATTTCCAACTTCTAGCTAAACATTTTTTTGTACGAATAATATCCTCTCACATCTTTCTGATGTATTTTACTTTTAAAAAACAGTTTTTTGCTGTGTCCTCCTCAACATTTTCTCCTCCAGCGTTGGTTCTTCCGTTTGTTTCTTGTTCAAGATGTTGGTCTGTGTTTCATCATTCTTGCTCTTGTGCCTTAGAGCATCCTGCCATCAATGACTGCCAGTAACTGATCTCTTCCTATTAGTAGTCCCCTAAGGCACTGTTTCATCTCTTGGGACCGTGTACCCTACAGTTGCTGTTTTTGTCTAGCATACCCCTTGCTGCTTGATGCTTGATCATCTTGATGGTTGCCTGAGCCCCCACACTGCTTCCTGGGTGCTCAGCTTTCAGGTTTAAAATGTAACCCTAGCTATTCCTACTTTGTGTACAACCCTGTCCTATGTTCTTTTGACTGTGGGATCTTACTTCAATCTAGTTCTTATCTGCCTACCATTCTGGTCTACCAGAAGCACTCCATTAATTTTTTTCCCCCAGTGTTGCTATGAATATTTGGTTTAGACAGCTTGGTCCAATCTTACATTCTTCCTTTCTGTGCTCCGCTGTGCTCAGCACTAGATCTTACCCTGTTGAGTAGGTGATACTTGGTGTTCAGCAGATTGCTTTTGAAAGGGGACTAATTCCCAAGGCCTCAGGTCATTTTCCCAGATATCAGTATACTTCCTTGGGGTGTTTCTTCTGCCCTGAGAAGGTGAGTAGCTTTCATGTCTAGTGTTTCAGAGGCAGCAGGAGCTTCAGAGATCAATTTTAATTTTGAGCTGACTGTCTTCTTTTAAAGGCAAAGGTGCTAAAGAGAAGAGATTAAGAGAGAGTTGTTTGAAATCTTTCTCCTGTGTTGGGTAGCCAGTTAGATGCTGGCTGGATCCAGCCGGTGGAAGGTCATGGAACCAAATCCCCACTGTGATGCATTTCTTGCCTCCCTGGTGTTGCTTCTTGATCCTGGACAAAATGGAAAAGAGATTTCACAGAAATCTTTCATTTTACTTTCCCAGCAAACTTGTAAGGTCATGGTGGTTGATATTCTCAGTTAGCATAAATAAACAAAGTTAAATGTCACCTACAAATAAATGGCAGGGTGAATGTAACCTGCTGAGTCTTTGGCGTCACTCACTTAAGCTTATTTCTCAATTATCAACTCCCAGAACTGTCATCTTGACATTACAGCATATTTTGATCCTTTCTGCCTCTTTCTCTCTTCACTTCTAGTTTGGCCCAGTTGTTAGCTTGTAGCAGTATCATATAGCATTTCACTATCAGTTCCTGAAAGAAGTCATTAGGATAGAGCTTTCTTGATATTTCTTAGGTTCTTTGACTCCTCCGATTTTAAGAGGGTATAGTATGTTTAGGATATTGTTTCCTTTGCTCCTTAGATATTGTGTCAGATTATATATTTTTCAAGGGTCTTTTTGTCTGTGTGTGATTTTCTGAGTTCTCTGTCATCACAGTGGACTTTTCAAATGAATGACAGTATGTATTTCACACATTTCCTGGACAGCGTAGCAGGCTCATTTGACTATCATGCATTCTGCACTTGGGTGCAGAATTTGTTTTTAGGGGATTGTTTTGAAGTTTCCTTTTCGTGATGTCTAGTTTTCTGAATGCTTACCTTGAATTTAACTTCTATAGATTATTCTTAAAGGTAATATTTGGGTGATTTACCTTCTTCCCCTCCCTGGCTAAAGAAACTGAAATTACTGTAAGAGAAGAGATGAGTAACATAGATGGAAAAATTTGGCATGTGTTTTTTGTATTCATAACTAGGGTATTTTATGTGGAATATTGGGGAGGGCAGTGGAATTTAATCATCAAAATTATGATTTCTCCTATAAATGGAGATTTTGACAATGACATTGAGAAAGAAAGGGTGCTCTCTACAAGGTTGTATTTTTCTTTAAAATCATCTAACATCTAGTTTTTCATGGCAGCAGTATTTTATTTATCAACAAGAGTGAAATGTCTTTCTAAACACAAATAGTGGACTTTAGACCTCACAGACATCAATTATCATTCTGCACAGAGAACATTCCAAATGTCAGAGAGATGATCTCGGGAATTTCCCCAGCAAAGGTCACTCATTTCCTACTCTACAAGTCATTTCTTTGGCATGCCAGTGTGACAAGTGAACTTGTGAGATTGAGTTAGCCAGGTCACTCAAAACTGCCGCTATAAAGAAGTGATGAGAAGTCTATTGCTATCAGGTAAATCCCATTAAACTCAAATGTATCCTAAACTATTAAGCACTATTAGATCGTTAGAAGGAGCAGGACTGGGTTGATTGAAATAAAGTCTGTCCCTTGCAAGCTTTCATGTGGATTTATTGGAAAGGACTTTGGGGAGTAATTTAAGGAGGGCTAACAAATTGGTAACTGCTGGGTGTGGAGGACAGTAGCAGGGCCCTGTGAGGAGGCAAGTCTGATGCACTGAAATGACATGCTTGACCCATGGTAATGGTGATGGTGAATGTGCATGTAGGCTCTTTAGGGTTTACGAAGCACCTTCACGTACATTATCCCAGCCACCCTGGAAGCTTGTGTTTTGCTGATAGCTTGCTTTACCTGCTCAGTGTGCAAGCTCATTTGAGGTGCAGATCTTGAAAAACCCTGCTGTTGTTCCTCTCACACTTGTGATGTGTTTGGGCAACATGATTGAATAAAAATATTTCGTACTTTCCCTTCTCTGAGTATTGTAAAGGATCTGCTCTGATGGCATGTCTAAGCGTGTGAAATGGTTGGGTGGGTTTTAACAAATAATTAATGGCCCCAGAACAATATTTTTGCCTTTTTGAAAATTTAAGGAATGATCCCATGGCCTAGTATTGTACTCTTTTGAATTTGTTTTCAAATGAACACTTCACATGAAGATGATTCTTAGAACACAAACCCCTTTTGCCACCACAGAGACTCACCTGAGTGGGTGGAGGGAATGACATATACACATATACATGCATGTAAATATATATATATTTAAATGAGATGTAGCAGTAACCTAATTTTTGGGAAATAACTTCTAGAGTTATTTATGCCGGAAGTGAGCACTCAATATTTATGAACATGAACCTGACGTAAGACCAAGCTACTTGGCACAAATATCCTCCCTTTATTCCATGAGCTAATCTATTCTACTGAGATGTCTTGTCAGGCTGCAAAGGCAGTGCCTAAGCACAGGGATGGGCGCTTAATGCTGGCCTCTTGAGGGACTGTCAGTTACTCTTGTAACTTCAGGCCTCAGTTACTCGTGTGTCAC
Source organism: Cebus imitator (assembly GCF_001604975.1). Lineage (NCBI taxonomy): Eukaryota > Metazoa > Chordata > Mammalia > Primates > Cebidae > Cebus > Cebus imitator. Next base: position 1,318,406 of record NW_016107462.1, on the reverse strand, counting down.
ATGGACTTTTGGCTTGTCATAATCTCAGGTTTCCTTCAGATCTTATTAATCTTTTCAAAGTAATTAGAAAATAATTTTATTAAATGTAATTAGAAACTTTTTCCTTTTTCTAGCTGTCTTCTTTCATTTGTTAATCCATCTTTGGGGAATTAAATGTAGTTATTAAATTAACTCCATTAAATAGTTAAATTTTTATTCAGGAAAAAACAGTGTAGAGATTAATATCACAGTCATTTGTGGGTCCAGGATGAAGAAGTTCCAAATACTATTTTCTCAGATTTGCCCAAATCATTTTAAAAGATGTAAAGTGTAAGCGATGAAATTGAAGTCTGTTGTTATCTCATCTGAAAATTCATAATCTCTTTTCACCCTTTAATGTAGTCAGTGTCCCAAACTTGGCATGTCACCTTCCAAATGGTTTTGATATGTCCATATATGTATCTTCCTAAGATTGTTTACTATTATTATTTTCTATTTAAGTGTGCATAAATACTCTTATGTGTTCCTCTTGTTCTACCACTTGCTAGTTTTTCCCCTCTCTATATTTTGCTTTGTAAATATATTTGCATTGATATATTTCAAGAGCTGGTTAATTCCTTTGAACTATTCTGTGATATTCCATTGGATAGGCCGCATCTTATTAATCCTTAGCTTTAATGTCTTCTGTTTTTGTTATTTCTATGTAGAATCTCTTTAATCAGGGGAGGTCTTGTGTTCTCTCCTAGGAGAGAATCTCAGATGGGCCGCGGTAGCAGATAGAGCTCCTGCTGCCTGTTGCCTGCTGAGGTTGATATTAAATAATGGAAGAAAGTTATAAGATCAAAGGCCCAGCAGCTCTGATGTGGTGGAATGATGTACAGAAATGTCAATAATTAAATGTAATACAAAGGCCATGTCTTAGTTCATTTTCTATTGCTTATAAGAGACAACCTGAAACTAGGTCATTTATAAATAAAAGGAATTTATTTTTTACAGTTATGGAGTCTAAGGAGTCCAAGGTCAAGGGGCTGTATCACCTGAGGGCCTTCTTGCTGGTGAGGACTCTTCTGCATAGTCCCTAGGGGATGCATGGTGAAGGGCTGAGAGTACTAGCTCTGATCCCTCTTCTTCTTCTTAGAAAGCCACCAGTTTCACTCCTCTGAAAACCCTTTAACTCATTAATCCATTAATCCTTCAATGGATTGGTCCATTCATGAGGGCAGAGCTCCCATGACCCAGTAACCTCTTATAGATCCCACCTCTCACTACTGCCACATTGGAGATTAAGTGCCAATATGAGTTTTGGAGGGGAGAAACATTTAAACCATAGCAGGCCAGTTTGGGCACAAGCTTTGAGATTAAGATTGTTTTTGAAGAAATGTCTTTTTTAGGAGTAGCAAGTACATCCGATTTACTACATGCCTATCAACCAACATTGTAAAGTGTGTGTGTGTCTAATACTGGATTTCTTTTTTTTCCTTAAACCCACATCTAATCTACATGTAAGATTTACCTCATCCTCAAACTTTATCCAGAATCCCCTCTTTTCTTTCTGTCCCCACCTCTGCTGCCCTTCTCTATACTCAAGTTGAGGGATCATCATACTGGCCTGCTAGCCAAATAAAGCTTTATTGGAACACAGCCTTATCCATTAATTTATATATGATCTATGGCTAGTTTGCACTACAAAGGCAGAGTTGAATAGTTGCAACAGACTCTAACTGGCCTCAAAGCCTAAAATATTTACTATCTGGCTCTTTATACAAAAATTTTGCTAACCTTAATCTGGTTTAATGCAGCTCTCTCCCAATTGGTTTTATTCTCTAAACAGAAAAAAGTGACTTTTCTAATATCTGAATTTGATCTTCTCACTCCCTGTTGAAAACTGAGTGAATGAAGCCTAAACTCTGGATTTACCTTACCGGTACCTGCATTATCTAGTCCATGCTGGCATTTTCATGTTCCTCTGTCACAACACTTCCGCGTTCTTGCCATACCAACCCCTTTCCTGCCCCAGAGCCATGGAACATGCTGGCCTCTCAGCCTGCTGTGTTTCGCCTCGGTTCCTTCACAGGTATACCTCTTTTCTGTTTCCACGTTCCTGCACAGATGTCATTTTTTCAAAGGTGACCACTCACTCTAAAATTGGCCTGCACAGCTCATCATGTGTCTTTCTTTCTTTTTTTTCCCTGCTGAGACGGAGTCTCCTTCTGTTTCCCACGCTGGAGCGCAGTAGTGCAATGTTGTCTCATGGCAACCTCCACCTCTTGGGTTCAAGTGATTCTCCTGCCTCAGCCTCCCGAGTAGCTGGGAGTAAAGGCACCTGCCACCAAACCCAGCTAATGTTTGTATTTTTAGTAGAGACAGGGTTTCACCATGTTGTCCAGATGGTCTCAAACTCCTGACCTAAGGTCATCCACCTGCCTTGGCCTCCCAAAGTGCTGGGATTACAGGCATGAGCCACTGCGCCCAGCCTCATCATGTGTCTTTCATTTCCCTCATAGCACTTCTTACTCTGTAATTACACTCTTCATTTACGTGTTCATGTCTTTCTTCCCTGCCTCTCTGCCTAGGGCAAAAGCTTGGCGACCACAAAGATGTTGCCTGTGCTGATTACTGCTAGATCTTGGATGTCAAACACAGTGACCACATTATGGATGCAGCAGAAAATTGTTAAATGAATGAACGAAGTGTGGGTTCTGCCAGTTTCCTTGGTAGGAGTTAAAAGCCAGTATATATTTATATCACCTTAATTTGTTTTCTTTATCGATAAATAAATCTTGCCCACTTCTGTTCGCAATGTAAAATTCAGATGATTTTCTTCTGCAACATGATTGAGCTGGCATACTCTCCAGGAGGGTACAGACAGGCATTCTGAAAGGATGCTGGGTATTTTTAGAGCCCTTTATACGTTTGTTTCTGCTGTTGTGCTAATATGCTAATGTTTATCTAGGTTGTATTTTTTCTATCTCTTTATTTCTTGCTGCTTGCTGAGCAGCAGTATAGTTATTCAGCAAACCCTCCTTTGGGCATTTGTCCTTACTGCAAAGTGTTGTACACTTCTTTGCTCCTTAAAATATATACTGCTTTTCTGCTGAACCTAAGATAAAAAGAACAAGGCAGTAGTATCTTTGTGAATCTTAATTCTTTTGAGGTAGTGAAAGCTATCCAGCAACCTCTGCTTCCCATTTTCCCACTGAACCTCATATTCGGTACAGCCTTGTACCTTCCTGCAGTGAAATCTATAAACCAGAGCCTCCTGCTTCTTCTCCTACCCCAGTTGACTTCAAGGCTCAGGGCCCATGTTTGTGCACTGGGAGTCAATACACCAGCATTGCCTCATTAAAGGGCACAGGTTCCTCAGTCAGACATACCTGTATTTGAAATTTGTCTTTGGCTGTAACCAGCTGTGTTACTCTGAGCAGGCACTTAGCTACTCTGAGCCTTCATTTGCTCATCCGCAAAATGGGCTTCTGCTGGTATATTTCTTTGGAGAATTTCACGAGGGAGTGCCTGCCAAGTGGAATAACTCAGTTTCTGGAACTTTATGGGACTCAGAAATGTCTACTAGTATTTGATTTGGTTTAACAACATAAGACTTTGCCAATGCACCCTAAGAAGAATGAATTCTAAAATAGCAACCTGCTATGATCCAGTTTCTGGATAATCTGAAAGCTCAACTGTCTATTTTTTTAATAGAAGTATAGATGATTTTATTATTATTATTTTAAACTGATGCTGCTTGCCTTACTGCTGAGGGCATTAGATAAGAGATGTGGTGCTATCAGAGATGCATTGTCAATGGAACAAAAATGGCTTCAGGCGCTGGTCTGATCCTAGTCTGATGTCCTATGAAGAATAACTTAGGTGTTGTTTCTCTTGATGTGGGAACTTTAAAGTACTTTTCTTTTCTAGCTATCTACTCTAATTAGGTTTATATCCCATCAACACTGGCTTTTCAGGTACCCTATCATCATTATTATCATTTACAGTTTGTGGGCAGCTTTATTTTTCATGCTTTAAAACAGAAAACAGTAATTTTAGGTCAGGAATGGCTGTATAGTTTTTCTCTGTGGTGGTTCCAAGTACTTTTTAGTTGACACAGGATTTACAGACTGACTAAAAAGAGAAAAAGTCAGAAGTAATAATAGAAAGCTCATGGGTTTTTTTAGGTGGGAGACCTAGGTTCAAATCTTGGCTCTCTCTTAATCAGCTGAGTGGCCTTAGACAAGCTACTTAACTAACCTCTGTCACCTTCAGACTTCTTCTGTAAGATGGGGATAACCTAGTTCAGATGAGATAAAAAGTAATTTCACTTATACTAAGTAGCACATTTTCAGATGCTTACTGAATGTGAGATTTTTCTAGTTTGTCCTATTGCAAATTATTGTTCGGTCTCTTTCTGTGATTGTTGAGTGATTCAAGTATAGAAATTCCATGATTAGAGTTGAAAATTCCTTCCCAAATGTATTTAAAACAATGAGCAGGGCTCAGTGGGCACTATTAAAACAAAATCATTCATACGATCACCTGTTTTTATCTTTAATGATTGCCAGATATTTACTTGTTACACTTTTCCTGCTCTTTTATATTTCTGCACTAAATAATAATAGCTAACTCTTTTTGAGTACTTATGGGCACTGTTCCAGTTTATTTGCATATATTAACTCATTTAATCTTTACAACAGCCTTTGAAGATGGGTCTGTTAGTGTCCTCTATTTTATAAATGAGGAAATGAAACTCATTTTAGCTGCCATTTCTGCCATCCATAGGGGAGGTGAGATCTCTTTGTACCCCTTCTAGATTTTAAGAACTCAGCCACAGGGCGCCAGTTCACTGGTTAATTTCCTTACATTGTACAAAACAGGGAGAACCTACGTGAAGAGTGGTCAGTATTTCAGTGCTAAACAAAAGTGATGTTCTATTTTCAAATGTGACTCCAAGTGAAGACTGCGCTTTAGCCTGAATGTGGAAAAAAAAATAAGTGTCAGTACCCACAGTCCTACCCTTTTTTCTACATCTGGCATTATTATTTTTTTCCTTTCCATAGGCTTAGGCTTCTAATCACAATGGTTGCTTTTCGTATCTATTTCTGCAGCAGGTTTTCATGCTGAAAGAGAAGTTGACATACTGGTGTCAACATATTAAGGTCGGAACAGAACAGCATTATTGGTATTGTTATTTTTCCTCTTACAAACAGGATTCCACTTAATCTCTTTTATAGGATGGCACAGTTAAAGTGTCTTCTTCATCAGAGCCTGTTTTAAGAAAGCAGGCCTTTTATTTTATGATACTTATATTGAGAAACATTGAGTTATATCTGTCTTTTCATTTGCACCAACACGTTTATTTGAGGCCTCATATTTCCTAGGTAACGTGACTAAGGTAGATTTATTGGTGCTTATTTGCATACTGAACAACACTGGCAAAACTAAAATATAACAAACACATACTAACTTTTGACTTGCCACAGCCCACCAAGCATCTGCCTTCGTTGCCGTGCCTGTAATGAGAGGGAAATATATTTTCCTCTGGGTTTACAGCTAATTCCTTGTTTGTATTCCACTGTCGTCATTGCTGTTGAGAGCTCTAAATGAGGTTTAAGAGCCTCTTCATATCTAACAGCAGGACTTTATATTAGAGGTGGTAGTTCTTTATAACAGAAAATGCGGCTTTTGCTCACCCACCTCGAATTACATACTGCATTTAAAGAACCCTGCTACATTTAAGTAAGAGGCAAGCCCTTGGTTTTGCAGACAAGTTAATAGAGACTTAAGGCTACACCATTGTGTTAAAGCCTGGCTTTTATTTCTTTCTATCAATGTTGTTTTTAAGTAGATTGCTATTTATGGCATAAATAATAAATGAATTTATTTAAATTTTTTTTTTAATTATAGATTAGATTAAAATTTCTTGGTCTGCCCTCCCCAAATTTACTAGCAATAGCTTGGTGAACATTATCTGGACCTTTTCCCATACATTCACTTAGGCATGTATCTATCCTTAGAAGATACAGTTCATTGCATCATGTGTGAATATGTGTGTCTAAAGCATGTTCTTCTGCTCTATATATTGTTCTGCAACTTGCTGGTTTCTTTTAATTTTGCGCCATTTAGAATAATCAGTGTTATTGTGTTCAGACTTAATAGGCTAGATTAGTCAATGCTGTTGTCATGCATTATTCCTAAGATCTCAGTGGTTAACACGTCAAACGTTTGTTTCTCATTCAAACGTGTGTCAGGTGACATCCTCCATGTTGTAACTCTTGTAATCTAGCCTAGTCTCCCGTGACTCCACCATCTCCACATGTGGCTTGCAGGTCTTTGTAGCCAACAATTAGGGCTCTGGAGGGTTGCACATAGTCTTTTTAAAGTTTTGGCATACTAGCTACAAGAGAACTGAGAAAGGCAGGGGTACACATGGTTACTTGGTTATACTGGGTTGCCATAGATATTTTAAATCCTTCACACAGTCAGAATATATTATAGTTTGTTTTGCCAGTCTCCTATTTGATGGGCATTTGGATCATTTCCAGTCTTACCCTTTTGTTATGTACAAACAAAAGGTTTTGTTTGTACAGAGAAGATCCTTGCATGTATCTCTGGTACATGTTTTGCTAGGATAGATACCCAGGAAGTAGACTTTCCAGGTCAGAGGATGTGAGTGCTTTAGGTTTCATAAACACTGTCAATATGTTTTTGAAGTGTTTTGTGCTAGTGTTCTATTGTAAGGGTAATATCTAAGAAAGTACATTTCACCAGACCTTCAACAACAATAGTATCAAATCTCGTATATGTGTGTGTGTGTGTTCAGTGGCATCTTCCTATTTTCTTTCCTTTTGGCAAAATGGCTTCTTTTGTTTTGTTTGAATTTCTGTTTTCTTGATGACTAGTAAATCCTGGGCTTTTTCTAATGCTGCTTTATGCTGCCTTCCCAAGTGAGCAGCACTACTGTGCAAAGTCAGGCTGAAGAAGGAAGGATGGAGCAAGTGCAGAGCTAATGGGTAGATGATTTTCCCTTGCAGGGGTGCCCAGCTCAGGGACATTTCTTTTGATATAATCTATTGATTCCCCTACCTCCTCACCCCAGGTGTTATTTCAGTTGTTTCTACACCTGTTTTTAAGTTTGAAACCATGGGGTGAAGAATGGTTTCTTGGGCATGTCATTTTCTGTGTAGCTGTCTAGTTTTGTGCTTGGAGTTTTTATGTAAATTCTTGCCCACTTAGCCATTGTCTTGTTATCTCCTGGTTCTCTTTGTCCTCCTCCTCATTTTTCATTACTTTTCTTCTGCTTCTGTTCCCTTGTTCCCATAGGCCCTTAAATCTTCATATGCTGCTTTTCTTCTAAGTTATTTTTTTCCACTTCCTCTCCAGGCTTAGAAATGCTTGCTCTAACAAAGAAACGCAAGAAGGGAGGGAGTGATGGCAAGGATATTGTACAAGGCCAAGGTAACAAAACCTAGGTGCCCACCTGCCCCAGCTACTTTGAGAACATGATGCTATTCCTAAGATGGTCGCTTTGCCAGAATCCATATGAAAGAAAGAAAGAAGTTGGGAATTAGTGTAGCCTTCATCAGGACTCTGGCTTACTGTGTGATCCCTAAGCCGTTTCACCCACAGAGGACAGCAAAGCCTGGCGTCTCCCCCTGCTTTTCAGTCTCTGAACAGAGTCTCAAATTGAGGCAGAAGAGCCTCAAATTGAGGGGAATGGTCATGAGGACAGGTTGGCAAATGACAGGCAGAAACAATTGAAGACACTAGGGTAGATGATCTTTATACTCCATTCCATTCCATGCATTCTAGAATTCATGGATTCTCTGAGAGATTTTTCATGTCTCCTGCAGCAAAGATGTTATTCTATGGTTGTAACAGATAGGTTTTCCTAGGAGTTGAAATAAACTTCTACCATTCTAGCACATCTTAGGACATCACCAACTCACATCTCCACCTCCTTCCCTCCCTCCCTCCCTCCCTCCCTCCAAAGCATGGAGTAGTTACATTTTACCTTACATGTACTCTATCAGTATTTCATGAAAGTCCTATTCCCGGTAGACTTTTGAGGAAAGGGACACTATTTTACTTATCTCTTATCTCAGTCTGTATCACCACAGAGCCTCTGGGACCAGAGTACAAACACTGGGAACCAACAGTGTTACTCAATTGATCAGAGAAGCTTTACTGTTCCACAGTAACCTGTGATCTTGGGCAAGTTCAGCCTGAGTTTCCTAATTTGTAACATGGCTTTATTGGTCAGTAAAGTCAATTGGGCAAAAAGGTTGTGCAATTGTAACAAATAATCTTCAGAATTTCAGTGTCCAAAATCCACAAAGGTGTATTTTTCACTACACATTTATGTTAAGTCACTTGGTATATGTCCATCCTTACTCTGGGCCCTGGCTGATAGATAAGCTTCCATCTTGAATGTTGCCATTCCCCATATCAAGAGAGGGTGAACTTGAAGGGGGTGGGAGGGATGGCAATTAATTGTTGGCCTAAATGTGTCACACAACATATGTACTCACAACTTACTGGCTGGAACCAGTTGATTGATATAATACTGTGATATAATTTAAAAAATACATATTTGGTCTCTACCCCTGTTTCCTGGCACATAGTTCCTAAGCCCGTTGGGATATCTGAAGTGATGAGTGTCTTTTGTACCTTAATGAGATAATTAGTAGTTGGAGTCCCCTAGGTAGCTTCAGGATTGTGACTGGTCACCGGAAAGCCCAAGGCATAATTAGAGGGTTGGGACTTTCGGCTCCATCCTCTCGGTCTCTGGGGAAGAGAGAGGGACTGAAAGTTGAGTTAATCGCCAATGGCTAATGAGGTAATCAATCATGCCTATGTAGTAAAACCATAAAACCTTAAGAGGACAAGGTTTGGAGAGCTTCCAGGTTGCCAAATATATGCTGGTATCTGGAAGGTGGTACACCCAGAGAGGGCATGGAAGCTCCATGGACACACTCTGTGTTATGTACACCTCTTCCATCTGGCTGTTCACCAGTGTCTTTTGTCATAGCTTTTATAAAGAACTGGTAAATGTCAGAAGTACGTTTGTGAGCTCTGTTAGCCATCCTATAAAATTAATTAAACATGAGGAGGGGATTTTTGGAACTCTCAATTGATAGCTGGTTGGTCAGAAGCATAGGTAAAATGATCTGGGGCTTGTGCCTGGCATCTGAAGTGGGTATAGTCCTGTGGGACTGATCCTCTAACCTGGGGGATCTGATGCTAACTTAGGTAGTAGATAGGGCATCACCTAACTTCAGCTATTGTAAGGAAGTACCTAGAAGAAGACTGGGAATATTTCTTGATTTGCACTAATGACAGCTACAGAGAGAGATAAGAATACTTGACATTTCCTGAATGTTTTAACCATGAAACATGAATATTTAATACAATGCCCAGCTCATAAGTGCTCAATTAATAGTAGATAGAACTATTATTGTTATTATTTCACAGTTTATGTTACATTTCCAGCATATTTTCTACCATCCATTCACATAGCAAATTTGTCCTTACCCTTTTAAACAACTGAAAATGCAGAAGTAAACATAAATTATTCTTCTCTAGATTTATCACATTTTTTTTTTTTTTGAGACTAGGCTTCATTCTGTCACCCAGGCTGGAGTAGAGTGGCACAATCATAGCTCTCTGCAGCCTTTGCCTTCTAGACTCAAGTTATCCTCCAGCCTCAGCCATCCAGTTAGCTGGGACTATGGGCATGCACCACCACACCCAACTGATGTTTTTACTTTCTGTAGAGGCAGGGCCTCACTATGTTGCCCAGGCTAGTCTTGAACTACTGGGATCAAACAAACTTCCTGCCTCAGCCTCCCAAGATGTTGGGATTACAGGTGTGAGCCACTGTGCCTGCTCACGCCCAGCTACAAATTCTAAACGAGTAGAGTTGTCTTGAAGTTTTAGAGCCAGTCAGGGACCCTAGTCTTTCAAGTTTTGGATTAACAAAAATAGGTGATTATTCTGTAAAAGAATTCCTCTGTGGAATGATAGCCTGGTGTCAGCAGTGGTTTGGGAACTATGCTCACTGTCCTAGTTTTCAATTTAAGAGCAATAGACTTTAAGCTGGCTTTCATTTGAGTCATTGTAGAAACAGTCAATATATATTATATGTCTATGAAGCTGGCCTCTGGATCAATTGCAATTAGTTTTCAGCAGATTGCATTAACATATCTGAAATTAATACGGCGAGTGTTCTGATGAAAAGGAATTGACCACAACCACATTGTGGCTGTTTTTAGTCTCCTTCAAATGTTCTCTTCAAACTGTATTTTTTCTTCTTTGGTTAATGGCTTTAAATTGGTACGTCTACATAGACATAATCTATTGATTGTTCCATTTGCCTTTTAAAAGTGTCCTAGATAATAGCACATAGCTAACGTTTAATGTTTTCTTTCACTAAGGGGCTTTTTTGCTAAATGCCTTAAACTTGTGTTTTCCTTTATATGTTACATGACACACTATTAAGCCTATAAAGCCTATAAGTGTGTTCATTTATAGAATTTTGTCTCTTTCAAATCACTGATGTTTCATCAAGACTTAAAAAGTAAGATTAATAAATTATGTGTTTTAAAAAATACTATACAGTAAATGATGTGAGCATTGCTTGTCTGGCAATTTATTTTTTACCCCAGTTTTATTTATTTCTAAAGAAGTATAGGCAACTTCAATATTAAAAACAAAACCAAACAAAACCATCATTACCAGCAGCTACAAGGACAGAACAGAGAGCTATCTTTAGGCTTGATCATGTTGAAATTTAATTTTTTTACCAGTGTGTATATTATGTTTATTTCAGGTCTTAAGGACTAACATGTACTTTTTTATTTTTAGAGGTGGCCAGTTTCTGGGAATGAAAAATTGTCTGTATCAGGAGACAAAAGGCAGGGTTGATTCATTTGGCCATCTAAGTGGTATTTTTTGGGTGTCTTTCATATGTCAAGCTCTGTCATGTTCTTCATAGAGATACAGAGAAGTTTAAGGTGCACTTTTTACCCTTCAGTGGAACACAGTCTAGTTGTGTGGGAGTCTAGAGCTTTAAATCACCCTATTTCAAAAGAGCTCCATGAGTACATCGTAGCTTGAGGATACCAGAAGAAAATGACATTTTAAAGACACAGTAGATGTCCTGAAAGGTAATGGCTCCATGTGATGAAGCCCTATGGACCTCACTTTTATGGTCTGTGTGACCCTGCCTCGGACATCCACCAAAGCCATGGACAGAAGCCAATAGGGATCGTATCAGATGATGTCCATGTACTACCAGTCTTGTGATCCAGTTGTGTGATTGATTTTTTGTTTTGTGCATTGATGGTATTGTCATCCTACCTCTTGCAAGTGGTTTCCTTTGCATATGACTCATGGATGGAAAGGAGCTTATGTTAAGTATATTCATTTTTCCTGTTTATTTTTTTCCCCCTTGGGGCTTATGGATTTGTTAGGGAATGCTGTTGATATTATTGGATAAAATGTAAAGAAAGAATTTATTTGTTCATGTTATTGTGCCCTTTGACTATGTTCTTTTAACACAGATAAAAACATATGGCGCATATTGAAAAACCCCTCCTACTTGAAACTTAAGCAAAATTCCTTGAGTACACAAGTTGCAGTTTAGGAGCCAGTTTAATTAATAATGAATCTTTCGGGTTATTGCACTCAACCTCAGTGCATGAAAGACATAATCTCGTTGAACACATAATGGCACTACCTAGATGCTGTTAAAAACTATGGTAAAGAAATGAATTAGTCTGTGGCCCAGTGAGTTCAGAGTGTTTAAACAAATTTCCCAAAAAACCTTACAATGATTAACAATGTGTATACAGTATTAAAATAATGCCATGCTCTTCATTTATTTGGGGTGAGAGGTGGGGAGCCATACCTATATAATAGAGTTCTTAACAGTTTTTAAAATAACTTATTTTGAAATACTTATAGACTCACAGGAAGTTGCAAAAATAGTGTAACAGCCCCATGTACCGTTCATCCAGCTTCCCCTAATGCTGACACCTCGTGTAGTTATGGTACAATATCAAAACCAGGAAATTGATATTTGTGTATTGCTGTTAATTAGACCACAGACCTCACTCAGTTTTCAGCATTTTTAAAAAACTTGCAATCATTTGTGCATAGTTGTTCTTAATAAGTTTTTGTTAGAAAATAATTAAGCATGAATTTATGTGGATTTTGTTTTTCTTTTGCTTCTCTCAACTCTGGGTTCCTGATTGCCAGTCGACAGTACCTCTAAGACTGGCCATGTAGGTTGACTTTTATTTTTCTTGCTATTAATGAGTGTTCTTACCTCTCTCCTTCAATTTCTGTAGGCAGTTCAATTAACTTCCAGAAGATGGCTGAACCTGCAGGAATACCAGAGCAAGAAACTGATGTCTGACAATGGAGTGAGAGTTCAAAGATTCTTTGTGGCAGACACTGCAAATGAAGCTCTTGAGGCTGCTAAGAGACTAAGTAAGCTGATTCATAATGGGTGAAATACACTTGCCCAAATCAGTAAATTCACAGATAGTGGTTTCTCACTAGTTAATTTTTTTTGTTGTTGTGGGTTAAACTGAGAGGGACAGATACAGGGGAGAGCTTAGAATTGCAAAAATCCGGATTGCCTTGTGTACATGTGTGCAAGTGTGCAGGAATCACATGGTGGCTGCAAGATGAGGGGAGGGGTCTTCTGTCAGAGCTTTGTCCCTGTGAGTCTTCAATCCTGCTGACCCATGAGGAGAGGTGGAATCACAGGACAGCCTTCAGTGTGATGGCCTGTGTGTAGGAGAATAGAACCGTCCTTCCCTGACACACCTAGCGGTTTCCTCTAGACTGGACCCTGCCTGACCCATGCTGCATGAGATTCACAGGCACCTCTTTGTCCTCACTTCCGCCAGGATCGCTCATCGGAGGCACTTGGCCTAAGTGTCAAAAACCTTAGAACAGGCTCTATGGGATGGCTTGTGCCTATAATTTCAGTACTTTGAGAGGCTGAGGAGGGAGGATCACTTGAGGCCAGGAATTTGGTACCAGCTTGGGCAACATAGCAGGACCCGTTTCTACAAAAACTAAAAAAATTAGTTCTAGAAGGGTGGTATGTGCCTGTAGTCCTGGCTACTCTGGAGGCTTAGGCAGGAGGATCCCTTGAGCCCAGGAGTTCGAGATTGCAGTGGGTTATGATCACACTAATACACTCTAGCGTGGGCAACAGAGTGAGACCCTATCTTTCTAAACAACAACAACAACAACAAAAGCTTAGAACAGCAAACAATTTCCTTTTCTTTTTAGTATCCCCCAGGGAGGGTGTATTCTTAGAAATTCTTACAGTATGAGCATGAGGGTGTTTTCATCCCAGCTCTTTTTGAAGAATTGTGCAACAGTGGAGCATGGTTCAGTAACGTGTGGAGGGAATGGATGGAAGCCTTCAACAATATTTGATGACATAAAAAGGAAATGGTGATCAATGTTAACTAACAAAGGAGATGATAACAGCAATTTAAAAAGGCAAAAAATGTCAGTTTAGGAAACTATTCTTTTATATGAGATAGTAACACATGAGATGTTGCTCCATGGTAATTTTTCAGAGATTCCAGTCGCTGTTTCACCCAGTTCTCTCAGCTGTGGGTTAGTGGCTGGAAGATACATAGCTGAAGGGCTTCTGAAGCCATTGCAGGGTGAGTCAGTTGTTGTTGGCACCCTTCTTTAAGTCTCTTAGAACATGGGGAGAGCACTCTCTGAGTGACTGGAGGAGACCAAAGGCAAGAGCATGACGTTAAAGTCAAGCTGACTTTGCTTCAGTGTTTTGCCCTCCCTTTTACCAGTGTAGTAATTTTGCGGGTGTACCTTCTTCATCCTTGGCTTAGTTTCTTTGGCTGTAGGTCAGAGCTAATAGTACTTATTTCCTAATGCTATTGCGAGTCTTTAAGAGTGTGTTAGTCTGTTCTCCTGCTGCTAATAAAGGCATACCTGAGACTGGGTAATTTATAAAGGAAAGAGGTTTAGTGGACTCACAGTTCCACATGGCTGGGGAGACCTCACAATCATAGTGGAAGACAAAAAAAAGAGCAAAAGGATGTCTTATATGGTGGTAGGCAAGAGAACTTGTGCAGCGGAACTCCCGTTTATAAAACCATTAGATCTCATGAGACTTACTCACTACTGTTAGAACAGTATGGGGAAATCTGCCCCCATGATTCATTTATCTCCACCTGGCCCACCCTTGACATGTAGGGAATATTATAATTTAAGGTGAGATTTGGGTGGGGACACACCCAAAGCATATGAAAGGGAGATTGTTGTGTGGTAGAACATCTGCCCAATTTTTCTATTTACAGATTTAGATATTAGGGATGAGGTCCTGCTGTCTGGCTTTCAGTGAGTATCCCTGCTGGTGGCATACAGACTGTCTAGTTATCAGTCAGGATTGCCTCTGTCTAGTAGGAGTATAATGTGAGGCACATAAGTATTTTAAAGTTTTCTAACAGTCACATTAAAAAAATGAAAAAAAAGTGGGCGAAATTAATGTTACTCATATATTCTGCCTACTCCAATATATCTAAAACATCATTTCAACTTGTAATTAATATAAAAAGTTATCATTGGGATATTTTGTGTTCATTTTTTTGTGCCGATCTTCAGAAACCTGGTTGGAATCCTACACTTCCAGCACATCTCATTTCAGACTAGTCACATTTTAGGTGCTCAAGAGACTCATGTGGCTAGTCGCTAACATCTGGGACAGTGCAGATTTGGACACTACAAGGATTTGCATGTGCATTCTTCAGCCTTGGGAATGCAGTTGTTTCCCACTAAAAATAAAGAATAGTGCATCTGCTACTCAGTCTTGTCCAGGTCCCAAGCAAAGGTTGAGAGTGTAAGGTAGAGGCACTCTCCAAATTTCAATTTTCTAATTTTCTATGCTTTTTAAGAGTAAGTACTCAGGGACTTTGGCTAGTAATTGTTGTTCTTTGATCTCCTTTTTAAAGTTCTCCCAGATGCTAATACACTAGACCCTTTCTATGTTATGTTAGTTGAAATATATATGTATTCTTTTATGGAACAAATATTTATCGAGGGTCAACCATGTACTAGGCACTGTGGACATAGCTGTGGAAGACAGGTACACCCTTTTTCTTCATAGAATTTACATTCTAGAAAGAAAGTAATTTGTAACTTTCAGATGTTAAATGTAGAAATTTAGAGTGACTTATATTTTAAGAAATGAAAATTGGTTTCATTTTTAAAAACTATCAGGATTGGTTTCTACAGTGAAAAAAATCCCAGTAAAATTAGATCTAAACCTGGATGAGAGCTCCTCAGTGAACTGTGATAATAGACTCAGTAAAGGTTAGTACTGTATTCCAGGCTTTTCATAAGAAAGGATCATTTTTGTTTTATACTCTTGTGGTTTTGGGGATTGGGAAGAGAGAGCAAAGCATGAAGTTCAAGTTGGTCTTTGATCTTCATTTCCCCATTATTTTCTTAAATATAGTGAAGCACTAGCATTACAGGTAAAACTAAGCTTTTTTTTTTTTTTAAAGAGAATTCTGGAAGCCAGCTCATTACTCCCCTCACCCCTCTTAGGTATAACGCATAATATCTTTGAGATATTCCTGATGGAGATATGTACTTAGTGAATTAATTGAGTTCTTAGTTATGGGTTTGTTTTATGAATATTTGTTTAGCCATTTTATTGTGTTTGGTGATTGTATACTATGCTTTTTATTTTTATTTATATTTATTTTTTCCTTCTTTTTTGTTTGTTTTTGAGACGGAGTCTCTCTTGTTCAGGCTGGAGTGCAGTGGCACGATCTCAGCTCACTGCAATCTCCGCCTACCAGGTTCAAGCAATCCTCCTGCCTCAGCTCCACTAGTAGTTGGAATTACAAGCACGTGCCACCATGCCTGGCTAATTTTTGTATTTTTTTTTTTTTTTTCGTAGAGATGAGGTTTTGTCATGTTGGCCAGGCTGGTCTCCAACTCCTGACCTCAGGTGATCCACCCTCCTTGGCCTCACAAAGTGCTGGGATTACAGATGTGAGCCACTGTGCCCGGCCTTATTTTTTGCTTCTTTTAGACACAGGGTCTTACTCTGTTACCCGGGCTGAAGTGCAGTGGTATAATCTTAATTCACTGCAATCTCAAACTCCTAGACTCAAGTGACCTTCCCACCTCAGGCTCCAGAGTAGCTAGGACTACAAGCACACACCACCACATCTAGCTAATTTTTCTATCTTTATTCTTTGTAGAGATGGGGTCTCTCTGTGTTGTCCAGTTTGGCTTCAAGTAATCCTCCTGCCTCTGCCTCTCAAAGTGCTGAGATTATAGTTGAGAGCCATTGCATCTGGCTGTATCATGCTTTTAACAGAATTTCTGCTCTGTAGGAATGAGGAATGTTGCATTGACATGCTGGGTCTGGGACAGGGAAGGGAAAAAAGACAAGCAATTTTAAGTAAAAGAAAATAAATGAAAAAAGCTTTTTATGAAGCTAATTTTAATTCTTCAGGTATGCTTTCAAGAAATACAAACTGGATAAAGGGTTGAGAATGATAAAAGGATTGACAAAATCAAACTGGATAAAGGAATGGAGAACAATGCGTGGTTGTGTGTGTGTGTGTAGGAGTGTGTTCACACAGGCTTTCACCTGTGCATATCTTTGATGCTCCTTAAGGTGGTGTGGCCAACAGAGGGCCTCCCTGTGATCCTATCTAGAGCTAAAAAGGAATTTGGAAAATTCAAGCCCCTTATTTGGTGAATAAATGAATGATCCTTCCTGTACTCAGTGAGTAGTTTTGGTAGAAGGAAAGTCTCATCTGATTTCTGTTGTTGAATAGTTTTGATCTAAGGCGAGATTTATAGCATTAGAAGAGGATATGGTACCAGTTCTAGTTGGTTAAAAGTGAAATGAGTTAATCATAAATACAGAAATTGTGTGCACATCACTGAGATTGCCTGGAGAGAGCAAAGCAAGAAGAATCTGGGAAAACTTCAGAGTATTTGCATTCTTGTCACAAGACTGACAGAACCAACAGCACATTTGGAGTTTTAGCAAATAAATTTGAGGTTAAGATTAAAACTGGATTATGCACACATCTTCCGGATTGTCCTGAAAAAATAGGACCTTCACCTTATAATTATGATATTATGAGAGCAAATTGCGTAGAATGATAATGTGTCTAATGTGCAGGAAGTGCTATGTAAGATTTTGTTGCTACCATCATCATCATCATCATCGTCGTCATCAATGGCAGCAAATTCCAGGTGTTTCCCTACTGTTGTGATTCTAATTCACAGAGAGACCAGAGACATGATAATCACTATTATGTTCATCATATGTTAGGAGAGTTTATATTTTAATTAGAAAGATTTATAAATAACTGAAATGTATTTGCTTACCTTTCTACTTCGTTCCTATTTTGGCGTGTTTGGAAATGACATTATAAAATATTTTGAAAATAAATGTGATGTTTATCGTATTTGTGATTTCCAAGGTGACCTCTGTGCAGATTGTCTCACATATCTCTTTTTTTTTGTGCCTTAACCTGCATTCCTAGTTGGTTGTTGACCACCTGTTCATGGGTGTCTTTGGCACACCTGGCCCAAATGGAAATTGTCATCCCTGGGTTCCACCAAACCTCTTCCTCTTTTCGTCACTCTGCTTACCCAGCTAAAATAACTCTGCATCGTCTTAAATGCCTCTCATGTCTATTATATTCAGTTGGTTGCCAAATTCAGTCATTGCTTATGTCATTTTACAAGTAAGGAAACAGGCAAGATAAAGTTAAAAAACATGCCAGGACTGTAAAGCTAATTGACAAAGATGATGGGATTTTAATCCCGTCAGATTAGATTTAATCTCCCCTGGCATTTTCCTTTTTGCTAACTTGATGATGATATTCTTGGGAGATTTTTATATGTGGATCAGCATTTTAAAGATGGAAAATGCATATTAATAAAATTAGAAGATTGGATTAAAACGAGATGTGGCAGGTTCTGAGGAGCAATATATAGAAACTGTGTAATCTGCAGATATTTTCTTAATAATTCATTTGGTTTTATCTCTTTGGGCAAATAGAACCTTTTGCTGTGTAGTTATGGAAAGCTTGTTAATTTGAACATTTGTTTAAAATGGGTAATGCAAACATTTTGTTCTTGGAACACTTCATAATGATAAGATATTGAGTGAGGTCCTCATTTTCTTACATAGGGAATGGATTTATGTCTTAGAGTGCAAACTTCATTTGAATTAAGTTTTTAATATGTGGATAATAATCATTTCTGCAGCCATGTATCAGAGCCACCTTTTAAAAATCATGCTTTAAAGGAGGAGTTGTTTACCTCGCATACAATTTTCTTAGGAGACTTATTAAGTACATACTTTTCTTCTCTTGTGGATTAAATTAGTGAAGACAATCAACAGATCATTACAGAATACCTACTGTGTAAATGACTGATCTTCATGTTACCTTTTCACTTCCCTTTGAAAGTGAGTGAAGGATTATGTCTCTCATATAACTGAAAAATAAAAAAGTATTTGTATATAAACTTAGGTGAAACTTATCTAGGACCACTACCTTTCAGTTTTTAGAATCTCCACCATTTAGTAATTATTCCATGCATGTTGACATGAGACTCTTATCATTTGATTAAGCAGGAAAATTGCATTTCAAAAACTAACAGTTTTATTTTTTTGTCAGGAAAGAAAATTGAACCATGAATGGAGAAATTAATCTTCTCTGAGCTGATGACATGCATCCTAAAATGGAGATAAGGAGCTTTTATTGAACTTGGCTAGCTTTGGATTGCTTTCAGCTATAACATGTTTCCATTTGTCAATATGATAACTTACTCTTTTTGTTTTATATAATCATGTCCTAAAGCCTGGTGAATTACTTACACCATTAAGGAATTGTATTTTATGTAAAAAGAGAACTGCTGCATTGACTACTGATTGACATGTGCTATTAATCCCGTAGGCAATTAAATACGTTGCAAGCCTCCTTGATTGTTGTGGCTTTGCCATAGCACATATGGTTAGGATGTGGCAAAGAAGGTCTTAATATCCTTTTTGTTGAGATGATGGTCATTTTTGTCTTATAATGAGAGAAGGATAACACTGATTTTTGTGAAGTTTTCATTTTACCAACATATCAGCTGCCCATTATTTTGAATTTGGAGTCAATAATATAAAGATCCTCCTAGGGTAATGGCATTTGTGGTCCATCTCGATATTGAAGAGGTATCTGCTTTCTAGGAATAACACTTGTGTCCTTACCAAATAGATGGTTCCTGTGGTGTGATTTGCTTGAGTGCCTGCTGCTGTTGGCCTCTTTGTTTCCTTCCCATTTTTAAAGTCTGATTCTCCTGTCTTCCTGGTGATTATGTGAGCCTCCAGATATCTTTTTTGTAATTTAGTTCATGCTTATTTCAGCTAGAGTTAATTTCTGTTGCTTGCTAAGTACCCTGACTCATCCAGATAGAGTGCTTCTCATAGGTCCTAAGAGGCAGTAGGTGCTCACAAGTAAATATCGTTATTCAGGAAATGTTCACTTGCTCATGCTCAGTTGCAAATGCTCGTTAAAGGAGCACCTGAATTGAAATTAATGGCTTTCCCTAACTGTATTTATAAAGAGGATCCCATTCAACAAGCTGCAGCTTTTAATGACAGTTTCTACTGTATGTACTTTTGCAAAGATAACCCCCTTTTATAAAATGTTCTTTTTTCTTCTTCCTAAGTCTGCAAATATAAATGGTCTTCTCTGGTCATCTCCTTAGAATTTCTCTGTGCCGGAATATCTTTTCTCTAATTGTCTTGTGGTATTCACTGAGTAGAAGCAGCAGGAGACCTGCAGAGTGAAGGGCGAGGTCAGGGCGAGTTGTGGGCAGGCAGGCTTTATGGGAGCATACGTGTAGCTTCCTTTCAGTTTCCTTATAAACAAATGAGAACAGTACTTTGAAACTCAGTGCCTTAACTTCCATTTTAACAGTCTACTAAAGCAAGGATTAATTCTTCTTACATTTTAACCAGTAAAAATAATAGTGGTGGCATTTAAACTTTGGGCCTTTACCATGTGCTTGGTATTATGCTGAGCATTTCACAAATATTATCTCCTGGAATCTTCATTTAAACTAAAGAGAAAAACTTTCCTGTAAGGACTGGTACTGAATATCACCAGATCTCTGCATGCCCATGATTGTGTATCCACAGTAACTAACATAATTTTATTTTCTGTCATTTCTGTGTGCCATTAATGGGATTATATATTATCTTGTTTTAAAATTTTTATTTGTTTATTTATTTTAAATTGTTTTTTGAGACACAGTTCTGCTCTGTCACCGAGGCTAGAGTCGGGGGTGCGATGTTGGCTCATGTCAACCTCTGCCTTCCGGGTTCAGGTGATTCTCATGCTTCAGCCTCCTGTGTGTCTGGGATTACTGGTGTGCATTAATGCTCAGCTAATTTTTATGTTTTTAGCAAACATGGGGTTTTGCCATGTTGGCCAGTCTGGTCTTGAACTCCTGGCCTCGAACGATTCTCCTGCCTTGGCCTCCCAAATTGCTGGGATTATAGGCCTGGCCGACTTGTCTTTTTAAAGCTACCTCACTGAGAATGAGCAAAGAAGTTATGTTGGCATGTGGTATCATTTTCCAGGACTTTCCCGTGAAATGTTTTTCCCTTGGGGTCTTTGGCTCACCCAAGTGTAAAGTTTGGCAGTTCTGAATGTTCGGAGGATAACTTATGGGCTGTAAATGCAGGAAAACTTTACCTAGGGTAAATGACATAGGACCTTGATCCTGTGATCTCTCTGTCTGGGTGGACTGCCCTTATTAAAGAAATCTTAAACATAGACAAATCTCTTCTGATTAGCAAATGAATGTGCTCATTATTTTGATATTGGAAAATACAGAAAAGTACAAAGAAGTAAAAAATCTCTTCTAATCTCATTACTGAGAGGAAACTTGTGTTAATATTTTCTTCATTTTTCTTATGCATGCCTTCATTCAGCAATATTAATTTCTGTGTACATAGTTATATGACATAATTAAGAGAAAATGAGCTTATTTATAAATTTGGGAGGGTACTAAGTGTACAGGTTTTTTTTTTTTATAATTTTTGTTTTAAAATTCTGTGCTATAAAATGAACATTATCTAAATATTAAATACTTTTTTTTGAGAGTATTTTAAGGTTTTTATGATAATCTCTAGATCGACTGTGTTATTTTCTCTTGTGGTTATTTTTGGATTGTTTTTCTCTGTATTGGCACTGCTGTATTGGCAGTGCTAGCTTCTGAAGCACATAAACTGCCCCATTCTCAGTAGCCTGGTGCAAGAAGGAGTTATTTCTTATTCTCAGAAAAATGTAGCATGATGTTCTTGGCCTGCCACAGGAACCCAGCCTCCTTTTGTTGTTTCACTCTGCCGTTTTCCACACATGGCTCCCAAAGATGACCCGGAACGTATGTCCATTCCAGCCACTCAGAAGGCAAAAAAGCCATGGAGGACTGCATGTCGAAACTTGCATGGACTACATCACTTCAGCGAAAAGTGATCACATGATCTCAACCAACTTCAAGGGTGGCTGGGAAATGCAGTTTCAATACATGCTTAGGAAAAAGAAGAAATGGGTTTGGTGATCATGTAGCAGGCTCTTCCGAAAGTAGTGTTTAGAATCTTGAGAAAGTTTGTCTCTTTGCTTCAAGGCTTAGAAGAAACATGGGCTGTACAGTCAGAACAGAGCACTCATCCCAGCTCTACTTTGACTAATTACTTAAACCACAATTTACTTGACTATAAAATAGGGGCCAATAATACATACTTCAAGGAATGATCCAGATAGCAACAAAGATAAATAAAACACATGCTTCACACAAATGAGGCCCTCACCAAGCTTTCTTTTTTTCTTTCTTTTTCGGATTGAACTGAGCCAGTGTTTTGAGCAATCGTAAAGGAAATATAATAACAGCTATTAAAAACATCAACAGCAGATAAAAATAAAATTTTTCGAACTCTTGCAATAACACTCATGTGTGAAGCTATATTTTTTATACAACTTGTCAGATGACTTGATAATGAATATATAATGACTTACATACTGTTGGTTGATATTTTCTTGGTAGATGAAGATGTAAGTCAAAAGTTGCATAATTTTGAAAGAAAATGAGAATCATACTTTCTTTACATTGCAACAGAATAAATATTACATACGGAATTATTCTTTTAAGATGCTATGTTATTCCCCAAGGTGGTGTAACAGGCATTGGCAATGTTTAACAGATGTTCATACATAGTACTAAGGCTCCACTTGAGTTTTCTAGGTTACAGACAAAAAAGTCAGACAGTGAGTTGAGAAGGTTTGAAAGAGTTGTGTTACTTGATCTACCTTAGGATGAAAATTGGGTAAGTAAACAAGCTACCTTAGTCATGTAATTTTTTTGTTTCATTCAACATGGGACAAGCTAAGAAATTTGGGAGTCTGTTATTTCTCTCAAACTAAATGTGAGCCAAGTATTAGAATTTTTTTTTTTGTCTTCAGGCTTTTATTTGAGCAAATATACCAGTCCCTTCAGTGTGGGGAAGAGGAAACAGATGGGATGTGGATAACAGGGGAAACATAACAGTGCTAAAAGTATTTGATATGCAAAAATCAAACTGTTCCCAGAGTCTTCAAGGTACTAGATGTAGCATTGAAAAACAACTTTACATAAATATATATTTTCTTTGTAAATAACCTGTCCATTAACATCATAAACATGAGAACACCTGGATCCCTTTGAGATACTCTTGCTCAGAATTTCTTACTACTGTTCCTTGTTTAGTGGATTCAGTTTTAACTCACTGTGGCATACACAGTCAGTTGTGCATGATGCACTCACAGTTTGCCTTTCCCTCATTGTCCTCTCTCTGTGCCTGTTTCCCAGTGTGTGGCACATCTGTTTCCTTCCTGGCGTCATCCATATTCTTTCTTCAATAGTGCACCTTCTAACATGGTGAAGACGACTCTGGAGTTTGCTTGAATTCAAATCCTCCATTTGCTCCATGATAGCTGCACAACCCTAGGCAACTTACTTGGCTCCTAGAATCCTCAGTTTCTTCATGTGTAAAATGGGCTTAGTAATAATGCTTCCTAGGAGAGCCAAGAGAGTGACATGAGATCATGCCGTGTATAACGTTTAGCAGGATTGCATACTCTAAAGTTTCCAATAATGGGTAGTGAGGATCGTTATCATTGTCACGATCTCCCATTTGCTGTGGCTCAGCTTAACCAACACCTCTTCAGTGATGTCTTCGAGAAGACACTGTGGGAGTATTTAAGAAGGTGGGCTGTGGAAGAGACCAGCTCAGTTTGAAGCATAGTGCCACCCCTTTTTAGCTGTGTTGTAACTTCTCAAAGGCTCCATTTTCTCATCTGTGAAACAGGAGATGTCAGTAGTGTCTGCTCATTGGTTTGGTGGAAGCAGTGATCTAGGCCTTAACAGTGTCTGGCTCATAGGAAACATCAGTAGATGATGTGCTTTTTGCTGTTATGGTATATAGTGTGTTCCATATCACAGCATACACTGGGTGGTACAGGGGCTGTAATTTAACTGTTGCCTCTGTACCCAGAGAGAGGAAGCACATTCCTTATGATATAGTTGTGAGGTGACCTTTGACATGATACTATGAAATAAAGTGTAAGTATTTCCATAAATCTGGACAGGTTTCAAAATTCATCAAGCATTTAAGCTTACTGTTTCTGTCTCTAAGTCTAGGTGATCATCCCTATTTGTTTGCCTGGGACAGACTTGGATACATTTGTTTTTCTAGAACTATCATTAACTGCAAACCCCTTTTACTCTCAAAGTTGTCTCCCTGTAAACAATAAAGTTTGTGGTTACTCAGATAACATTAAGGATGACTCTTTGATAGCAGCTGTCTTTAACAGGAAGCCTGTTTTATAGGAAAGACAGTGAGAGCTTTAAACACTATTCTATCACTTTGCTCAGCTTTTAAATGAAGGATGAGCAAGAGAAGAAAGGGCCTTTGAGACAGTTCAGGATGACTGTTGAGAATGGGATACAGAAACAGATAGGGAGGATGAGGGTCGATTTGTTCCAGGACCAAAACTTTCCCGTTCGTTTTTGCATTCCTGGTACCTGAACTGTTAAGTATGAATTGCGTAAGTTGTTACTGAGTGGGAAAGTTAATAAGAGAACAAAGACGTCCAGGAACCCTCCATCTAGGCCAAAAGTTGCCAAGCAGGACTTCTAATGTACATACCCAGTGGCTTTTCTCTAGTGTCATTAGGTCATGTTTGTAAGCTTTGTTTAAGGGAGAAGGTAAAACTAAGGAAGCAGCAGCCCTGTGGGCAATGGTGGGAAGTTGGGAAATTATGAAGGAGCACATCAACTTGGTGGGTTGCTTGTTGCCAGCTTTGTATCCAGGGTTCTCTTCAGGCTGCTCCTCCTGTTGGATGCCACAAAAGAGCCTCAATTGAAAATTGGGGATGGTTAGGTCTGGAATTACCAGGCATGACTCTCCTTAGACAAAGACAGCTTCATTTTCTATGGGTTCACTCTGATCCTTGGCAGGTCATGTTAACAAAAGTCCCTGGTTCGTAGTGGCTGTTTGCTCTATTTACATTGATGAGCTCTACTTACAGTTATAGGATCTTTGGATATGTGCTCATTTCAGTTTAAAGGTTTCCCAAATATGCTTGTCTCAGTGCCATTTTTGTCACTGCCTCCCCTACTTCTGGAAAAAAAATCAATATACTTCAGTATTAGACAGTAGCTCTCCATCCTTGCCAGTGTTGTGTTTGTTAAAAGTTAGGGAACTATAAGGAAACCATGAGAGTGCTCAAAACCCCCTGTGACTTAGGTACCACTTTTCGATGGGACATTAATTCACTTAACAGTTATTGAGTACCTGAAATGATCAGGTACTGAGGTTGGTTGGGCCGGAGGATGCTACAAATGGTTGGTGCTTCCAAGACGTTCACTGCTTGGTAGAGAGATGTGTAAACCCATAGGGATACAAAGGTATTAAAGGTGTGCCCAGGTATCATGGGCACACTGGGAAAAGGGTTGCCTCTTCCGCTGTAGATGCTGG
Source organism: Cebus imitator (assembly GCF_001604975.1). Lineage (NCBI taxonomy): Eukaryota > Metazoa > Chordata > Mammalia > Primates > Cebidae > Cebus > Cebus imitator. The sequence continues at coordinate 1,293,325 of NW_016107462.1, read as the reverse complement.
GTGGTCAGGGAAGCCTTCTTGGAAAAGGTGAAAATTACTTTTCCTTTCTGACTCATTATTAAATCTAATACATTTCATGAACAGAGTTTTTTATGACCCAGAATAGAAACCTTGGCCTTAACTTTCTTTCTTTCTCCTTGGTTCTCATGAAAATTATCTTTCAAAATGATTAGCAAGAAATTGGCAATTCTAACTCTAAACAGAGAAGTAATATCTGTGGTCATCTTACTGTTTGTGTGTAAAACTAGTTACTTGTGTTGAGGGTAAGAGAGTGGAAGTGTAGACGGCTGCTTTCTGAGATAGATTCTATAGACAGATCCTCAAGGGGTACTACTTTAAGTAATCCAAACCACTCCTTGCCTTTTAGGTCAGGAAACTTGTGGGTACTCACTCAGAGTTCCATCAAACTAAGGAGGTCAGATGTTCATCAATCAAACCTATGAGACTGATGTATACAGCAGAATGCCAATGGCACATTTACCAAATGAAATGATTTTCTCCTGAGTAGAATGTTCAGATCTGCCATCCTGATGTCTTAGAAGACACATTCATCTTGTTTTACCTTTACGTAATTCTTTTCCTTTTTAAGACAAAGAGCATATTTCAACAAAACCTTAGCCTTTCATTTACTTATGCTGTCATCAAATATTTAATCTGGTTCATGTGCTAGGTGGTAGAAAACACAATGGCGAAAATGTTTTGAAAACTCAGTGTATCTATAGTAAACACTGTTAAGTGTTTATCCTGCCTTATCTCACTGAGTCCTCATGTGCCTTTTCTGAGATATGCCATTGTCCTAATCCATAGTTTATTTTATTTATTTATTTATTTAGTTTTGAGATAGAGTCTTGCTCTTGTCACCCAGGCTAGAGTGCAATGGCATGATCTTGTCTCACTGCAACCTCCGTCTCCCAGGTTCAAGTGATTCTCCTGCCTCAGCCTCTTGAGTAGCTGGGATTACAACCACGCCTGGCTAATTTTTGTATTTTTAGCAGAGATGGGGTTTCACCATGTTGGCCAGGCTGGTCTCACACTCCTGACCTTGTGATCTGCCCGCCCTGGGCTCCCAAAGTGTTGGGATTACAGGCATGAGCCACGAGCCACTGTGCCTGGCCCTAATCCATAGTTTATAAAAGAATCATCCAAGAGGCCCAGGCACAGTGGAGCCTCTCAGAGTGATAGAGAAACAGTCATTGGCCTTTGCTTCCAAGCCCAAAGTCCAGGGACCAGGGCCTCCAGCATCGGAGCTGCGTTCATGGGGTTGCTCACCTTCACTTAGGACTCTGATCCATTTCTTCACACCTTCTTTCTCCCGAAGGCCAATTCAAAACTCCCTAGATGGGGCAGACTCCCACCTGGGTGCTCCTTTCCTGCTTGAGGCCTGGGTAACATTCTGTGTCTTCCCTTCTTGGGGTGATTTTATTAGTCAAAACTCTCAGGAGCCCTAGTGCCTCTTCACCTCTATCTTGAATACTGCAAGCAGCCGCCGTTAGCTGAACAAGGAACTGGTCTGTTGTGTTTCACATTACAAAGGTGTTCTCAATATAGAAACACACCTACTTTCACAATTCACTGCTTTTTAACTTCACAGTGGTTGGAGTTTAAAGGGGTCTTTTATGAACATTGAAGTCCCTGAAGAAGTGGATAGCTAAAATTTTCCACATGACCAGTAGTATGGAACTATAACTAATGATCGAGAATGATACTTCCATTGCTTCTGTTTTACCTTCTGTAGCTAAAGGCTTGTAATTTCATACCACAGCAAACAAATTTTTATTTGTTCAGCTTCCTTTGACTTAAGCAAAGTAGTTTTTTTGGGGGCAGGGGGTATTGCCATTGGAGTCTGATTTTGAGGTATTATTTCATTTGGAAAGACTGATAGAACTAAAAATCTGGTGTAATTTTTTCTGGTTTTTAAAAAATTATATCCAGCTAATTCTTAAACCCCTTTTGAGCTTTTAATTTAAAACAATATCAGTGATTGCTAAAAAGTCATCTATAGCTTTCCTGTCTTACTGATTTTCACTTTCTGTTTTCAATAATAAAAATCTTTTACCCATCACAATAGAAGGTACCAGGCAAAGGGATTTTCTGAGCCTTTGGGTACCATTCAATTGATATCTGGTAACATATGCATAAAATAGTTTGAATATTTGAGCTTGGTGAGGATGGAGAGTATAAGCAAACAAATTAGCAAATAATTGACAGATTCAGAAATGCTGTGACAGAAATATACAAGTTTCGTGTTACTGGATCTTGTAGCACCTAGGATAGTCAAGGAAGGCGTCTCTAAGGAGGTGATATTAAGCTGACCTGTGAGGATGAAAATGAGCCAGTCGTAAGACCTGGGATGGATGTGTTTCAAGCACAGGTGACAGGAGAGGCTGACACCCTGAACTAGAAACAGCTTTATCAATTTGATAAACAGAAAGGAGACCAGTGAGAATAGTTTAGAGAAGGATAGTATGGTGAGGTCTGGCAAATGGGTTAGAGCCCACATCATATAAGGCTTTGTGCTCAGGTGAGTATATTAGATTTTACTCTAAGTGAAATGGGAAGTTACCAAAAGGTTTTGATGAAACCCATGTCAGTTGGGTATTGCCTCAACAATGCTGGATAACAAACCATCCCCAAACTCAGGGAGTCCTTTGTTCTTGCTCAAGAGTCTGCATATTGCTGGGTTGAGGTGACCCTCGCTGGGCTTGGCTGTAAGCTGCAGGTTGGGTCCAGGTCTGTACCATGTGCTTCTTATCCTCCTTGGACTTGTGGGCTGTGTAGGGGTATAGTTTTTACAAGGAAATGGCCAGAATGCCATTTTCTTTGTGGCACCAAGCATTTGTTTCCAACATCTTATCTAATAAAAAGTTCACCATAGACTAGGGTGCCCTCAATTGCCCCAAAATGAGGCATTTCCTAAACATGAGACTTTCAGTGCTAAAATTGAGGAAGTCTAAGGCAAACCAGGATGAGTCAGTTACGCTATCGACTGTCCTATGGTAAATGGATTAATGGGGATGCGAGAGAAGTGAGAAAGAGATCAGCTGTCATTGTGGTCTTCCAAGTGAGAGAAGATGGTGGTGTGAATGAGAGGTTTACACAGGAGATATAGTGGGGCGGATGTCTTTGGGATGTGTTTTGGATGGGTAGCTCAGGACTTGTTGATATTTGGGATGTGGTAGACGAAGAAAGGCATTGAGGATGTGTTAGACCAATTGGATATGCTATTTGCTGGAGTATGATAATGTGAATAAACCTATAGGGTAAAATAACAACTTTTAATTATTATTGCAAGAATATAATAACAAGCCACTATTTGCAAATACATTTTATATTATAGACATGGAATGTGGTATTTGTCTTCAAAACCATGTTAAAGAAATTGATGGAATAAATGTGGAGGTTGCCTTATAGCCACCTGGACCTGTAGTAATGTACGCAAATTGTATCAGAAAAATGGTTATCACTAACAAAGGTAATTTTCCTAATAGTCTTCATTGGCTACCTAGGCTCACCATAGTGGTTTACTTCTATAGTAAGCAAGGAAGCCATGGACATTGGGAAATGACTGTATTTTCTTCATTTTGATTTGTCAAGGGCTAACCTATCAGGATTTATAGTTTATAATTACATTGTGAGTTTTTCTATATAGTATTGTGGAGTGACAGTGTACCTGATGTGGTAGAAAGAATATTTGAGTAGGATTTAGAAGGTCTGGTTTTGAGTTGTGGTTTTGACATTTGTTTTTTTTTTTTTTTTTTTTTTTGAGGGTGTGGGAATTACATATGCTTATGTTTAGATAGTACCAGTTTCTTTTCCCACTTGTTGAGTTGATGTCTTGAATAACAAGGAGGACCTTATTCCCCAGACTGTTTGGGGATGGTGGTTGAATTAATATTGAATTAACACCTGTTTATATGTAGGGAATGCCACTTAATACTTTTGTAACCTTGAATATCTTGCTTGGCATATTTGGGCTCTTTTTCTTTCTCCATGAACTGGGAATAACAATTCAGGGATATTGTGAAGAGGTATCATATGAGAGACTGTATACAAAGCTGCTTCATGAGTATTTATCAATAAGATTTTCTTTCTTTGCTACTAGGATAGTGAGTTGCCAGGCCTGGATTCACATTAGCTTTATTTGTGTCATTTGTTTGGCCTTGCACCCTTGAATGTGATAATGATAAACACAGATTTGTTGAAGGGCTGGCTGATCAAGTGTCAAGTTCCTGGCAGTTCTTTACTCTGTCCCTTACATCCGAATCACTGGCTGCCTCCATAAAGCCAGACCTTCTGGGTTCTAAATACTTTTCTTCTAATTTCCAGCTTGAGATCTTGGGCAAGCTTCTTAACTTCCCTGTGTCTTAGTTTCCCCATGTACAAGAGGAACTAATACTATTTATTGAATCAGATTGTTGCTGGGTCCTCATTAAATTAATAGCAACAACTCAGATCAGTGTCTGGAAATTAGTCAGTCAATAAATATTAGCTGCTTTATTATTATTGCTATTATTATTTATAGGTAGGCTTCTGGCTGCATTTACTTGATTTGCAGACTTGAGAGACAAGGTAGAACTATTTAGTTTTATAGAAAATTGGAAAGTTCTGATACGATGAACTCTAAAGGGGAATGTGATATAGATTTCTATCATTTAATTTTAGGTGGTCTATAATTTTTCTACAGTGAGTAGTGTACCCCATGTGATAGATCTAATGCATTGTCATATTAGTCTGTTTTTATGCTGCTGATAGAGACATACCTGAGACTGGGAAGATAAAAACGTTTAATTGGACTTACAGCTCCACATGGCTGGGAAGGTCTCTGAATCATGGTGGAACATGAAAGGCACTTCTTACATGGTGCGAGCAAGAGAAAATGAGGAAGAAGCAAAAGCAGAAAAACCTGATAAACCAATCAGATCTCATGACACTTATTCACTATAATGAGAATAGCATGGGAAAGACCAGCCCCCATGATTCAATTACGTCTCCTGGGTCCCTCCTACAACACACAATTCTGGGAAATACGGTTCAAGTTGAAATTTGGATGGGGACATAGCCAAACCATGTCAGTTGTGAAAAGGGGTTTTGACTTTTTGAATCTCAGTCCATTGAAATCTCATTCTGTTTTTCCTTGCCCTGCAGAGTCTGTTTTATCTACTGCTGCACTCTAACCTGCCTGCCCACTCATTTCGCATTTCTCTTTGTTTGCCCTAGCTTTTTTGTATGCGCTGTTTGTGCTCTTGATTTATGAAATCTCTGAGATCATCCTTTCTCTGGAATAGGAGGAAAGGCTTCTGGACAGACAGCTGGAGAGATCTAAAACAGCCCAGGGGTATACTTCTTGTTCAGTTCATTCCAGCAACCAATTAGAGATCAATAAATGCACAGCACTGGTGTATATTATGTACTTTTCCTGGAAAGCAAGTCAGTATTCAATAGGCTAAATAGGAGACGAGATATTTTTTAGTTCGCACCTCTCTATAAATATAAATAATTCGAAAAGATTTTTTTTTAACTTTAAAAAATTTTGTTAAAGAACTCTCTCATAATGGCTAAAGTGTTAGACAGTTGAATGTCTTTTCCCTGTGGAAAGATGTGAAACTTTGTAGAATGGAGAAGAAATGTAAAGAGCACTTGACACTAAAAAACAAAACAAAACAACAACAACAAAAAGTGAAAAGCCAAACTGTTATGTTAGCCTGTTCTTGTGTTGTTTTAAAGAATAGCTGAGGCTGGGTAATTTATAAAGAAAAGAAGCTTAATTGGCTCATGGTTTTGCAGGCTGTACAGGAGTCATGGCATCAGCATCTGCTTGGCTTCTGGGAAGGCCACAGGGAACTTACAGTCATGGCAGAAGGCAAAGCAGGAGTAGGCATGGTGAGAGACGGAACAAGAGTGGAAAGTGGGAGGTGCCATAGCCTTTTAAACAGCAGATCTCACATGAACTCAGAGTGAGAACTCACTCATGACTGCAAGGAGGGCATCAAGCCATTTATGAGTGATCTTCTCCCATGACCCAAACACCTCCCACCAGCTCCCACCTCCAACATTGGGAATTACTATTCGACATGAGTTTTGGAGGGGACAAACATCTAAACCATATTACCTATCTAGTTAAAAAGTTTCTCAAAAGCCACAGTTGCTTTGGAATTGGTGATGGAAATTCTCATGGTTCTCACTTGCTGGAATACATAGTGTGGTATGTGAGAAAGAACATAATAGAAATATTTTAAAATTATGTTTTTTATTTTTATGTATTTGCTCTTTACATAATAGAGGGTGTTGACAAGACAGGAATTATTTCTCTTTCTTAAATGAGGAGACTTAGATAGATACCTGATCGAGCTCTCATAATAGCAGATAGACCCCATCCCTAACTCTTATAGGACCAGGGGAAGGAGGACAAATAGAGGCCCATACACCATATGTTCAAAATATAAAATTTTATATATACATGTATAAATCAAGCTAACCCTGTATCAAGTAGACGAAAATATATCCCAAATTGAATAAAATGTCTTGCCCTGACAAGCTTACCTTCAGAATGACCTGTAAGGCCTGGCTTCCATTTTCCATTACTGGACTTTGTGGAGTTTAGTGCAGGAACGTGCAGCATAGGGATTAGGGATTACCACCCCCTAGCCTGTGGTTCCTCTTTCCACCCGCAGCTTCATTCTGCATTGTGAGGTGCCTCATGAATATGTGTGTTTAGACCCACCCACCTCTCCTGCACACAGCCACCCCTTGAACATAGGAGTGCAATTAGAGGATAGCACATCCTTCCCTTGGAAGGCCCCATCTTGAGAAGAGGCACACAATGGGCCATTTCAGTAGACTTCTGGGGCAATGTGCATGGCAGGGGATTGTAAGCTCTGGACAATCCCTTTGGCCTTAAGGACTTATATCCCCATTCCATGATTAAGTTTAATTATGAGGCCAGTAGTGGGGTATCCAAGATACAATTTAGATTCCATTGGATTGTTTGGCCACTTCAGTCACATTATTAGTCAGTTTAGTGAAAAATAAAGTTTGTTCCTTCATTTAGTATGTATTATGTACAGGTACTTGGTGCTGGAGATGTAACTGGAGTAAGGCATCTCTTGGGAGTGGCTTTGAATTCTAGTGAGATAAGACAGAAAACCATGCAAAGAATTACAATGTAATGTGCTCAGGTTATCAATGCTATGAATAATATAAAAGAGGGTAGTGAGATAATGATGGAAAGGTAAGGGTGGGACCAGTGGTCAGAGGAGTCTTCCCTGTGGAAATGACATTGTGATGAGAGATGGGAATGCTCAACAGCTGCAAGAAGATCTAAGGGAAGGGCATTCCAAGTGGGTGGATCTCATTGTTGATGGCCAGGAGCTTGGTGGGGTCAGGGCATGGAAGGAGATGGGATTAGAGGAGAGGGCAGGGTCTTGGAGGTCACCAGAGCCTTGTAGGACCTGTAAGGGGTTTGGATTTTGTTTCAGTGAAATCCATTTGAAATTTTAAACGAGATTGATAGGCAAACTTCTGATCAAATTCAGTACTTAACAGTTAACTCTGTTTGAACAGTAGCCTGTCCAAATTGTAATCATTTTGCCAATATTAAATGAATCCCCCTGCTGTACATACCCCATCTCTTACAGTAGTTGAATGTCACCAATATATTTTGTGGACATTTCAAAGACTTAAACATTGGTGCTCCTGGCAAGTAATGTGAAAAACTGGTCATATATTTAGCTATCAAGTTTCATGTCTTTTGTTAAAAATATAGAACCAAGAGAACTCTGAACATAAATACAGACATGCTCTTGGTGTTGGGTATTTCATAACTATTCTTAGGTGCCAAATGTCTTCATCTTCACGTGATTTATAGTAATGTAAGTAATGTGTTGGAGACTAACAAATCAAAATCTCATTTCGGATGTGTGACACTAATGTTGTGTTGACTTACTTTTTCATGTGTTAGATTTCTGATAAAATTACTAAAACACCTTCTTGAAAGGAGTAACAGGAAGAAACAATTGAGATGTCAGATATTCAGCTGTGTATACTTTCTTATGGATAGGAGATTACTGATAAATTTTTAATTGTGTTACATAGCATTTAGAGTACCTCAATTTAGGAACATTTAGCAACTTAAAATTTTTTGATGGCAAAGGACCTACAAGTAGCATGATACTTGTTAAGAGAAAACAAAGACAGACCAATTTTAGTTTTTATTTATTATAATGATTTTCATTTTGCTGTTAAAGATGTTTTCTTCAACAGTAACCAGCTGTGTAACATAGAAGCAGCTGCACGATATTTTCATTTTTATGCATAATATTGGAAATCTTAGACAAGGTTCATTGTCTGTTATGGAAAATGAAATGATCTTTTCCTAGTCTGAACAGCTGTGTAAAACAGAATGATAACATCTTCTCCTGTCTCTAAGTGACCATCTGTTTTTATGGGATTTGACAGGTAATTTATTAATTTTAAGTGGTTTGTTTTAGTGAAATTTTGGCAAATGTGCATGTAGCAGAGTAGTAGAAAAATATTATAAAGCTTTGGAATTTTTCAGGCCTTTTTAAAGGTCTGGTAGAATCTTTAAGAGACTTTTCCTTGTGTGTTTTGAAATGGATAAAAATGTTTGTCAATGAATGAGACCATAGGGACTGGATTATAGGCTTCGGTGACAAATTTGGCAGTCATTCCAGTTTTGGTGAATTTAGAAATACTAACTGTACAATTACAAAAGAGTTTAATTTTTTTCTTTCAGTGTAATCTTATGCTATTTCTATGGTCTTAATATAAAAATTATACAAAAAAAGTAAGTGGTAAGTTGCTTTTTAAACTCTGTCTTCCTCCATTCCAGCTGTCACTGCACTTTCCTAGGGTCCTTCTGGCATCATCTCAAATCTTGGAAGAAATGTCAGCTCGTTTTCAACATTCATTTGTCACTTTTAAGGTTTCACTAAATTACCCAGGCTGAATGCAGAACGAAAAGAAATGCCACGGTTATTATGCTGACTGCAGACGCAACATGGGAATTCTTTATGATAGGCCCTCACTCATGTCTTCATACTTTATTTATTCCAATGTGCTTAGCAAGCCTACTTGGCCTTGTTTGTCTCCAGGTAGATCAGACGGCTGGAAACAGTCCTACCTATTTTCATTTGGGAAGCTTAAATATTTTTAAGATGAGTGATAATGCCCAGCAAACAGAGCTGAGCGTCATGAGTTCTATCTCAGCGTCTCAGTCACCGAGGGAAGCTAGGAGACTTAATCATTTTTAACTCAGTTCCCCAATCTGTAAAATGAGGTTTATGACATTTTCTTCCCTAGTTCACTGGAATAGCATTAGAAAAATGAATGGATCTGGTGACTGTTTGTTGGATGACATTTGCTGAATGTGGCTTTTTGGAGTTCAAGACTGGATACATTAATAATAGTTTTAATTGTTACTATAACATGGCTTTCTGATAGTGATGCTGATCATGAGGAGAAGCAGAAATAGGAGGAGGATAGTGGTGGTGGTGATGGATGAACAGTAGTAATAACAGTACATGGGAGGCAGCTTAGGGTGGTGACTAAGCCCATAGGAGCCAGACTGTCTTAGTTCAAATCTCTTTCATGTCAATTATTACTTGTGTGACTTTGAACAAGTTACTTAAATCTCTGAACATAGTAAACATCACATTTGGAACTGGAATCCCCGCCTGTCTGAGCATGTGTTCCTAACCACCATACTGTGCTGATTTAAAAGCAAAAGCAACGGACTTTGGTCTAGAGCATTTGAAAAGGTCATCCAACAGAACATATAAAAATAGGAGAAGCCAGCAACATCCTTAATTTTTTTTACTTAGTCCTTAAAATACTTACATTTAAAAAACACCCCGTAGGATCATGAATATCAGACCGATTGGGAAAGGCAGATTAATTGGCTGCCTAAGGAGTGAAACTGGCACATTAGACTGCTACAAAACTTGCTTGTTTTTGATCTCTCGAAATCAGTGAATCTCATTATTATTCACAGTTCTTCTTTTAAGAAAAATAAAATAAAACACATCATTTGTAAAAAGAAAATTTTGTCCCATGCAGTCTAGGTTGTTCCAGGAACTTACTGAGAAACTACAACACCTTTTGAGGTTAGCTGGTACTGTTCCCTGACTCTCAAGTCTCTGCCTTGTGAATCTGGTAGTGGGACATTGGCTATAGTAAAGAAGGAGACTCACTCGATCTCTGTGGAAATCATTGAGAATTACAAGTAGGATAGTTCATCTTTGTTTAAAAAGTAGAAGTAATTGTTTCTTTTGGAAGTAGCATGCTAATTATTTAACTGCACATGTAGTTCTGATGAAGCAGGTACGATTGTTTTGGCTAGTTTGGGATATAGATTGGTTGATGTCAGTATTATTTTACAAATGTGGAGGAAAGTCCATCAGGGAAATAATTGAAATCAAGAAGGACTTTTTTGAGATGGAGTCTTGCTCTGTCACCCAGGCTGGAGTGCAGTGGTGTGATCTCAGCTCACTTCAGCCTCCACCTCCTGGATTCAAGTGATTCTCCTGCCTTAGCCTCCCAAGTAGCTGGGATTACAGGTGCTCGCCACATGGATGCTTGGCTAATGTTTTATACTTTTAGTAGAGGCAGGGTTTTGCCATGTTGGCCAGGCTGGTCTCGAACTCCTGACCTCAAGTGATCTACCCTCCTCATCTCCCAAAGTGCCAGGATTACAGGTGTGAGCAACTGCACCCAACTTAAAGCAGGACTCTTAATGGACAGGGGAATGTGAATGGTAGGGGGGAGAAAGCATTTTCAGCATGATAGTGATTTATACATTCCTGGTGTAGTCAGCTATTATATTCCAGTGGCTTATTGGCATCCAGTGGCAGCTGAAGACAGATGATGGAATGTCCCTGTTTTGAAGAATGTCCTTTGCCTCCTCTCTAAGCATCAAATTACTTAACTTGTACCAGTTTTTATAGTGCCATCATTTTTCATTATATGTTCCCTTATCCCATTGGAGCACAAAGGGAACAGAGAGGAGCATTGAGTGTCCTCTTCATGTTCTTTTTCTGGTTAAGACCATGTGTATTCACAACTAATTTAAGAGAGAGCTGGAGCCAAAGCAACTTTAACCTAATTTGAAGGATTAGATTGATGGGATCAGTTGTAAAGGTCCTGTGGCAGGAATGTCCCTGAACGTTTTCAGGTGATTAGAGAGAGAGAGGAATTAGGGACATGAGGTGAAATTGGAGTATGGAGACTATCCTGTAGGTATTTGTATGCAATTAGAGGGGTGCTGGGTTTAAATTTACATGAAAAAGGAAACTGTTTTGCAATGGTTTTATATATTTTTTAATTTTCTAACAAGGTAATTGTTACATATTGTATATCATAAAATTTACCCATTTCAAATATATACTTCAGTGGACAAAATGTACTGTATCCATATGATATGGTTTGGCTGTGTCCCCACCCAAATCTCATCTTGAATTGTAGTTCCCATAATCCTTATGTTTTGTGGGAGGGACTGGTGGGAGGTAATTGAATCATGGGGGTAGTTACCCTCATGCTGTTCTCATGATAGTGAGTAAATTCTCATGAGAGCTGATGGTTTTATAAGGGGCTCTTCTCCCTTTGCTCAGCCCTTCCCCTTCCTGCCACCATGTGAAGAAAGACATGTTTGCTTCCCCTTCTACCATAATTGTAAGTATCCTGAGACTTCCCCAGCCATGTGGAACTGTGAGTCAATTAAACCTCTTTCTTTTATAAATTACCCAGTCTCAGGAAGTTCTTTTTTTTTTTTTTTTTTTTTTAAAGACAGAGTCTTGTTCTTTTGCCAGGCACCAGACTGGAGTGTAGCGGCGAGATTTCGGCTCACTGCAATCTCTGCCTCCCAGCTTCAAACAGTTGTCCTGCCTCAGCTTCCCAAGTAGCCAGGACTATAGGCAGATGTCAGCATGCCCAGCTAATTTTTGTATTTTAGTAGAGATGAGGTTTCACCATGTTGGCCAGGATGGTCTCGATCGCTTGACTTCATGATCTGCCCTCCTTGGCCTCCCAAAGTGCCGGGATTATAGGCATGAGCTACCGCTCCCGACCTCAGGCAGTTCTTTATAGCAGCAGTTGCCAAAGAGTATTCCATTGTATAGACTAATACACCACACAGTGGAGTACTCTTTGGCAACACAAAGAACAAACTATTAATACATTCAGCAATGTGAATGAACCTCAGAAACATGATGTCATGATATTAAGTGAAGGAAGTTTAATTCAATGATATTTAGTAAATTTACCAAGCTCTATAACCATCACTTTAGTCCAGTTTTAAAACATTTCATCCTTCAATAAGATTTTTTATGCCCATTTACTGTTAATCCCATTACTACTGCCAACCCCAACAATCATTAGTCTATATTGTGCCCATATAGATTTGTCTTTTCTTTAAATGGAATCCTACAACATGTGGTCTCTTGTGTCTAGCTTATTTCACTTAATATCATTCTTTGAGGTTAATTCATGTTATTGAATGTGTTAGTAGTTTGTTCTTTGTGTTGCCAAAGAGTATTCCATTGTATGGATACAGACCATTTTGTCCATTTACCAATTGGTAGATATTTATATTGACTTGAATTTTTTGCTATCATGGTTAATACTGCTGGGAACACTTATGTCCAAGTCTTTGTGTGAAATGTATTTTTATTTCTCTTCAGTACTGTGATAGGCAGAATTTTGGCCCCAAGACTTTTGCCCCTAGTTTTGTGGCCTTGAATATGTGGCATTACATGGCAACAAGGAGTTTGTAGATGTAACTGAGGTTACTATGCAGTTGACCTTAAGATCAAGAGATTATCCTGGATTAACTAGATGGACCCAGTATGATCACATAAGCCTGTAAAAGTACAAGAGGAAGTAGAGGAAGTTCAAAGAGAAATTTAAAGAGGTATAACAGAAGTCAAAGACATTTGAAGCATGAAAAGGATTTGATATACCATTGTTGGCTTCAAGATGAGGGCCTTGTGTCAAGGAACTGGAGACCTCAGTCTTGTAGCTGCAAGGAACTGAATTCTGCCACTAACTAGTAAGGTGAGAAGAGGACTGTAAGCAACAAATAAGAATCCTAGTCCCAGCCAATAGCTTGATTTTAGCCTGGTGAGACTCTAAACAGAAAATCCAGTTATATCTGCCAGACTTCTGACCTGCAAACACTGTGAGACAGTAAATGAACATTGTTTTAAGCCCTTAAATTTGTGACAGTCTATTACAACACCAAAGTAAACTAAAACAGGTAGAACCCCAGTGGTGAAATTGCTGGGTCTTATGGTAAATTAACACTTTGAGAAACTTTTCAGTGGTTTGAGCACAGGGTGACATGATATTTTAAAAGGATCCTCTGGCTGAGCTGAAAGGGGACTGTTAGGGGGGCCAAGAGCAGAAGTAGGAGACCAGTGAGGAGTCAGGCAAGTGGGAAGGATGGTGGCTTTCCCTAGGGTGGCTTTGCCAAGTTGGAATTTGGACAGGACAATGAATGACAGAGGCATCTGCAGCAGGTTTGGCCCTCTGCTGGAAGTGGCGTGGCAGGAAATGGTGTGGCAGGAGGTAGTGTCCCGGAACCTTGTTGATTGAACATACCAGGACCACTGGTCAGTCTCAGGGGGAGGCTGAGGCATCAGAGGAGAGGGAAGTATATCATGCACTCAGTGATAAAAGAAAGACACTTTGAGGTATTTTCCCTTTTATCATGGCATACAAATAACTCCCATCCACTAACCTGAGATAGTCGAGTTACTAGCGGGAGGTGATGGAAGAAAACAAACATCAAAATGAATAGACTGAGAGTTGCCTTATGGGAGAATCATCACATGTGATGTAATAAAAGGTGTTTTTGTTTGGGAGGGGAATGTCATTCCACCAAAATGAATGCTTTAGATGTGTGGTATAGTCAGTCAGAATGGCTACTAGTAAAAAGTCAAAAATAGCAGATGCTGGCAAGATTTTGGAGAAAAGGGAACACTTATACATTGCTGGTAGGAATGTAGATTAGTTCCACCATTGTGGAAAACAGTTTGACGATTTCTCAAAGAACTTAGAACTACCTTTCAATGAGCAATCCCATGATTGGGCATATACCCAAAGGAATATAAATCGTCTGCCATGAAGACACATGCACACATATGTTCATTTTAGCACTATTCAATGCTAATACATTGAATAGTATTAGCAAAGACATGGAATCAACTTAGGTGCCCATCACTTGTAGACTGGATAAAGAAAATGTGGTACGTATATACCGTGGAATACTATGCCACCATAAAAAAGAACAAGAACATGTCTTTTGCAGCAATACACATGGAGCTGGAAGCCATTATCCTAAGCAAACTATCCTAAGGAACAGAAAACCAAATACTGTATATTTTCACTTTTAAGTGGCAGCTAAACTTTGAGTACACATGGACACAAAGAAGGGAACAACAGACACTGGGGCCTACTTGAAGTTGGAGGGTAGGAGGAGGGTGAAGATTCAAAAACTACCTATCAGGTACTATGCGTATTACCTGGGTGACAAAAAAAATCTATACACCAAATCCCCATGATGTGAAATTTATCTTTATAACAAAACTCTGCATGTACCTCTGAATGTTAAATAAGTTTTTATTTTTATTTTTTTAAAGAAATATGGTGTACTGATACTGGATGTACATGGCAAAATTTCTCTGGTACTTATTAAGTGTTAAGTATAAAACCTTCAAAGGATCTAGCTTGGTCTAACCTGAGAACTACACAGAGTTCCTAAATTGGTTTCTTAATTTGGGTATTGTAAGTTAATACTTAGTGGTCCAACTTTTTGGGAGCTAATTTACAACTCTTACTGATGTACCATTTCTGCACATTAAATGCGTGTCTGGTGATTAACCGTATTGGTAGAAGTGATCCTTACCTGATTGAATCCTATAACCTGCCTTAAATACCATCAGGTCTTTCTATAATTATTCTTCCATCCCTTTGGTACTTTAGTGCTCACCTTTCCTCAGCCTAATACTCCAAGAAGTATCTCTGACTTTCCGTACTTGAGTTAGGCGTCACTTTGAGATGGTGCCGCTGCACTTTATACATCATGCATTCTTTGGTCTTTGTCTTCTTTTCATCAGTCTCCGTAACTTGATTTTGAGCTTGAAAAGTTCCAGACTTTTCACCATCGCACCTTTTCTGTAAAGAACTTGCAACAGGAAAGTGCTCAGTAAATACTGATTGAATTAAAGCAAAGAATTGCAGCCATCGCTTCATTGCATGCCCTCCTCTTCTGAAAAATATTGAATGTTTAATCTCCTAGAGAAAGATTAAGAGCTCAGAGAAAGCCACTTCTCACTGACAGACCTTCCAATCCTTTTGACAAAAAAATATGGCAGAAGACAGCCCCATTATTGTTGACCACAGATGTGTGTGGGACACATCTACTTACCATGTCTTATTTTCAGTAATAAAAAATAGCTGGGTATTATGTACTTTTGATCTTGTGTTATCTTAATTTGTCTGCATTTTTGGAGTTTACTCTTGAGAAAAAGACTACCATGGGAATGGCTAAAGAAAGTGCTAACCAGCATTGGTTGCTTGCTCAGCAACTCCCTTTGCATCAGCACACAGAGCTACATGTGTGAGAAATGTGTTTATTAGAAAAGTGACTGGGCATCCTATGTTAAAAGATTAAGAAGTACTCTTCAGAGGAAGTTGGCACCATTTACCATACAAGGTACCATGACAGAGAGGGTTCTTGATTTCAGGAACACACAGTATTAGCAAATACGGGTGGTCATATTTTCAGAAGGTATTATCCAGGCTTCCTGTTCATATACCCATTTAGGATGATTGCATATTTTCTCCCTATTATAAACAACTCTAAACAATTTCCCACAAACAGTTCAATTTGATTTGACATTTATTGAGTTACATTTGACATTTCCAAGTGCAGTAGGAACTTTTTTTCTCCTTGACAACTCAGGTGTGAAATTATGATTGACAGTCTATAATATGCAGCTCAACTGTGTTCAAAACTGACCAGTGGTTTTGGAAGATGAAGCATCTCCAAATTTTGTGACCCCTGGATAACATTCTCACCCTGGAAGTGGAGATGATAGTAGGGGACAGTCTCTGCTGGTTGTCTGCTGTCCCATGCTTCATTTCTGGACTCAGCTTCGGCCAGCTTGTGTGCAGCTCTCCCAGTGCCCTGAGCAGGCACTCAGCAATCATTGCATGAAAGGATAAATGTAGCCAGTTTGAGGATGTATCTTTCATTATATTTAACTTTATCTTTTTAGCACTCTTCTCCTCAGTTTAATCAAAAAAAGCTTGTTGCAAAATTGTTCAAAAAATAAAATATGAAGAAGGCCAAAAAGATGTTCCCACCCAGATGTTATCACTTGTCAGTTTGATGTATGGCCTTCCAGACACACATATGAATGTGGAAGTACATACAGATAGCCACAAAATGTGGCTCTATCTGCCTGTGTTATGAATGAAATATAGACATCATGGCAACAGGTACTGGTGTGGGCTTCTACCATGTTGCTTATCTGAATATGCTAGAAAAAAGAGTGAGGAATTTTTACGTTGTATTTTTTTATTCTATGAAGTTTGATTTTTAAATGTATTAGACTATAGTTGTATAGTAGTACTGTAATTAAGAAATAAAAATGGACAAAAGTATAAAACATCAATATATTAAGATTTGCTAAAGTATATTCTAATTTGATGGGGTCTCATTTATTTTTTTCTTTTTGTTGACTCACCTTGATTTTTAAGTCTTGAGGAGTTGTACCGACTGACATCTGCAACTTAAATATTTTATAATGTGTCTTTCTGTTTATGTATCTCAGAAAAATAGGTACCACTTTGCCTGTAACTCAATGTCCTATGTTTTCCTATAAACAAGTTAATTTTTTGCAAACATACTAACATCATTTCAAAGGATAACATTGCAGTCTCTTGGACAACTGACATGAACTTTATTTTTCATTACCCTGTTTAAGTTTTAAAAATTTGAATTTTTTCTACCACCACCCTGATCCGTTTGAAAGCTTTTAGGTGCTACACTTAAGGATGTTAGTGCCCAGCTTGGAATATCACTGTGCCCCAAGAGCAGTCTTTCCAATCAGGTAGAAAGAGAAGCCAGGCCAGAGAGACCCCTTTGGAAGTTTCTTGGTTTGTAATTTAGTGGCAGTAAGCCTATTAAAATCTGTTTGGATTTTACCACCGGTTTTATATTGCACATAGTCTGAGTGATAAGATTTTTTTTAAACAATGGGCAGTAAAACTTGTAGTTCTGAAGGATAGGGTATTTGACTATGATTACTGTTAGTCACATCCGGCTTCAAGTTTCATCTCAGAAAACAAACCTCTATGAGCACTTGGCATTAATTAAATTATGTGTAGAGAACTTATTTCTCACTTAAATTAATGCCACTTGACATTCTAAATTCTTCTACTCTTAATCTTGTAATTGCCTTGTCTTGCCATGATTTGTAAATTGTGAACTTGGGCCCTTTAACTTACCGGTAACTTAATTGTAAAATAATCTATTAATGAGGAAAGAAAATTTTTATTTAAGAGTGAAATAATTTTATTTTCAGCTTTATTTTAATTATACATTCTGATATTGCACATAACATACTGAAATTCCTAATCCCTTTCTTTCTGAGGAAATTTTAGGATTTCAAGATAGAAATTTTAGCCTTTGGAAAATACTATAAAATCCTAGAAAATACTGTATGTGTGCCAGTTGATGCCAGGCCAGGTGCTCCTGGACCTTCTTAGAGAGCGGCAGTCCTGGTGCCAGGTCACCCCAACCTCCCTGGGTATCCCCCATGTTGCTGTCCTGCCTGAGAACCCTTTGTCTCTTCTGAGGCCCAAGCTCAGCCCTATCAGACCCTTTGGATATCAGGCTGTTCCCACCAACGTTTGGCTGAGAGAAAGGAGTGAGAAAAACCCTGCAGAGGAATTCCTTGCCTTGCCTTTCTTCCTCATCTTCACCATTCTTCCTCCTTCAGGGATGATTCCCAGGCACAGTGGTTCCTATGGCCTCTCAAGAGACATCCATCTCCCATAACCAAGCTTCCAGCTGTGATCTCCAGTTCAGCCATTGTCACCTAGGCAACATCCCATTTTGCATTCCTTTCCTTCCCCCCTGGCCTCACTGCCTAGTCCTCTCTGGCTTCCCTGAGATTCCACCCTCACATAAGAATTGGCATACGCATTTTTCACATGCTTTTGGTTTTTAGGTAAGCCAATGTAAGACATTTTGAACACATAAATTCTCGTCAGTATCTTGTCCTAATACTTATTGGAAAAATAGTTCCAGCAGGCACCAGCTTACTCTTGATTAGGTGCCACTGTTTCTTTACCTCTTGGATACAGAAATGGCCTTTAAAATTTTACACACACACACACACACACACACACACACTCTCAAAATATGTATTACTATGTGTTCCTTATATTATTGAGTTTATGCTATTTATTCATTGTGCAACTTAAAAATCAATCAAAAGTCGATGTGATTTTGAAGGGTTAGGAATTTAAAATGTTGCTTTATGACAAACTCAGAGAGAAAAGCCCAGAGAGAAAGGAAGATACAAACTAAACCCCTGATCTTCTCCCCCTTACTCCACCTGCTCTCAGCAAGCTCTCTGCAATTGATGATGCTTTTTGAAATTCAGATATGATACTTTCTTTTTCCTATTGCTCTGGAGATAAAGACATTGAGAGGGTATATCCTTCCTGATGTTGGCCTTTAGGCCTTTGGGCAAATGGAAATATAATTCCATTGTTCAGTAACATTGAATGAGAAAGTGCATATAAAATATGTAGCATGATGGCTGGCTAGACAGTAGCGTGGATGCCCCCTTACCATAGGGCTGTCCCTGGCTGCCCTGGTTGCATACCACTTTCTGAGGCTTTGAAGAGTTCCTTGCCTTCTTTCTTCCCATTCCTGCCAATATTTGAGGAGACGGATCCAGTGAAGACAGAGACTCTGGTAGAGATTGTTTTGGCTGCCAGATTTTTGCCCTGAGCAAAATGTGTTTGGTCTCCACAGGCTGAAATACCACCAGATTTTAAGAACTCTGTAATATGAGAAGTCTTTTATTTAGCATTTAGTAGCTATGAAAATTTAATGCTTACATCAGATCTCCTCCTCTGTCATTTCTATGTCTTCTTTTACTTAGTGCAATTCTTTTTTTCTCTCTAGCTCATGATTCTAGTTAAACTTATGAACCAAACTCTGCTCTATGTCCTAATTATTTTGCAGTAGACACCATTCCTTAAAAGTTCCTTTATTTATTTATAATTTCAGTATAAGCACTTCACTTTTTTTTTTTTTTTAAGACAGTCTTGCTTTGTCGCCCACACTGGATTGCTGTGGCACGATCTCAGCTTACTGCAACCTCCACCTCCTGGGTTGAAGAGTTTCTCTTGCCTCAACCTCCCAAGTAGCTGGGACTACAGGCATTTGCTTACCACACCTAGCTAATTTTTTTTTTTTTTTTTTGTATTTTTTAGTAGAGATGAGATTTTGCTGTGTTGGCCAGGCGGGTCTTGAACTCTGGACCTGAAGTGATCCACCTTCCTCAGCCTCCCAAAGTGTTGTGATTGCAGGCGTGAGCTACTGTGTCCAGCCAGCACTTCACTCTTAAGTGTCCTAGTTGGACTTAATTGTTTATCTGGCTGGGTTGATCAATCAGTAGAGTTCTTTATGCCCAGGTGGTTAATCTATTTTGGGCTTTTTGTAAAAAAACAAAACAAAACATTAAATCACTGTTTGGTATTGACTGTGAAGTTTATTTGAACCATTTGGTTATCAATTCTTAGTGAGGATTGGGAGTGTTGAAGCTCTGGATCAGGTGAACCTGTGTATTTTCTGCCTTCTCAACTTACATGCTTTTTGCCTCCAACCCAGTTTGAGATATTTTTATGTAGTTGGCAGAGTGAGAGTAACTCTCAGCCGAAATTCACAAAAATCAACAGTTGGGAAAAATGTGGCACTCAGTAAGTTTCTTCAAGAAGATTTCTATTTCCTTAAGATGATCTGCATCTTACATAGCAGAGCAGTTTTCTCAAGCGGAGGGTGTTCTTGACATTTCCCCAAACTGTTGCAGCTCCTCAAGATTGCTCTGAGATTTTAAATATGTTTATCTAAATTCATCTATTTTCTATTTAAAGAGGAGAATGTTTCAACACATTTGTGAATGGGAAATACTTCTGAAAAACTCTGTTCAATTCTGAATCAGGAAAATTTCCTAAGTCTACCTTTTTTTTTTTCCTATTAAAATGTATACAGATTACTTACTGGCCCATATGAAATATTTTTATGTTTTGCTTTATACAAACTCTATCATGGCATACTTTGTCTCTCTCTTCAAAGAGAATCGCTAGATTATAAAAGAACAGCATCCCTGAAAACTCAGTGAGACTGTCTTTCAGACAAGACTTGATCTGGGATTTCTTGAGGAGACCTATGTTGACCTGTGTCATCTGTTTGCCACTCTGTTGATTGGTGAATATTTCTTACTTATTATTCTCATGGCAATAGTCATGTCCACAGAAACTCTGCTGTGGAAATAGCAAGGAGACCCATCTTTTCCAATATATTCAGTTAGCTGCAGTTATATGGAAATTCAAGGTAAAAAGGACTCAACTGCCAATGAAAGGGGAGTCCCAGTCAAGCCCCTTGCATGGAGGTACCTATATTTCATGTGTCAAGAATGGCCTGATGGTAAGTGCCTGGTTTCTCTGTTTCAGGCCTTTAGGAATCCAGAAAACAGCTGCCCAGATTCTACTAGAATTCCCCTAGATTTGTGTTACATCACTCATTTTCTTCAATTCTGTCTAGATGAAATGGACTTTTTAAATTCTTAGGTTCAGCGTTAATAGCATAATTGTGATAATTTCCCAAGAACATGTTTCCTACTAGGATAATTCTCATAGCTTTCCTTATTGGCAGGCTTTCTTTTTTACTAAGTTATTCTTAAAAGAACTGCAGTTTACATATCCTTAATTTACCCATTTCAAGTATATAATTCAGTGATTTTTAGTAACTTTATTGAATTGTGCAACCGTCCCATAAATTAGTTTTAGAGCATTTTCACCCCCCCTCATAAGATTCCTTCTGCCTGGTTTGATGTTAATTGCCATTCTCACTCCCAGCCCCAGGCAACCCCTCCATTCACTTTCAGTCTTTAAGTTTGCCTTTTCTGGACATTGCATATAAATGGAATCATATGACATGTGGCTTTTTGTATCTGGCTTCTTAGCATACTGTGTATGAGGTTCTTCTGTGACTTAGCATATGTCAAGAGTTACTTCTTTTGTAATGCTGAATAGTATTTTATTATATGGATATGTCATATTTGGTTTATAATCTGTACACCAGTTGGTGAACATTTAGATTGTTTCCACTTTGAGACTATTATTAATAATGCTACTATGAATATTCATGTAAGTCTTTGTGAACAAATGTTTTCATTCTCTTGTGTAGATACCTGGGTTTGGAATTATTGGATTATATTAGCTCTAAGTTTAACTTTTTGAAAAACTGCCAGACTTTTTCCAAAGTAGTTATACCATTTGACAGTCCCATTATCATGATGGTTTTTATTTCTTTATATCTTCACGAACTTTTGATGTTTTCTGTCTCTTTAATTTTAGCTATTCTAGTAGGTATAGAATGATATTTTTGTTTTAATTTACTTTTCTAACTGACTAATGCAGTTGAATCTCTTTTTATGAACTTATTGACCATTCATCTAACTTCTTTGGTAAATTATCTGGCCATATAGTTTGCTCATTTTTTGACTGAGGTTTGTCTTATTGAATTGTAAGAGTTATTCTTAAATTCTGGAGACAAGAACTTTATTAGATATGTGTCGTACAAATACTTTTTCCCAGTCTGTTGCTTGTCATTTCATGTTTCTAGTAGTGCCATTTGAAGTCTATTAGTTAAATCTTAACAAAGTCCAACTTACTAATTTTTTTCTTTTGTGGACTATGCTTTCGGTGTTGTATCTAAACAATTTTTTTTTACCTGACTCACATCTCAAAGATTTTCTCCTGTATTTTCTTGTGAAAGTTTATTATTTTAGCTTTTACATTGAAGTCTGTGATCTATTTGGGTCTATTTTTGTGCATGGTATGTGGTGAAGGCGTAAGTTAAAATTTTGCAATTGTCTTAGCACCATATTTTCAACAGAGGATACATTCCCCAATGAATTGCATTGGCACCTTTGCCAAAGATCAATTGACTATAAATGTAAAAATTTATTTCTGAACTCTCAGTTCTGTTTCATTGATTTATATATCTATCTTCATACCATGTGGTCATTAGAAAAGTTGCTCCCCAAAGATGTCCATGTCTTAAGCTCCAGAACCTGTGAATCTGTTATTTATATGGTAAAAGGGACTTTGTAGATGTGTTAACAAGTACAAATGTTTAGATGAGAGATCATCCTAGATTACTGGGTGGATCCAATCTAATCACAAGTCCTTAAAAGAAGAAAACCTTTTCATATTAGGTCAGAGATGAAAGGTGAAACAAGGAGGAGGTATTTGAGCATGACAGAGGCTTGACCTGTAGTTACTGGCTTTGCAAATGGTGAAGGGGTCCACTACCCAAGGTATGTATGTGGCCTCTGTTAGCTGAGAACTGTCAGCAAGGAAGCAGGGATCTCAGTACTACAATCCCAGGAACTGAATTCTGTTAATCACGTAAATGAGCAATGACACAGATGCTATCTTGTACCTCCAGGAAAAAATGCAGCCCTGCCAATGTTGCAGGACTTTTCCTTAGTTCAGCTAAAGACGGGGTTCTTTTTCCTATGACCACAAAAATTCAGGCTCACAGACAATTTGAATGGTGAGTAAGACAGGGTTGTATTGGGTGAAAAGGAAAAAAAAAGGGTAGGGGGGAACTGGGACTCTTACCAAGCCAGAGTCTCTGATAGAGTGCTTCCTATCAGGGCATTTGAATCTCAGGTTTCACATAGGAAAAGGAGAGGCCAGACTTCTCCCTCATGAACTTCTCAAGGCTCCACCCCAGTGGGCAGGCTAGTTGGAATTTCTCCAGGGACCCTCTTCCATGTGGCTGTCTCACTAACACCTTGATTTTAGCCTGGTGAAACCAATGTTGAGTTTCTGACCGACAGAATTGTGAAATAATACATTGTGTTAAGCTACTAAATTTGTGGTAATTTGTAATGGAAGCAATCAAATCTAATATATGTGAGAAACACGCTGACTTAATAACTGTTAACTTTATAAGAAATTTTGAAATTAGAAAGTGAAAATTCTTCAATATTCTTTTCCTTTTTCAAAACCATTTTGACAATTCTAGGTGTTTTGCATTTCTGTATGCATTTTGGGATCTGTTTGTCAATTTCTGCAAGTAAACCTGTTGGAATTTTGATTAGAGTTCATGTTGATCCTTCTACATCAATTGTGGGAGTGTGGCCATCTTCACAATATTGAATTTTCCAATTTGTTTATTTAGATCTTTAGTTTATTTCAGCAACATTTTATTGTTTTCAAGCGTTGTGTCTTTCATTTCTTTCTTTTGAGACGGAGTTTCACTCTTGTTGCTCAGGCTACAGTGCAATGGCGCGATCTCGGCTCACTGCAACCTCCCCCTCCTGGGTTCAGGCAATTCTCCTGCCTCAGCCTCCTGAGTAGCTGGGATTACAGGCACGCACCACCATGCCCAGCTAATTTTTTGTATTTTTAGTAGAGACGGGGTTTCACCATGTTGACCAGGATGGTCTCGATCTCTTGACCTCGTGATCCACCCGCCTCGGCCTCCCAAAGTGCTGGGATTACAGGCTTGAGCCACCGCGCCCGGCCCTGTCTTTCATTTCTTTTGTTAAATTTATTTATAAGTATTTGGTTTTTGATGCTACTGTGAATGAAATTACTTTAATAATTTTATTTTTAGATTATTCATTGCTTGTATATTGAAATACAATTGATTTTTGTATCTTTGATTTTTATCCTGTGACCTTCCTTTACTTGTTCATTCATGCAAATACTGTTTAAAATTGATTCCTTAAGATTTTCTTTATACAGAATTATGTCTTCTGTGTATAGACCATGTTATGTCTTTTTGTGCTTTTCCAGTGTGAATGCCTTTTTTTTCCTTCCTTACCTGCTTGCACTGGCTCAACCTCTAATACTATGTTGAGTGGAATTGGTAAGAGGAGACTTCCTTACCTTGTCTTCTATCTTAGGGGAGTAGCATTAATTCTCTCCTGCTAAATATGATGTTTGTTGTATTCCTGGCTGTTTTAACCTGGAGTCTGTGGTGGGGTCTTGCAAAATGCAGAGCGGCTTCCTCTCAGTAAAAATCTAACCTATTTTTACTGCTCTGTGTTCAATCATTCATTAACACTGAGAGCGCACAGTTTTTACTGTTCAGGGTATAGCTGCAAATGAAGTTCTTTTGTTGAGCAATTGTGTCCTGTATATATATTTGTAGGAACACTGATATTTTAATGTTGTTCAAACTCAAATAGAAATTAGTTGTACTGCTATTTATAGGCTAAAGAACCATTTAATTATTCATTTATTCCTTCTTTTATTTGTTCCTCCATTTGGTCTTATGTTTTTTCATCCATTTGGCCATCTGTACATCTTTTCTTTCATTCATCCAAGAAAGGTGAATTAACATATACAGTGTGCCAGGTGTTGTGATAAGTTTGGGGATCTGAGGGAAAAGTTATTTCTGTTTCTTGGGGAATTCACTTTAGATGGAGGGTTGTAGGAGAGACAGACACAGAGGCAATAAATTAAACCTTTTTAGTTCTCAGATATAATATGCATAGACAGGCTTTTGACCTGAATAATATCTGATATGGTCACTTTGTTATTTCCTGGAAGATGATCATATAGGAAGGAGCTGCCTACCTGGCAGTTGCATTTCACAGGTGATTGTATTAAGTGGGCTGCCCAGCGATCCTCTTTCTGGATTGCTGGATTGTTTCCTTTGTCACTGCCTCTTATCATAACTCTCATATGTGATATAAACTTTGTTTCTTTGAAGAAAATGAACACACAAGGAAGCTACCCATAAGTGGTGATAATGAAAGAGCACTAAGTGATCATGGTAAAAGAAGACAAATTTTGAATAGAGAGAAATATTTAATCTGTTAGCAGCTCACTATATCTGTTCTATACCAAAGAAACAGTGATTTGTGACCTTTTATCACTATTCTAGTCCATGCAGATATTTTTTATACAATTACATTGTACAGGAAAAATTAAATAGTATAGGGTTAACATTTAGCCAGTGTTTACTTTGGTCTAAGCAGTTTACTAACTTGTTCTAATAAATGATCTTATTTCTTCTGTAAACGATTCTATGGAATAAATCCTATATTAGTTTCATTTATAAATGAGATAGTTGAGGGTCAAGGGTTTGGAAGTTTGCCTGACATTAAACAGAAGTGATTTTTGTGGAATTGGCATTTGGACACTGACCCTTGGAATTCAGAGTGCTATTGTCTCACTAGTCCAAGAGGAGTTGTCTCAGACCTGGGGTTCGTCCAGTAAATATAAATGGTCGAATGCAGGGTTTCTTAAACTTGGCAGTGTAGACATTTTGTGTCAGGTAATTCTTTGTTGTGGGGCTGTCCTGTGCATTGTAGGGTGGTTAGCAACATCCCTGGCCTCTACCCCCTGAATGCCAGTTGCATCCCCGAGTTGTAACCCACTGAACTGTGTCCAGAGATTGACAAATGTTCTCTTCTGTGGGGGGCAGAGTTTCCCCAGGTTTAGAATCACTGCAATTACCAGGTAAATTAGGATTACCTGCTGTGGTATACTGAGAAGGAAGGAAATTATGATTAACTCTGTTTGGGGTAGATAGAAGAAAGGTTGCTGAGATGGTGATGTCTGAGGTTTCATCTCTACATGGAATTATCCAAACTGCCAAATTAGAGGGCCCAGTCTTTAAGACCGTCTTTACTTCTGACATTAACTTCAAGTGCGAGGTCCTCCAAAACCACCCTCAGGTTCAACAGTTTGCTAAAAGGACCCAAAAGACTCACTGAGTGCTGTCATACTCATGATTACTATTACATTACAGGGAAAAGATACAAATTAAGATCAGTCAAGGAAAGAGGCAACATCTAAGGTGGAGTTTAGAGGATTCTGTACACCAGGTTTCTGTGTCCTCTCCATATGGAGTCAGGATGCATTACCCTCCTGACATTAATGTGTAACTGTGTGTAAAGAGTATTGCCAGCCAGAGAAGCTCACCTGAGCCTCAGTGTCCAGAGTTTTTATTGTGAGCTCCACTATATAGGCATGGTCGATTGACTGATTGCCCATGTGGTTGATTTCAGCCTCTGTATTACCTAAAGCCCCACTATAAATCACATGGTTGGTCTTTCTGTCATGCCTAGCCCCTAACCTAAGAATACTGGCTGTAGCTGGCCCCACCTTAATAGTTCTTTCCCAAGACAAGCATATTCCCATAGAGATGACATATGTTACCTCCTAGAAGTTGAGGACAAAAGCCAGACCACCCTTTGGGCAAAGATAGGTTTTCTACTACACAGTCCTTGACAAAAGGAACAAATGTGTATTTGTAGATGAAGTAGTGTGGTATGTTGCCACTGGACTGGCAATTCAGGGGGAATGTAAATGGCAATTATATTACTTTGCTAGGGCTGCCATACCAAAATGCTACCCACTGGGTGGTTTAAATAACAGAAGTTTATTTTTCACAGCTCGAAAAGCTAGAAGTCAAAGATCAAGGTATTGATTCCATTCTGAGGCCTTTCTCCTTGACTTGCAGATGAATACCTCCTTGCTGTGTCCTCTTATGACCCTTTTTATTCCGTACACACCTGTCTCTGGTGTCTCTCCCACCTCTTATAAGGACATTATCATATTGGATTAGGTTTCTTCCTAATGGCTTTATGTTAATCTCTGCTTTAAAGACCCTGTCTCTAAATATGGTTACACTCTGAGGTACTGGGGGTTGAGAATTCAATATATGAATTTTGGGAGGTACATAAATAGCCCATAGCATTCTGCCTTCTGCACACTGCCTCCCGCCCCTGATTTGTTTCTTCTTGCATGTAAAATACATTCTCTCTATCCCAACAGGCCCCCAAATCTTAACCCATCTAGCATCAACACTAAATTGAAAATCTCATCTAAATCAGCCATTGGTGAGACTCTTAAGTACGATACATCTTGAAGCAGAAATCTCAAGCTGTGAACTGGTGAAAGCAGACAAGTTGTCTGCTTCCAAAATAGGCAGACAGGCATACAATAGTCATTCTAGTCCTAAAGGGACAAATTAGAAGGAAGAAAGGAATCATGGGCCCCAAGCAAGTCCAAACCCCAGCAGGACAAAGTCCATTAGATTTTAAGGCTTGAGAAAAATTGCCTTTGTTTCCCTGATGCGCTGTCTCTGGGCCCACTGAGGCCAAAGTTCAGCCTTCTGGGCCCACTTGGGCAGCAGCCATGCCCCTGAGGCTCAGTGATAGCCCCACCCCTAAGAGTCCAGGTGAGAGTGAATATGATCAGATCTGTGTATAAGAAAAGTCAAATTGAATCCTACTTTGGCCATCTTCATTTGCTTGGAGGTACAGTCTAATTGAGGAGACAGGCATCTATGCAAATAGTTGTAACAAAGTAAGAAATAGTAAACTCCATGAGTGCTAGAAAGATGATGTTCTAAGAATTTAGCATTTTTAATCTGGAATGTCCTCAGGGATTGAGATTTGTGTTGGCCTTGTATCTTGCAGGAAATTACTAAGTTAATGAATCATGAAATGAGAGAATTAATGCATTTGCTTTGGTAAGCTTGAAAATTTCAGGATTCCAGTTAGGATAGGGTTGGGGATCATAACTGAAAAGCTCAACAGTCCAGTCATCTTTCCTAAATATGTTTCTAATATAGTTTTAACTATAATAGTCTTAGCTCTGATTTAGGAATTGAAACTCCATGTCGCTTTAAATTTCTTCTTAGAGCTTTCAGTCTGTTTTTTAAAAGCTTGCTGCTCTAGGAAGAATGAGGGAAGGGAATTATAATGATTCGAAGTCTGTGTTCAGAAAATACTTGTACTTTTCTTTTAAAAAGAAGCCACTTAAGTTTTCTTTAAGACTAGGATAGAAAACGTTCATTTTCTCACATTTTCTCTCATATTTATCTCTTTCTATGTTGCTCTGGAATCTCAGGCTTATATAGGATCAAAGAGTCATATTACTTTTTAGTCTTTTATTTTTTATCCCTTCCTTACTTTGCTACTTTCCAATCTATTCGATACTTTCCCTTCAGAATTGTAGCCAACTGGGTCTCTCCACAGCCCAAAACCATGCCTCTCAGTCCGTTTCATTTGAGGGATCATTTTGGATTCTCCTTATTCTGTTGCCTTTTGTGAATACCCTTTTCTTCAGCACATTTAAGTCCAGTGATGAATGTTTCTTAAATTGTAACCGGTTCAGTGACTCTAATACCACAGTTCTTTTGTTGGCCTGGTCTCTCTCTCTCACACAGCAGAAGTCACTGAAGACTGGTCTCCTGGATGCTCTTGTTCTTACATTTTGGTGGAATTTAATTTGTGCAGCTATTCTTAAGAGAGCTGATCAGTGCCTATCTTTATCCTTTGCTGAGGCAGCTAATAGTGTTGTCATCATCATCTTTTCTCTCTCTGTTTTCAGTCAAGCACAATTGAATTAACTTTGTAGAATGATAGCTTCTGAAAACATTTTCACAAGAGCAAAAAACAGATTTTCTCTGTATATAAATAAAGATGACAGTTTATGCTGGGAAATGAAGAATATTTTAATAAAACATTGTCCTCTTCCACTTTGGCTCCACTGGGAAAAATCAGTTGTAGGGTCTTCGAGTATGAAAAAGATCAAAAGGAAAAGCTGAGCATCTAAACAAGCCAAAGTCTGATAGCTGACGTGGGTTCCATTACTCTGGTAGCCTCTTTCCAGATGAAATATATATATATATATATATATATTTTTTTTTTAGGGGGGATAGAATCTTGCTCTGTCACCCAAGCTGGAGTGCAGTGGCACTATCTAGGCTTACCATATCCTCTGCCTCCAGGGTTCAAGTGATTCTCCTGCCTCAGCCTCTCGAGTAGTTGGGACTACAGGTGCCCACCACACCTGGCTAAATTTTTTGTATTTTTAGTAGAGATGGGGTTTTGCCATGTTGGCCGGGCCAGTGTCAAATTCCTGGCCTCAGGTGATACTTTTGCATTGGCCTCCCAAAGTGCTAGGATCACAGGCGTGAACCACCTTGCCTGGTGTCAAATGGAATGAATATTTTTAAATGATAAAGTTTTTCTGTAGAAGTGGGAATAAAGAACGACTTGAATATAAAGTGAATAAAAAGTGTTTTCAAATTACCATTATGCTTTAGTCTTTAAATTCTTGACATAGGAGGCTAAGCAAGGTAGCTCTTACCTGTAATCCCAGCACTTTGGGAAACTGAGGTGGGAGGATCGCTTGAGGCCAGGAATTTGAGACTGGCCTGGACAATAATGTAAGACTCTGTCTCTACAGAAAACTAGAAATGAAAAAACTAGCCAGGTGTGGTGGTACGGACCTGTGCCTCAGCTATTGGGGAGGCTGAGATAGGAGGACTGCTTGAGCCTAGGAATTTGAGGCTGCAGTGAGTCATGATCATGTCACTGTACTCCATCCTGGGTGACAGCCATACCCTGTCACTTAAAAAGAAAAAAAATTGTGATATAGGAAATATAGTTCTGCCATATTAAAATGCAGTATTACTTTATATTCAAAAGTATTTTTAAAGTTTTCATTAATATTTTTCCTCCCCATCCCCAACTTTTTTTTTTTTTTTTTTTTTTTTTTGGGACAGTGTCTCACTCTGTCACCCAGGTTGAGTGCAGTGATGCAATGTTAACTCACTATATCCTCCTCCTCCTCCCAGGCTCAGATGATCCTCCCACCTTAGCCTCCTGAGTAGCTGGCACACACCACCATGCCTAGCTAATTTTTTTGGGTTTTGGTAGAGATGGGGTTTTGTCATGTTGCCCAGGCTTGTCTTGAACTCCTGATCTCAAGTGATCCACCTGCGTTGGCCTTCCAAAGTGCTGCAATTACAGGCATGTGCCACCATGCCCAGTCCTTCCTGCCTTATAAAGGAGGTTAGACATACTGCAATTAAGAGGCATAAAAACTTAGGATGAAAGTAATCTATAATTATAAAGGAAACTGCTAATCTTTAATGTCCTAGATAATTATATCTTTCAAATTTCTTAAAAGTGTAGTTTAATCACCATGAAGAGAAACATAGTGGTTCATCTTTACATTTTCATGAATGAGATGTAATTTAAAAATTTTTTAAAAAGTGAATCATTGGAGGATAATAGAGGAATTGCTGCTTTGCAAAATCCATCATAAAACCTGTTAAGAAATTCTGTTTTTTACTTTAGAAGAAAAGCATCCATTATTTTCAGAATTTTTATAAATAATACATGATCATAGTTGAAAATGTTGAAACTCCTTTAAGTTATTTTTCTGTGTGGAAATATGTATATATGACTATTTTCATATAGATTTCATAAAATTTTGATTACACTTTATGTACAGTTGTATTCAGCTTTTTTACATTAACATGGTATATGAGAATTTTTCCATATTTTGAAATATTTCCCCAAATGTAATTCTAATGATCATACTAAAAACTATCATTTGATGAATTAAAGCTTATGTAATCATTTTCCTCCTATAAAATTTTTAGGTTGATTTTTACCACTCTAAATTTGTAGCCTGAGAAGTAAAAATATAACTTTGTGAGGTCAAAGACTGACTAGAATGGTCACCATGTTCAGAAAATCAGTAAGATCATAAAAAGTCTCATCAGCTGCTTGATGCACGAGTAGCTCACTCAAATGCTTGTTGTTGAATGCAAAATCTTGTCTTAAGGGGACAGGTGTGTGAATCCTTCCATCATACTATACTCTCCTTGCCTGATTGAGTCAAGGTTGTTACTGTGGTCCCTGGAATAGGGTGTGCCTCAGTACATCAAAGATAACAAGAGGAAGGAATGATTTTTAGATAGGGTAGACAGCTGCGATGAATAGGACTTTTAGAACATTTCCAATATGAGCAGTGAATCTGCCTTGTGGAAGCTCGATGTGTACTTTGAGTGACGGCTAGTATTCAGTTCACCCTTTGTTACCAATGCATTCAGTAGGCCAGTGTGAAAAGAGGCTGTAAGGTGCTAGGCCGCTAGGGAGGGTTCTGGGGATACGTCATGAATGAGACATCGTTCCTGTGCCTGAGGAGCTCACAGGTTGTGGACGATGACAGATTACTCTCTTGTACAGTATGATAAATATCACCGTGGACATTTGGATAAATTATTGTGGGAACAAGAGAGTTCACAGACTTTACCGAGAGAGTCAGGAATGCTTCTCAGGGGCAGTGGCATATCTCATGTGGATGGCAATGAAGGGTATTTGTTTATATGCTGATGTTACAAAGTTTGTACTTAAGTCAATGGCCAGTGAAATGGGTTACTTTTTAGTTTTTTAAAAGTATGACACATTTGCATTTTAATAGCTAATCCTGGGTTATATGGTCGGGGTAAGACTGAAATCATAAAATAACTGGTTTTCACGTTGATATCTCCAAGGCACCCTGTGGTGCTACAGTACATTGATTCAGAAGAAGACTATACTGTATTTAATAGTGTTTTTATTACTCTATATAAATCAGGAACTATATAGAGTATATATGACTAAATCAAACAGTTAATGAAATTATTTGTGTGGAATGACTTTTCTCCCCTAGGCATAAGCCTAGTGAAATCAAGGAATTTGTTTATTTCATTTGCTTCCTTATACCCAGCACCTAGTGCAGTGACCAGCACGTAGGACACATTTAATGTATATTCATGTCAAAATTCCATTAAGGTAGGGTTTGATTGATTTCATTAGGTACCAGAGTCACTCATTACTTTGAATTTCAAATGGCACAGTTTGAGAACTTAATGTATGTTTGGTTGTTAAAAAAAAAAAAAAAAAAAAAAAGCAGTGGGAAGAATAGAAGTAGAAGTAGTATTACAGGCCAGGCATGGTGGCTTATGCC